>NC_056737.1:1981770015-1981922515 GCF_019279795.1 Protopterus annectens
CCGGGGTATGTGTTTTGAATTTACCATTTAAATCTCTGGTGTGATGCAATAAATGTAATCAAAGCAGAATTGAAGTTAAAGTAACTAAATATATATACATTTGTACACATTCTACACATAATTTTTATTATTATTTACTATATTTTTAGTACCAAAAATATTTTCTCAAAGAATTCCCTAAAAGACCTTTACAGATTGTGTGGCAGATTATGTAAATTCAATATACTCTTAATGGAACAATAATCGTTAAGTTCTGGTTTTCTGAATGCATTTAATTTCAACTGCCCGCATAATTCTTTTTTTCTGCAAAACATCACTGACGTCCCCTTCAAGCTCATCCATCTCCACACTATCCAGAATGATAAATTTAAAACATGAATGTCTGGGGTGTTCCAATAAGTGTTTGTATAAGGCATTCCTCTGGCATTTACGTCTGATGTCAGAAAGATGACCTGAAATCCTCCTTTTTAGTTTATTCATAGTCTTACCCACATAAAATTAGGGTAGTCATTGCAAATGGTCCTATATACAACTCTTTCAGTATTGCAATTACCACCTGCTGAAGATTTCACCATATTTTTAAGATAGGGGCACTCAAATAAGTTACACTGCATCAAGTATTCACAGGCAGAGCAGTTTGGTGGCCCACAGATTTTAGTGCTCATGTCATCCTGGAGTTCCTTATTTTTTTTTTCACATAGGTATGTGTGCTTCTGTTCTTTTTATATACAAGCGTAGGGTGATCTCCTAAAACTCTTACAAGCTGCTGAGTGTCAGTGAGGATGTCCCAGTTCTCCTTAATAATGGCTTTAACTGTATTGAAATCCCAGGTGTAAGTTAGAATGCAGCTGTCCTTTCTTTTCTCCTCTTTTGAGTTAGGATGCCATTGTTGCATAATGCTACCAAAAGGCCTATTCCACATAAGGTCATTGTTAGTTTTAGTATCTCCAATGGGATCCAGGATCATAGTTAATATGTTTGATTCATATCCTCTGGTTAAGAAATAATTTTCAACATCATTTATATTCTTGAGAAAAGGGGCCAAATCTGTGGTAATGTGTGCTAATGTGTGTACTTGTGATTTTATTACATTGTGCATCATTTTTACTGGATGCATACTGTCTCTGTGAAGTAAGTAGTTCACTCTTGTTGGTTTTCTGTATAAGTTACTAATTAATTTTATTTTGTCTTCATCAATACTGACAGTCATATCAAGGAACTGCACGCACATATCTAGATGCATACTGGTGAAATAATTAGCACTGCTGCCTCAGAGGGTTTAACATCCTGAATATTTTGTTGTCTAGGGAGCTTTCTGTGTAGACTTTGCATATACATAGTGTCTTCACTTTCATTCCACATGCTAAAGAGTGCTGCTATGTGAAATGTCAATAGATGATTTAAATTGCACATATGTGTGTGTACTGAATGTGTGTGTATACATGTGTGTATATGTGTCTGCTACAACTATTAGCTGCCACTGGATAGTTGAGCGACTCTCAAAATGTCATCAGTAACAGACCTCCACCATCCTATCATGGAAATTAGACTTGGAGAAAAGTGAGAAGACGAGTGTGACGTTTTCTGTTTTTCTCTGTGTTTGGGCATCCTTGGAGTTGGGGAGGAGGGCTGGAGGCTTGCTTTCCCCTAGCAAAAAATGTTTTTGTGTGCTTTGTTACCTTGAAAATGTCATTGTCCAAATCACAAAGTCACAAAGTTTTAAATGTTTTTAGGCCAAACAATCAGGAGCCAGTTAAGAAAACTGCAGTTTTTTATTGTAAGTGTGTGTGTGTGTGTGTGTGTGTGTGTGTGTGTGTGTGTGTCTCTGTGTGTGTGTGTGTGTGTGTGTGTGTGTGTGTGTGTGTGTGTGTGCATGCCTGTGTGCACATGTGTGACTGTGTATGATATTGTGTATCTATGTGTCTGTATATGCATGTTTGCTTCACGATATATGGTGGCTTCTCATTCAAGACAGGTTCCCTGCCTTGCACCTTTTGCTTGCCAGTCTGTGCTCAGTCATTAATGACTCTGATTAGGATAAATCAGGTACTGCAGAATGATGGACTGAATCTCATTTCTGTATCTGCTGAACTTATGACATCTGTGAAAGAAACAATTTACATCAGCAACAAATATGGAATAAAATGCTGCATCAGATGACGCACATACTGAATACATCCTTAATTACTAACCTTTCTTGATCTATACTGAAATAATGGCTAAGTACAGCACATTATTTTGTTACCTGACCTTATCATTTACAATTGTACTTCTCAGAGCTATCTTGAAACCATTTTATTAAGAAATGTTAACACCATTGCAGAAAAAGAAAACCTAGGAAGCAGTCTGTCAAGCCACCATCCAAGATGATTGCTGAAGAAGCCACAGCTAGTGTGGAATCAAATTGAGACAGAAAGAAAGTAGAAGATCAGTTCAGGACCTGCAAATGTACTACAAAAGTTAAGTCAAACATTCAAAAACAGAAATCACAACAGTATCAAAAATGCGAAGTGAAATGTACTACAAACGTTAAGTCAAACATTCAAAAACAGAAATCACAACAGTATCAAAAATGTAAAGTGAAGCGGTGGTGGTGCTGCGGTAGCGTTGTCGCCTCACAGTTAGACGTTGCACGTTCGATTCTCAGTTAGAGCGTCTTCTGTGTGGCGACATGCGTGAATGGGCATTCCTTCGTTGAAGGTTGTGTGTTAGGCCCGGCAAGCCAGCATGTAAAAATCTACTGCCAATCATTAGCTGACCGGAGTTCCGCTGTGGCGACCCCTAACTGGGAAAAGCCAAAAGACACAAACAATCAAAAATGCAAAGTGAAATGTACTACACAAGTTAAGTCAAACATTCAAAAACAGAAATTACAACAGTATCAAAAATGCAAAGTGAAATATTTAATTAAAGCACTTCAGCTGCAATTAAATGTATCCTCCAAATATCTTTGCAAAATGCAGCTTGCCTCAGATATCAAGAATATACTTTTCATGCACATGTAACATACTGCATGCATGAAAATAAATTGGACTCAGCTTTTTCTTTACTCAAAGTATCAGTGTAGATGCTAAAATGAAAGAAGATCCATGTAATGATTTTCTAGCTCAACACTTTAAATGCTGTAAATATCATTTAATAATACTCCTTTATTTTGAAAAATGGTATCTGAACTATTTCCCATATATAATAACACCCTGCATGGCTGGCAGTACTGGTCTGACTAAATGTGAAATGAAACTCTCCATCTTCAGTATCAGGCCTGAGAACACCTCTAGCTTTCTTGTTTTTCTAGTACCACCAATTCTTAGTATCTGCTCTGCAACAACCTTGAACAATTATATTATATGCAGCAGTTATGTACACCATTTTATGTATTGTGTTAAATTGTTAGATGCTGGCATGTGTTTATTTTTAGTTTTGAGGAGTTATAAATAACTTACATAAGCTCTGCATTTTAAGTCTGTCAACGTATTCAGATTTTGAATTTTAAGAATGTATGCAGTGAAGTTTATTTTAAAAATGTCTGAATGTTGCCAGGTAAAAGTGGCTGGATCAAAGCTATATTGTTAGATTGTATTTTGTTTTTAGTGCTGCATTAAATTGCCAAGTGTATATGTATTTTGTGATCATATTTTTGCAAAGTTTTCACTATGGAGTACATTAAAACTTTCACTACAAGTACTGTTCAATACTTATAATTGTATCAGGGAGGGTTACACATATTAATGCGGTTGGATTTAAGTATCATTTCCATACACATTTTTCATGCTTAAACTATGCAAGATACCATCTGCTTGAGTTCATAACAACAAACTTTAACTTCCTTCTTCGTGTTTATGATACCACAGAAATGGTCTATATAAACTTGGGGATGTGGGGTGGTCTTACCCCTATATTGGAGTGGACGGAGGCTTGTTTGCAAAAGCATTTTATTTTTTTGGTTTTCATCCTGTCAAAGTTACAATTGGTTGATTTCATCTAGTTGTAGCTTCATCCAGATTCAACCTGAAGATTCTTATACCATGCCTAACAGAGCGTGTTTACATTTAGCGGCTGTGTATTTGGTAAATGTTGTATCAGATGCATATCAGCATGATACAGATGTGTGCATGCGTTTTAGCTGTACTTTTTGTAGATTATCATGTATTTCTTTTCACACTTGATTCTCATGGCTAGATCACCTACATTCTTGTTCTGTTATCAAAACTACAAGTTCCTCAAACATCTTAAATTTATGCTTGCTTTAAATCAAGGCAAGGTTCACACAACTGTACAGGCAAACTATACATGAACATGCACATGTACAATAAAGCATTGTGGCCTGCATAAAACAATACCTTCTAAACTAAAATCTATACTTAATTTAGAAGAATAAATAGAATTAAATTAGATTACAATAAAAAATGGATTATATTTACCTTTCATTGTTAATGCACAAAGTTTATTTCAAGCACACACAGAACAATGGTACAGTAGTAGCGTTGTTGCCTCACAGCGAGGTTCTCCTGTTCGATTCTCGGCTGGAGTACCTTCTGTGTGGTGTCTGCATGTCCTCCCCGTGGTCAAGTGGCCTCCGAAAGACATGCGTGAATGGGTGTGCCTTCTCTGAAGGTTGGGTGTCGGGCTGGCAACTCGGCACCATAAAAATCGGCTGCCAATCATTAGCAGACCGGAGTTCCGCTGTGGCAACCCCTAACCGGGAAAAGCCGAAAAGACAAACAAACACAGAACAAAGACTCAAATACATATAACATGCTAAACAGCACAGAACAATGTTTACCATCTTAAAATTTACCCTGTAAACAAAATCAGTTATATCTAAAATGTAAAAAAGTTAAAATGGAGCATCAGAAAACTGTATTTTTGTCAAAACAGAATTTACTGCATCTAACCTAATTAAGCAGGTGAAGTTCTAATAGTTTGCAATGCAAGATTCTAGATCACCTTGAAAGCTAGGGCCTAATTCTTAATTGTGATGTCACAAAGCTCATTCTCAAAAACTACTGTTAACTGTTTTCCATCTATCATACACAAAATATACAGTTATTATTCACTCCTTTGAGTCAGTTGCTTATCAGTGAAGTGAATAACTATGAAATGCAGTCAAATGTTCTGTTTATTGATACTTTAAGATTTAGGATTGATGGAACATCTGGTGCATGTAAATAAGGTAAATGTGGCTTTCAGAAAACAAATGCCAGAATTTTCAGACAGGGAGTGGAAGTGCTTGCACAAGTGGATTTGGATTAAGGTTAGTGTAAGGAGACAGATTAAGTGTTGTTCATGTGTGATGGTGTGTGTGTGTGTGTGTGTGTGTGTGTGTGTGTGTGTGTGTGTGTGTGTGTGTGTGTGTGTGTGTGCACGTGTGTATGTAGTATTGTGGTAAGAGTTTTTCTAAAGAATTAGGTTTAATGGTAAGGGGAAGGACAAGATTAGGGATCACCCCTGTACTATCTCACTAATGCCTGCTAACATTTATTATTGATTTATTTATGTAACATTTGTTTACCGGGAGTGGCCGACTGAGCCTGAAAAGTCCATTTTCAGTAGAGGCCTGGGGAGAAAAGCTTCAAATTACATTTTTAAAAATACAATGCTAACATAGAGCAAGAAACATAAAACAAGAGGTTACATAATCAGCAACAAGTACATGTTGCATTGAATAGAAAAAAATATATAAAAAGAAGAGGTTACAAAGACATATTGAATTGAATTCTGTAATGGACAGAAATGTAGGAAAAGTATACAACAGTTTACAGAAAAGTTAACAATACATATTGAATTGAGAAGTTACCACAGTGCTACAAATAAGGCAGATGGATTGCAAGTCTAACATATTACATATTGTAATAGTTGGTCCTTGAAAGCAAAACCCATTTAAAAAATATGTTAATGTATTTTTGCCTGGGGATGGGATGATAGTCCCAACAGAATTAGGCAGACACTTTTAGAAAAAAAAGATATTATTGTATATCTGCCTGGGGACAGGATGATACCATCACCAGAATTGAGCAATTATAGTTAAAAGAAACAGTTAATTATGCTGGAGTTAAGGCTGAAAGGAAAGGCGAAGGGTAGAAAAACAAAAAGAACAAGTAAGTAAGCTTTAGAGGCGAGAGATCGAGGATGACTAAAGGACTAGGGAACAATAAAAGTAAGGTCTCATCCTGGAGTAGAGCAGGACAAAGCCAGTTAGTAGATAAATTGGCTTTGAGAAGACTTTTGAACTTGAAGGGGTTAGCTGTACTAAGAATGGGTTGGACAACTGAGTTCCAAATTTTGGAGGTGTGGTTTGAGAATAAGGCATCTCCGTAGTTATTATTAGCTTTAGTGGCTTTTAGAAGTTTGTAGGATGAGCAGAGGATTCTATTGTTAGTGTAGGGTTTTACTAGGCTTTTAAGGGATGGACATTTGTCTGGCTGGTAGATGATCGAATGACAGATTTTGAGTTGGCTCAGGTGTAATAGTTTAGGGAGTTCCAACCAGCCTAATTTGTGAAGTGCTGAGCAATGATGGGTTCTGTTTGGGATGTTGGAGACAAACTTGGCCATTTTATTGTTGCAGGCTTCCAGTTTATTTAGATTTGATTTCTTTAAGTTTGTGAAAACTGGGGAGGGGAGACATACAGCATTGTGGATAGTAGATAGGTTTGGGCAATGGCAGTTTTGGCGGTGTCAGTAAGGAATGGTTTGGATCTGTAGAGTGACCCGGGTTTTATGTGGACCTTCTTGATTGTTAGGGATATGTGCAGGTCATAACTGAAGGATTTGTAACTGATAACACCTAGCAGTTTGGTATGATCAACTGGCTCAATTTTGGTGTTGTTAGTAGAATAAATGGCGAATGGGATGGGTGGTTGAGCTATTTTATTGGAGGAAAATAATAGTAATTAAGTCTTGTTGGGTTTTAGTATTAGTTGATTGGTGGAAAGGTAGTGTTCAACATCTGTAAATGTATTTTGTGTTTTTTGCAAGAGTTTGGGGATTGAAGTGGCTGAGCATATGGGTGTAGAATCATCTGCATACTGTATAATGCCAGCTGATGTGGTCACAAAGTTGAAATCATTTGTAAAGATTGTAAAGAGAAGTGTGCCATGTATGAAACCTTGGGATACCCCTCACTGAGACTGGTAATATTGAGGCTATATCATCTAGACATTTCATGGCTTACTGTCTATCTGACATATAGCTATGGAACCGTGACAGGATAGATTGTGAAAAGTTTAAGGAGGCTAATTGGTATAGTAGTTTTTGGTGTGAGATGGTGTCAAATGCTTTTGACATGTCTCGCAAGACTGATGAAATATAAAAGCCATTGTTTTGATATTGGTTTACCATGTTTGTGAAGTTAATTAGGGCAGATGTGGTACTATAGATGAGTCTGAGTCCATGTTGTGTATCAGAGAGAAGGTTATTGTTAAGCAGATAGGGAAGAATTTAGGAGTGTACGCATCACACCTGGATCTCTGAGATAGCAGAAAACAATCTAAAAACTTTGCATAGGTAAAGTAACTGTAAACAGCAGGGAGCAGGCAAATAGAGAAGGATGCTAAGTCTATGAGTGCAATCCTAAGGGAAACAGTGTCCCGGCATGATACTGACAGTGGAGGAAAAGAACAAAATGGAGGTAAGAGGGTCGAGCGTAACAAGAGCAAGTTGCAAAGAAGGACGAGGCAGCAGAAAAAAGAACTATTGGCAATGTGAAGGCTAGTGTGGAGGAACAGATAAATGGGGTGTGGGACAGTTGTAGTGGAAGATCGGCAAGGTGATGTACAAACAGCCTCACAAGCTGATTAACAAAGCAGCAATGCAATGAGTTACAATAGCGTACTTTATAACGCACAGTATGGATCTGCTAAAGAACACCGCTGTGTACACCATTGCTAGAATATGAGTTCTAGCCATGCAGAGAGTAGTGTATGGTCTGAGGGCTTGGTTTTCTTGCTCAGAAAACCTGAAATAAAGAGAAGAAGAGAGAAAAAAGTGGTTACATTACAGAGAATATCTGAAATGTAAGGCACATTAGAAAGTTTGCGAGGGACAGGCTGTGCGATGTAGCTGAGGGAGTGCATGTGTGTAAGGGGACGGGGATAAAGTTCCTGAGTGAGAATGTGGATGAATATGTGGTGGTAGCAAGGTTAGGAAGCTCCTGGTTATGTGAGCTAGTGGCTGAGCAAGATGGAGTAGTTATGGATGAAAACAGTTAGAGAAGTCAACAGTTAAACAAAACAATATATGCAAAAGTAGAACAGTAGTCACATTAACATTAGTTAAAGCAATATTTGTACAGTCTCAGCAAAAATACAAATAAAGTGCAAAAAACAAAGAGACTATGATGAAAGTGGCTGTTATAAGCAGTCAGCAGCAAATGTGCATTTCAATGGCATCAAATCAGTCTTAACATTGAATCTAACCTTACCCGTGTACATAACAGGCAAGGAAAAGGTTAGGGATCACCCCTGTACCACCTTACTAATGCCGGCTAACATTAAATCTAACCTTACCCGTGTACATAACAGGCAAGGACAAGGTTAGGGATCACCCCTGTACTCCCTTACTAATGTCTGCTAACAGCTAACCTTACCCATGTATGTAATAGTAGGGGCAGAGACAAGGTTAGAGATCACCCCTATACTGACTTCCTTAACCATGTACATAATGGGCAAGGACAAGGTTGGGGATCACCCCTGTACCCCCTTACTAATGCCTGCTAACATTAAAGCTAACCTTACCCATGTATATAATGGGCAAGAACCCTCATATGCTGAGGCACTTAAATGTAACCTTCATAAACCACAAAGACCTCCTAGATGAAGTACATATAACAAATACCCTCAGTAGCCCCAAATGTGCTCTTTCAAAACAACACCCACATCAACACATAGAGCTACATCTCATGGAGCATCTGCCTCTAAACCCATAAGGCAAGCCACTACACAATCCAACATTCTAATTAATGGAGACTCCATCATGAGACACATTGATATCCCACTCACCAGGCTGAGTAAGGAAAAAGTCATGGTCAGTTGCTTATCAGGGGCTAGAATCTGCAACATGATGCAGGTACTCAGATCATTGGACCACAATTACCAATATTACTCAGTCATAGTCCATGTGGGAGTAAATGACCTGAGACGTACCTCGCTACACTATATGAAGAGAGACATCATGGAGATCTCGGAATATGCGTCTCAGGCTGGTATGAGCCTAGCATTGAACAGCATTCTACCTTCTTAAAGGATGATGCCACAATACAAACAAAAGCTGATTGACTTTAATAATTGGCTTAATTTCTGTTGTCATTCTAAGGGGGTGCAATATTTGTCAGCATGAAAGGAGATGGTAGGGTATCACTTCTGTACCAAATTACTAATGCCTGCTAACATTAAAGCTAACCTTACCCATGTATATAATGGGCAGTAGTCTCTCCTTTGATAATCACATTGTCACAGTAGTCAGGAAATCCTTATATGTGGCACACCTCATCACAAAAGGTTTCTCATCCAGGAAAAAAGAGGTCATTGTTCCCCTCTACTCATCACTCATTAGACCCATTATAGAGCACAATGCCCCTTTTGGTATGTACCTCACAAGACATCTACAACAACTGGAAAGGCCACAGAAATACCTCACAAAGAGGATTACCGGCCTCAAAGAAATGCCGTATGCAGACCGTCTCAAAAAAACTGCAGCTTTACTCCATTGCATATCGCCTACTCAGAGGCAATCTCTGCCTAACACACAAAGCTATGTCAAACCCAGAGCTTTTAGACATGCTCCACTTAAAGAAATCCCAATCCCTACGAGCTACACACTCTAGGGACCTAAACCTCATCACCACAATAAACAGCACATGCTGGAGGGATAGATTCCTGTCCCAGAGACTTCCCATACTCTGGAACAAACTACCTATCTATAAAAAACAAAGCTCCTCATTAGCACTGTTCAAGAAAAATCTTGATGATTGATGGGAGATAGGACATTCACCCCGGGGATCACTTCTGTGGCTCTGCTCGACAGTGGCACAGGAAAATAATTTTCTTGGGTGGCGAAAGCCAGGGTACCTTTGGCTAGGCTTATACAGGCCCTAGGGCCAATAGCCTAGTACCTACCTATGAACCTATGAACCTATGGTCAATAGATCATACTGCTTTGCCAGGGATGGTCTGCACCTGAAGGCTTTTGAATGTTAGGTAAAACATTATCTTCCCCATAGTGCCTTTTTTAGGCAATGCCATATTGAAAGTACTTCCAACATAGTAAATCAAAACCAAGAAAATTTAAAGGTATTACTGCTAGGAGTCTAAACAAAAAAACTTCACTCCCTAGAAGCTCTATTTACCCTAGAGAATGCTGATGTCTGTGTGGTTATTGAGGCATGTTTTAAAGCCACAGACAGAACACCAGCAGTGCTAGGTTATAATGCCTTCCACACATTTAGGCCAGCTATTTCACAGGTAGGGACTAAAGGTGGAGGTGTCTCTATTTACATTAAAGATAAACATACTTCAAGGCTGGTCAAGCAGGACAATGCACTTGAGCTGCTTCAAGCTCAAATCACTGTAGGCAAAATCAATACCACTTCTGTGCAAGCTCTAAGTCCCTCCCTATATCCCAGGAAACCCATACTATGTACTTAAACTTATTAGAAACACTAACCATCCAACCCAATACCATATTCATGGGTGAATTTAATTACCCCACTATTAACTGGGAATCCTATATGATACCAAATGGACATGCACAGAGATTCCTGATTTTGCAAACACAAACTCCCTGGACCAGATATTCAATACACCAACCAGGGGTGCAACCATACCGATCCTAGTCCTCACTAATATGGGAGGGTGCTGCACACCCCCTACTGTAATGCCTTCCCTGGAAGGGTCAGACCACAAAATGGTTCCCTTTAAAGTAAAATAAAAACCTGGATCCCCAGCTAAACCTTGAATATTCAGGAACTATTCAATGGTTAACCTCCTGCCATTAAGTGAGAACCTGGTAAAATTTCAAGCCACCATAAACCCTGAGAACACTGTTGCCTATACAGAACTGTATACATAAACCCACAGCAACAGTGGTCTCACTCCACAAAGGAGGTGCTTCTATGGACCCTGGAAACTACCGCCCCATAAGCTTGACAAGCCTGGTCTGCAAAGCTATGGAGAGGATCATTATGGAACTCATAAACAAAGACATTGGGGACCTACAGATACTGGATCCTATCCAATTCGGCTTTGTTAAGGGCAGATCCTGCCTCTTGAACCTGGTCGACTTCTTTGAAACAGTCACCAAGGCCATTGATGAGGGTAAGGTAGTTCACACAGCCTACCTTGACCTTGCAAAAGCCTTCGACACAATACCCCACTCGGGCATCATAGACAAGCTCTCCAGCTTAAATATAAACCCCTATGTCATAAGATGGGTTGCAAACTGGCTCAAGGACAGAACCCACAAGGTCAAAACTGCTGGAGCCATGTCAGACTCTAAACCAGTCACAAGTGGCATCCCACAGGGCTCGGTCCTGGGACCTCTCTTGTTCGATATTTATTTTTCTGAGGTACAGGCTAACATGGGAGGATTGCGGCTGACCAAGTTCACAGATGACTGCAAACTGGGCGCCATAATTGATTCTCCAGTGGACACAAGCATCCTTCAAGAGGGTCTCATAGAAATGGAAAACTGGTGCCAGAGCCATGGCCTTAAACTAAAAGCCAAAAACTGTATAGTCATACCCTTTGGGAAAAACAAAGTCCCCACAAATTACCACATAGGTGGTAATCCATTAAGTACAGAAGAAGTAATTAGGGACTTAGGGACCCAAGTTGACAGTAACCTCTCATTTGACACTCACATTGCCAAAGTGGTTAAAAAGACCTTCTATATTGCCCACCTTATCATGAAGGGATTCACATCTAGATCGGGAGAGGTCATTGTGCCCCTTTACTCTTCCCTCATCAGGCCCATAATTGAGTACAATGCCCCATTTGGGATCTACCTTACCCGACACCTGCAGCAATTGGAAAGACCCCAAAAGTACCTCATCAAGAGGATCAAGGGACTCAAACATATGCCATATGCTGCCCGGCTAAAGAAACTCCAGCTCTACTCAGTAGCCTATTCAGAAGCGATCTATGCCTGACATACAAGGCCATGTCCAACCCGGAATTAATGGACATGCTCCACCTCAGAAAATCCAAATCCACCAGAGCTACGCGAGCGAGAGATTTGAACCTCAGCACAGAAATAAATAGGACATGCTGGAGGGACAGACTCATAACCCAGAGGCTCCCTTCACTCTGGAATAAAATCCCAGTCCATGTTAGGCAGAGCCCCTCACTGACTCTCTTCAAGAGAAATCTTGACGAGTGGATGGGAGATCGTAGGTTTACCCCGGGGTTCACTTCTGTGTCACTGCTAGACAGAGGTACAGTAAACTAAACCTTAAAATGGGCACAGTATACTCATTCCAAGGGGTGGCAAAAGCCAAACACACTCTGGCTAGGCTTATAAATGCCCTAGGGCAGATAGCCTAGTATGAACCTATGAGCCTATGAACCTATGAACAAGCATGTTAATAGCTGCACACAGGCAGCTGTACCCACCATGAAAAAGTACAGAACTAACTCAAAAAACAAGCCACCCTGGTGGAATCACAAAATCGATAGGGTGTATAACAGGAGGAAGAAAATCATGGCAAAAATTAGGAAGTGCAGCACCCAGCAGGATAAAAGCACTCTCATCAAACTAAACAAACAACTCATAGGACAAATAAAGTCTACCACAGTCAAATTTGAGGTAAGTTTGGCTTCCCAGGCCAAGGACAACCACAAAGCATTCTTTAGCTATACCCACAGCCTCAAAGCCAATACACAATTGTGTGCAGAGCTCATTGTAAATAGAGTCACCTATACAGAGCCAGAAGACATACCAAACCTCCTGGCAGATAAATTCACCTCCAACTTCACACCTCTTTCCCCCTCAACCCTCTCTTAGGAAATATCATCAAATATAACTCCCCTTATTAGGGAAAAGGTCATTAATGCTCTCTCTAAGACCAAGAACACTGCATCAATGGGCCCAGACAGTATCCCAGGATGCCTTCTAAATAGCATGAAACATGATGTATCAGGGCCTCTGAAATTACTATTTAACTGTAGTTTCCAAGCAGGTTTCCTGCCTTATGAATGGAGAAAGACAACAGTCATCCCTCTGCACAAAGGTGGGCCATCTACATACCCTGGGAAGTACAGACCCATAAGTCTCACTAGTCTTATATGTAAAGCCATAGAAAGGATTATCATGGAGATGATCACTAGAGATATAGTAAACCTCCAAACACTGGACCCAACCCAGTTTGGTTTCACTGAGGGCAGATCATGCCTGATCAGCCTGATGGACTTCTTTGAGAAGGCCACTAAAGCAATGGATGAGGGCAAAATTGTTCACACTGCCTACCTTGACCTGGCCAAGGTATTTGACACAATACCCCACTCAGGCATTGCTGACAAACTCAAGAGATTAGGTACACACCTGTATGTCACCTGGTAGATAGCTAACTGGCTCACAGACCCATGAATTTAGAATTGGAGAGTCCACCTCTTCAGAAAGGCCAGTCACAATTGGAGTCTCTCAGGGAGCAGTTTTGGCATTTACTTCTCAGAAGTCAAGGCCAATGTCATTAGTCTCTGGCTGACTAAATT
The DNA here is from genome assembly GCF_019279795.1 of Protopterus annectens. Lineage (NCBI taxonomy): Eukaryota > Metazoa > Chordata > Ceratodontiformes > Protopteridae > Protopterus > Protopterus annectens. The sequence continues at coordinate 1,981,783,721 of NC_056737.1, forward strand.
TGCAGATGATTGCAAATTAGGAACTTTCATTCAACCTCACACTGACACAAATGTTCTCCAGTAGGGGCTGACACAGACAAACAACTAGTGTCAGAGCTATGGACTAAAACTAAATGCCAAGAAATGCATAATGGTATCCTTTGAGAAGTCATCCATCCCTATTGACAACACACCCCTTAGAGTTGACCCAGTAGTCTGGGACTTAGGAGCACACATAGATAGTAATTTAGCCTTTGACCATCGTGTGTCTACAATTGTGAGGAAATCATTCCATGTTGTGGAACCTATAAACAAAGATATGACATCTAAGTCCAAGGAAGTCATTGTTCCATTGTATTCAGCATTCATCAGACCTGTCATTGAGTACAATGACCCCTTTGGTATGTACCTATCCAGGCATATCCAACAATTGGAATCTCCACGACGGTTCCTGACTAAAAGAATACAGGGTGTAAGTAAAATGACCTATGCAGACTACCTGAAGGCTCTATTCCTGTATTCTGTCTCCTACAGGCTTTTGAGGGGAGATCTATGCCTGACATAAAGGGCATTGTCAGACCCCCCTCTGATGGAGCTCCTGCATATCCACAAAACAAACAGCACCAGATTTACCCATTCTAAAGACTTAAATCATGTCTGTGATATAAACAGGACCTGCTGGAAAGACAGGTATGTATCCGAGAGACTACCACATCTGTGGAACAGGCTATCTATCCATGTGAAGCAAAGTTCCTCTCTAACCCAATTCAAGTGCAACTTGAACAATTGGATGGGAAACAGGAAATTCATCCCTGGTTTGGCACCTATGTCTCTAATGGACACAGGTAACATGTAAAAATAGTTCATCTCCCAGGCCCTTGCTTACACTTATCAAGGGTATCAGAACTTGTCAGAAATTTGGGATGCATGGCTACACTTAAAAAGGCCCTTGTGGTCGTTAGTCTAATAAACACCTATGAACCTATGAACCTATAAGGACAAAGATAGGGATCACCCCTGTAACCCCTTACTAATGCTTGTTAAAATTAAATCTAACCTTTCCCATGTGCGTAATGGTAGGGGAAAGAACAAGGTTAGGGATCACCCCTGTACCCCCTTACTAATGCCTACTAACATTAAATCTAACCTTACCCATGTACATAACCTTAATCCTGCACCCTACCTTACCTTAGAAAACCCTTTTCCCTTTATCACTACCACCATTCAGACAAATTATGTTCTGAATGTGTGGTGGGGTTTAGATAAATGGATTGCAAAAGGAAACTGTGTTTTCTTTTGCAACCTTTTTTGTTTTTATTTTTTAATTTTTTTTCATTATGTTGATTTTTGAAATTCTAACATCGATCACTTGAATATTGATGCTTGTGCATTTCAATAAATCGATATATACTCATTTATCGATATATTGTTCTATCTTGTTATCTGACTATTCATTTATTAATAATAGCAAATGAATGTGGATAGTGTGCTGTTTGTACTTTTGCCAGGATACGGTTCAGTCAGCACCATCATTTGCAATGTCAGTTGCATGTTTCTAGATGAGTACTTGCAGTTGTAATCACTGAAAGTCCATTATCAGATAGGATGCTGGCAATGATTTGTTGCTGGGGAGCTTTTCCATTCTCGTTCTAGTATTATGATTGTGAAGTTCAAGTAAGGTGTACAGTAAAGGTCCACATGTTGAGAGTCATATAGCAATAGCTTTCCTTATGTACAATAAAGCATGATTTGATAGTGTTTATTCATCAACAGCTGCCTATGTTTCTTTTCAATCGGTTTTGGGCCAATGAAAGCTCAACAACTTTATATATACTCACTCTGTTTCTGTGTGGTACTTCACAGTTTACAATGTATCCTCATCTCCATTTTGCCAACACAATTTGTAACATTTTCATATACTGTGTTATCCAATAGATACACCTTTAATGCATATGAACCTTTCAAACTATTAGCCTATAAACATCTACCTTTAGCAAAGTCAATGAATGCTGTAGACCAATTCATGTAAATATGTTGTAGTCAACAGGTTAGAAATATGATATGCTTACAGAGATTATACTGGCAACAAGTAACATTCCTATCTTAAATCATTCAGTCTACACAACATACCCGCAAAAGTAAAATTATTTGAATGTGGGGTGAACTGGATTTTAAAACAAGTAAAAATATAGATATGTACCTGTGTACGACTTACCTGCTGACAGAAAAATATGTAATATCAATAAACAGTAACATATTGAAATGAGATGGAAATAAAATGATAAACATCCCTGATTTAATGTAATACTGAAAGATATCCTTAACTCTACTGATAAATTAAGGTGACTTCATTTTGGAAGTTTGTCCAAGAAGAGAATACCAGTTAATCTTTATAGCTGGAAGAAATCTGGTCTGAATGATGAAAAAATGACACTAATCATGAGACTAGTATATATATATATATATATATATATATATATATATATATATATATATATATATATGGATCCCATTTGATCCAGCGAATTTATGTTTCATCGAAAAGCAAATTCGCAAAGTTCATTACGTAAAAGTGTTTCTTTTCAAAAATGCACTTTCATGTATGAATATAATTTAAAAAAAAAAAAAAAGAGAAATGAAATAAAAACATGCAGTTTGCATGTTAGTTTAGTTGTACATCAACATTTAGTGTTGATGTACAACTAAAAAAATTATTGCTGAGATTGTGGTACAGTGGGGATTAAGGAATATTCGCTTTTCCCCATTGTAGTGCGATATCGGAGTGAGAATATTAAAGTGTGGGGGGTGTGGGGCCCCAGCCCCCCACAAGGGGGTGCAGGGGGAGGCTTGCTCCCCTGCATAATTGTGCTTAATGGTTTAGGTTTTACACAAAAGTGCATTTTTGAAGAAATGCACTTTCGCATAAGTGAGTTCGCAAATTTACATTTCGGTGAAACATAAATTCGCTGGATCAAAGTAGACCCATATATTTATTTTTTACTCTGGGCTTCTAGACCTGTTTGCTTTGGTCTTTCTAGACCCATATATATATATATATATATATATATATATATATATATATATATATATATATATATATATGGAGAGGTGAATGTCATCATAGGTTCATAGGTTGGCACTAGGCTATCAGTGCTAGGGCCTATACAAGCCTAGCCATAACAATTCCCTGGCTATTTCTTCCAACAGTATTTACTTCCCTGGACCCTTTTCTAGCAGGGTGACTAACATGATCCCCGGGGTGAATTTCTTATTTCCCATCCAATCATCAAGGTTCCTATTGAAGAGGGCCAAAGAGGCGCTCTGCTTGACATGTATGGGCAGTCTATTCCAGAGTCTGAGGAGTCTCTAGGTCAGGAACCTATCCCTCCAGCATGTTTTGTTCATTGTGATGACAAGGTTTAGATCCATGGAGCGTGTGTCTCTGAGGTATTGTGATTTCTTTAACTCTAGCATGTCCAACAGCTCTGGGTTTGACATGGCCTTGTATGTTATACAGAGATTGCCTCTGAGTAGACGATATGCTATAGAGTATAGGTGGAGTCTTTTTAGATGGTCAGCATAGGGCATCTGCTTTACGCCTGTGATTCGTTTAGTGAGGTATTTCTGCAGCCTTTCCAGTTGTTGCAGATGTCTTGAGAGGTACATGCCAAATGGGGCATTGTATTCTATAATAGGTCTAATGAGGGATGAGTACAGTGGGACAATGACTTCCTTTTTTCTGGGTAAAAAGCCCTTAGTGTTGAGGTGTGCTGCATAGAAGGATTTCCTGACTGTTGTGGCTATGTGGTTATCGAAGGTGGGACCACTAACAACTTATAACCAAAAGGATAAATCCACAAAAAAACAATTACATTCCAGCACTATTAAGGCTGTCCTTTATATTCCACTTCCTCTTTGTTAGACCTCGGTCAAAAATGTCAGCATAAACCACGAACAACCGGAGTATATAAAAAACTCTTCTTTAATGTAAAATAACAAAACCACACGTAAAAGAACCATAGATTTAGCGCTTTCATCTCCTAAACGGAGACTTCTTCAGAATCAAATTGTAGTTAGCACCAACAGTCTTTTATATTATACTTAATTCCCAATAGTAGTTGAATCAATTGAATAATTGCTTAATCCAATATTAAATTTAAAAGGGCAATTCATTTTCATGTTCTTGTAGAACCACATAAAATACAATATAGAATATAAAAATATTCTAAACTTGCTGTTTCTTGAAAAATACTAAATAAGAAGTAAATAAATAAATAAATATATTGATGCAGGTGAAAAACATATTGCATACAATAAATAAATGAGTTATACATATATATTTAAATATATAATTCATATAAATAAATAAATTCATATAAATAAATAAATAAATAGTAGGTTGAATGATTGTATATAAATAGTAACAATAAATAAAATGTTTTGAATGTTTAAAAACGTTTGATACACAAAATATACATATAAATATTAAATAAAAAATGTATATACATGTATGTATAGGTTTCTCAACTATTGGACCAGTTGATTTAAAGTAATACTATCTATCCTAAATGTCATAATGTTAAATGTTAATCCACTAATAACTCCACGAGATAGGCTGGGTGCTCAAGGAACTGCACAGTAACAAAAAGATATGTCCAACAGCTTTATTCGAATTCACTATACAAACATAAGCACAGACTGTGCTTTGTGAATCCACGAAAAATAAAACACACAAGGTCCACAAGGTTGAGCGCTTTCATCTGCAATTTGTGACGCAACAACTAAACCCGGCCTTAATGACTACATAAGTATAAAGCCTTTCCTAACCCTTGACAGTTAATATAGTTCCTTATTCTTGACAGTTAATACAGTTCATTATAGGTATTTTATATTTATATCTCTTTCTTCCACCCTTTATTCACATATTATTAATTCTTTAATTCTTTTATTCTTTTATTGATTATTCTAATTTTCATCCATTATTGACTCAAATTGACTAGTCTTATGATTTTGAGATATACATCCATTTATTTACTATATTACATCCCCTGACTAGTCTTATGATTTTGAGATATACATCCATTTATTTACTATATTACATCCCCTGACGATGATGTTTACAACAACACTGGATATATTTATTGTACCTCTGTGTTAGAAATTTCCGACACATGCACAGAACTATCTTGGAAGGGGGCATCTATTCTAGGCTTGACAGTCTGGTGGGTAGTTTTTTTTTTTTTTTTTTTTTTTTTTTTTTAGGACATTTTTTCCTTTTACGCAAGCATGTACCTTACATTAAGTACTTTATTGTATGTATTTTATATGGTATCAAGATATTTACTAGAAATTAGGATACCACAGGACTCATTTCATATACAACATCCGTAGATATCCAATTTCTCATCTCTTATTTTAATTATATTATCTATACATGTATAAGTATAACATTTATATATATATATTTTTCACGTTTATTTTTTACGAATATTTTATTGGATTAGATATACTTGATACATTTGATGATTCATTTTGACAAGTAGTTGTATTAATTTTCATTTATGCTTTATTATTAAGTAACAAGTTTATAGTAATTATTATTATTATTACAAGTTTACAGCAACTAGTTTTATTTCGTTTTTAATAATTGTTCATCATTATATTACAATGGTTACACATTTTGTGCAAAGTATATATGTATGTTTTGAGGCACAAAGCCCTGCAAGGATGTAATACTTGAGTGAATTCATGTGAATTCAATCAATTCATTCATCATTTTGGCGCCTAATTGGACTTTTAAGAACTGTGATCATGAGCTTCTGGGTTCTGATGAAATCTGCTTCGCAGATGAAAGCGCTCAACCTTGTGGACCTTGTGTGTTTTATTTTTCGTGGATTCACAAAGCACAGTCTGTGCTTATGTTTGTATAGTGAATTCGAATAAAGCTGTTGGACATATCTTTTTGTTACTGTGCAGTTCCTTGAGCACCCAGCCTATCTCGTGGAGTTAATAATGTTAAATGTTCCTCACTATATAGTCTTCCTAACCATTTTGCAAACATGTTCCTAATCCTAATGTGAACATAAATTCACTTGGGAGCCTACAAAACTTTCTAAAAGACATTTCGACAAAACATTTCAAAAACATTTCAAAAAACATTTCAAAAAACATTATAAGGAGCATTTGTATATCATTATTGCAACATCCCTTATAATGTTTCTTATCACATCCTTCACGAAAATTAATATAACATTTTTATACCAATTTTATAACATTTTCATAACATTTTTATAACATTTTTATTTTCGGGTCATTGGCTAATATTTTCAGTGCCGGGGTGATAGATATATGGTTATTCAGACCCCAATTACCACAGGCATCTAGCCTGAGTTGCCATATCATCTCCCTATATTCAACTTTGGTTTCCCAATCACCCCCTCGTTCCATATGTTCTACCAATTCCAATACCCAAAATTTATAATCAGCATTTTTACACTCTATTGCATGTCGGTATAGGGCATTATTTTCATTGTGCCTATTTATGTCTCTTATGTGCTCGTATATTCTATTTCTAAGGTGTCTTTCAGTTTTTCCAATGTAATATTTTTGACAAGCTTTACACACCACTAAATATATAACACCTTTGGAATAACAAGTACTGTATTTCTTAGCCCTTAAAGTCAGGTGTAAGTTAGATAATGTTACTTCCTTTGTTTCTGCAATATATGGACACTGTGCACATCGGCCACACTTAAATGTCCCATGATTTTTACTAGTCCCTTCCTTCACTGTTTTCTTTCTCTCCAGAGTGTTCTTAATGTTCATATTTCTTCTAAAACTGAGTTTAAGCTCACTCTTGAATACATCAGTTTTAACTGCCATGTTTTTGAACATGTTCCAAACTTCATAAATACTCTTCTTCAACCAACCAATGTCCTTATAATAAGTGATGGTAAGGTATGGTGTAAAATTATTACTAATAACATTATGTACATTACTATTGTCAATGTTAGTATTATTATTATTTAACCCATTGTCAATTATAGTGTTGTCCATCTTACGTAACAGGGGTTTGTATCTAGTTTGCCTTCCCTGTGTTACATATTCTTTTATAGGCATTATAAGTTCCTTCGGATAACCTCTTTCAATAAACATTGTCTCAACATGTTTCATTTCTTTCAAAAAATCATCTTCCTCTGATATCATTCTTGCCATCCTAATCATTTGTCCTTTGACAACATTTTTCTTTAATTGATATGGGTGGTCGCTACAGAAATGGAGGTAAGCATTTGAAAAGTGTTCCTTCCTAAATACGTTAGATTTGTAACATTTTCTCTCTTTGTCTTTACTTAACTTAATGTCTAGGAAGTGTATTTCATCCTTATCTACCTGATGTACAAAACTCAAAAAGGAGGTAGTATGATTAATATACTCTAAAAATTCCATAATATCCTCCTTATTTCCATTCCATAGAACAAAGATATCGTCCAGGAACCTAAAATACTTAACAATGTATTGGTTATACAAGGATTTAAAAACATATTGTTTTTCCCAGTGTAACATTATTATGTTGGCATACACTGGGGCACAGGCAGAGCCCATCGCCACCCCTTCTTTTTGGTGGTAATAATCACCTTCAAAATATACAAAATTATATTTCAACACCAATTCCATGCATTCTAGGACAATTCTATACTGATTAGGTGTAAGAAATTTCATCTCTGTTAAAACCTCCTCAAACCATTCCATACCAATGGTTTGTGGAATAACAGAAAATAAATCTTTAACATCGATTGTTATAAAATACATTTCATCACTGTAGGCACTCTCATTAATTTTAGTCAAGAAATCCCATGAATCTTTAATTATATGGTCATATTTTGCATAAAATTCCTTGGTCATAGTGTCTACATAAATTGCCATAGTCTGAGTTTAGACCCTTGAGAAGCAACTATGGGTCTCATGGGGGGGTCCACCACTGATTTGTGCGTTTTCGGTATACCAAAAATTGCAGGTATAACCGGTTTAGAAACTGTTAAAAACGTGTGTAACTCAACATCAATCATACCACAAAACAAATTGTCATCTAAAATCAAATCTATCTTTCTGTATAGTATGTTGATCTCATTTTTGGTAACCAGACAATATTGGTGGTCCTTATCCAAAATATCTTTCATTCTCTTAGTATAGTCCCATTTGTCCATAAGGACTATACCTCCCCCCTTGTCTGGCTTCATTATGCGTATTTTATTATTATTACTTAATTCATGTAGTAATTTCTTTTCCTTTTTATCCAAATTACTTTGCACCCTATCTCTTATTTTATATTCGTCACAAATTTTATTGGTTATACATCTTTCAAAATTCAAAATTTCATATTGTAACGGTGGGTTATATGTGCTACGTCTAGTTAATGGATTCATCTTGTTATGTTCAACTTTATCATTAAATATATGCTTAAAATTTAATTTGCGTGTAAATAATTTAATGTCCAAGATGAAATTGTCAATACTAGGTTTAACCACTGGGACAAAAGTAAAACCCTTTGTAAACAATTCAAAAAAACTTCTATCAACATTAATATCTGTATAATTAAAAATATTAAAATTGTTATAAGTGTTTAAAATCCCATTAAAATTGTTAATGTTATCATCAGCATCAATAAAATAGTCAATATCTATCTTGTGTGGTAATTCAGGGACAGGGGTTAGTGAAAATTCTGTTCACGATATCCCCTCCCCAACCCTATATTTTTTCCTGATGTGGCTTGTGCATAGGAGGCCTGTTGGTTTCTATTTCTCAACCTTTCCGATCTCCTTATCTCTTCTGTTTCTACGGGGACATCATTGTCAACCATACTACCTACCCCTTCAAGGTTCGGGAATTGTTCATAATAAGATTGATTATTCCCATCTGTTCCGCCATGTTCCCAGCGTCTTTCTCTAAAGACCTCTCTTTGTTGGAAATACTTATTATTCCCATACTGAAAGGAAGGTTTAACATAATTAGTAAACCTCTGGTTAGGGGTGGGCTTTCCCACATTGTATGCATTACCCTTTTCATAAACTAAAATGTCCCTATCCAATTTCTTTAGTTTACGGTTAATATTAGTATTTGCTGCCATATCAGCATCATGTAACGTTCTATAATAAATCACCTTGTACTCTTCCAAAGAATGCAGTAAATCATTGTTAATATCAATATGAATCTTGTCAATATCATTTTTCAAACTCTCCAAAACATCAGTATTATGTTGTATCATTGCCCTTAAAATTAACAGTCCACAATCATTTAAAATATCACACACTTTTTTAAAAAACATTTCATCATTAAAACTACTATTGGGAAATTTATAGATTCTAAGTCCCTTAGGGACTATCTTTTCTTTTACACATTTTTCAAGGTACCAATTTTCAATAGTCAAAGACTTGTATTTACATAACAGTTTCTTAAAGTCCTTACATTTATCTTTGTAAGTTACTGTATTAACTTGTTCCTTGGTACCTGATTTTTCTTTTCCTTTTCCACTCTGCATAAAAGATTTGTTGAGTTCGCAAATTTACATTTCGGTGAAACATAAATTCGCTGGATCAAAGTAGACCCATATATTTATTTTTTACTCTGGGCTTCTAGACCTGTTTGCTTTGGTCTTTCTAGACCCATATATATATATATATATGTATATATATATATATATATATATATATATATATATATATATATATGGTTGGCACTAGGCTATCAGTGCTAGGGCCTATACAAGCCTAGCCATAACAATTCCCTGGCTATTTCTTCCAACAGTATTTACTTCCCTGGACCCTTTTCTAGCAGGGTGACTAACATGATCCCCGGGGTGAATTTCTTATTTCCCATCCAATCATCAAGGTTCCTATTGAAGAGGGCCAAAGAGGTGCTCTGCTTGACATGTATGGGCAGTCTATTCCAGAGTCTGAGGAGTCTCTAGGTCAGGAACCTATCCCTCCAGCATGTTTTGTTCATTGTGATGACAAGGTTTAGATCCATGGAGCATGTGTCTCTGAGGGATTGTGATTTCTTTAAGTCTAGCATGTCCAACAGCTCTGGGTTTGACATGGCCTTGTATGTTATACAGAGATTGCCTCTGAGTAGACGATATGCTATAGAGTATAGGTGGAGTCTTTTTAGATGGTCAGCATAGGGCATCTGCTTTACGCCTGTGATTCTTTTAGTGAGGTATTTCTGCAGCCTTTCCAGTTGTTGCAGATGTCTTGAGAGGTACATACCAAATGGGGCATTGTATTCTATAATAGGTCTAATGAGGGATGAGTACAGTGGGACAATGACTTCCTTTTTTCTGGGTAAAAAGCCCTTAGTGTTGAGGTGTGCTGCATAGAAGGATTTCCTGACTGTTGTGGCTATGTGGTTATCGAAGGTGAGACCACTGTCCACCTGCATCCCTAAGTCTCTTATCACACTTTCGGTGTTTAGTGTGCTGCCACCTATGTGGTAATTCATGGGTATATGTTTTTCCCAAAGGGGATAACTGTACATTTTTTGGCATTGAGCTTGAGCCCATGGCTCTGGCACCAAGCATCTGTTTCTGCCTTTTTGTAGAATATCCACATCATTTGGTGATTCAGTAATGGCTCCCAGTTTGCAGTCATCTGTGAACTTTGTTAGCCAGAGTCCCTTAGTGTTGGCCTGTACTTCAGAGAAGTAGATAATAAACAAGAGCCGTCCCAGGACTGAACCCTGTGGTACTCCCCTTGTCACTTGACTGGAGCTGGATTTGGAGTCGGCTACTTTTACATTGTGGGTTCTGTCAGTAAGCCAGTTGGAAACCCATCGAGTGATGTAGGGATTAATGCCCAGCTTAGTAAGTTTATTTATGATTCCAGAGTGGGGGATGGTGTCAAAGGCCTTGGCGAGGTCCAGATAGTCTCTGTGGATCACCTTACCCTTGTCCATGGCTCTGGAGATTGATTCGAAGAAGACAATCAGGTTCAGGAGACAATGAGGAATATTCTTAGAAGATGACATACTTTAAAATAATATCAGCATAATATATGGCTTAATATTCTCATAGTAAATGTGTCCAGTCTTCCTGTTTAGCTATTACACAGTGTTGCCATAAATATCAATATCACATTGGGTATAATGCATTTATATCACATTGAGTATAATGCATTTATATCACATTGAGTATAATGCATTTATATCACATTGGGTATAATGCATTTATATCTCATTGGGTATAATTCATTTATATCACATTGGGTATAATGCATTTATATCACATTGAGTATAATGCATTTATATCACATTGGGTATAATGCATTTATATCTCATTGGGTATAATTCATTTATATCACATTGGGTATAATGCATTTATATCACATTGAGTATAATGCATTTATATCACACTGGGTATAATGCATTTATATCACATTGAGTATAATGCATTTATATCACATTGGATATAATGCATTAACATCACATTAGGTATATTTCAACTGAATTTTAAAACAAATAAAAGCATAGATATGCACCTGTAATTAGCTTATTTTGGCTGATAGGAAAAAATATAATATCACTAAATAGTAATATTTGAAAATGAGATGGTAATAAAATGATACAATCATAGATTTAATCTTATACTGCAAGATATCCTTAACTTTAATGATAAATTGAGATGACATTGGTTTGGAACTTTGTCCAAAAAGAAACTTACAGTTAATCTTTATAGCTGGAAGAAATCTGGTATGAATGATGAAAGAAATGGCATTGACAATGGGACTAGCACATGTATGTGGTTTACTATCAAAATGTGGAGTGGCGCTTACGTTAAACTGGGATGGTCGAATGTGTGTTTTCCAGTTTCCATAATGCCAATCTGGAAATGTTCAAATTCACATTAGCGAATGGTATTTACATTCACTAATATGGGACTGACATTCTGATAACAGATCGTACTACAAGGGAGATCGGAAAATGTACCTCTTTCCTCATTGTAATGTGATCTCGGAGTTGGAATATGTAATATTCAAGGGGTGTGGGGGCACATCCCCCTCATGGGGGAGCAGGGGGGCTTGCCCCACTGCAAAAATGCTACTGATAACACAGATGTTTGACATTGGAACTTCAGTGTTTGAATGTCGATTCCATGGTTACCATTTCTGACATTTTGCTAATTCTGTATTATCAAATTCGGAAAAGAATTTGATCAAAATGTGGAAATTTTTTTTATTTTCCACATTTTGATAGTAAACTTATGTATATGTGTGTGTGTGTGTGTGTGTGTGTGTGTGTGTGTGTGTGTGTGTGTGTACATACATATATATATATCTATATATACATGTGTGTGTGTGTGTGTGTGTGTGTGTGTGTGTACACACACACACACACACACACACTCACATAAATGGTATAATAACATCGCATTAGGTATGATGCATTAACATCACACTGAGAATCATGCATCATCATCACACTGGTTATAATAATACATCACCATCAGATTGGGTATAGTATATTAAAATCACATTGGGTATAATTCAACTGAATTTTAAAGCAAGTAAAAACATAGATATGCACTTGTATATAGCTTATTTTGGCTAACAGAAAAAATATATAATATTACTAAATAGTTATATTTGGGGCAGCCACGGTGGTGCATCAGTTAGCATTGCTGCCTCACAGCAAGAGGTTCTCTGGTTCAATCCTCGGCTGGGGTGCCTTCTGTGCGGAGTCTGCATTTCCTCCCTGTGGTCGCGTGGGTTTCCTCCGGGTGCTCCGGTTTCCTCCCGCATCCCAAAGACATGCTGTAGGTGGATTGGACACTCTAAATTGACCCTAGGTGTGAGTGTGTGTGCCTTCTGTGGAAGGTTGGGCACCAGGCTGGCAACTTGACACCGTAAAACTCCACTGCCAATCATGAGTGGACAGGTGATCCGCTGTGGCAACCCCTAACTGGGAAAAGCTGAAAGAAGAAGACTACTAAATAGTTATATTTGGAAATGAGATTGACATAAAATGATGTTTGTTTGTCTTTTTGGCATTGACACAGTGGAACTCCAGTCTTCTAATGATTGGCAGTAGATTTTTATGGTGCTGAGTTGCCAGCCCGATACCTGACCTTCAGCAAAGGCATGCCCATTCACGCATATCTTTTGGAGGCCACTCGACCGTGGGGAGGACATGCAGACTCCACACAGAAGGCACTCCAGTTGAGAATTGAACAGGAGAACCTCTTGCTGTGAGGCAACAATGCTACTGCTGTACCACCGCGGCTTTTATTGAAATAAAATGATAAAAATAAAATATTTAATATAATACTGAAAAATATCCTTGACTCAGGAGACTTCATTTTGTAAGTTTGTCCAAGAAGAGAAAAACAGTTAATCTTTATAGCTGGAAGAAATCTAGTATGAATTATTTAAAGAAATTCCATTAATTGTGGGACTAATATAGGTATATATGTAGATAGATAGATAGACAGACAGTAAGATAGATAGATAGATAGATAGATAGATAGATAGATAGATAGATAGATAGATAGATAGATAGTTTGATGATAGACAGATAGATGGACAGGTAGATAGACAGAAAGATAGATAGAAAGAAAGATAGATAGATAGATAGATAGATAGATAGATAGATAGATAGATAGATAGATATGTATGTGTATACTTACATATATATATATATATATATATATATAGAGAGAGAGAGAGAGAGAGAGAGAGAGAGCGAGAGAGAGATGAATGTCATCATTAGGAAAATTCTTAGAAGATGATGTACTTTTAAATAACATGAGCACAATATATGGCTTAATATTGTCATTGTAAATGTGTCTGATCTTCCTTTTTGGCTATTGCACAGCAGAATTGTTGCCATAAACATCAGCGTCACATTGAGTATAATGCATTTATATCACATTAGGTATAATGCATTAACAACACATTGGATAAAATGTATCAGCATCACACTGGGTATAATGCATTAACATCACATTGGGTAAAATGCATCAACATCACCTTAGGTATAATGCATTAACATCACATTGTGTATATAATGCATTAACATCACATTGGAAATAATGTATGTTGACTGAGCATAAAGATCCCACATACTAGAGGACTAGATTCATGTTCACAGAAACATTTTTGAAAAATGAAAATAAAATGTCTCACTTTGCTGTTTTTAGTGTATTAAGACAGGCAAAATAATTTAGATTCATTGTCTATATCTGTATGATGATCAAACACAGTAAATAAATTCAAGTTTAAATAAGAGAACTAAGCAGCAGGTCTTACAATTGAATGTAAAACTCCTAGATACTAACTCCGAGGTACACTCTTACTTATGTCCTATGCTTGTCTTTATCTTACACTTTCACATTGTGTCATTTCCAAGTGTGCAAAGTAGAATATTCTTAGTACCATCTCTTACCAATGGTCTTTTGAGTGTAGGAAAGTCCAGGACTATGTGAATTGGCGTTATCGGTCTCTATGAGTTGGGGCATAGCTGTGCTAGTCTGATCGCACCCCATAATTCCCTAACACATTTGCACTACTACGAATACCACCAAAAACCTTATTCAGAATAGTCGTATTACTATGAACATAGTGTTCATAGCAGTCTATAAATAATAAAGTGGCACGCATTAATAATCTATAAAATCTGCCCATTCTTTGAGAATTCTGCACATTCTATCTCTGTACTAGGCGAGTTTTCACTGTGTGTTCTTATTTCCTGGCTTCCCCAAAATGTGTAGCAGGTGAAATGGCACCCCACCAAATTGCCCAAGTTGTATGCTGTGTAAGAGTAAGAAAATATGTGTCGTGATGGGTTGTCACCCCATTCAGGATTTGTTCCCCTGTCTTGTGCCTTGAGTGTAGGCCAAGACTCTGCCTCTCAGTAATCTTGAATTCATTAAGTGGTAAATCAAAAGAAAGAATTAATGACTCAATAAATTTAAAATCAGAAATCACTTTGACTATTCAAAACCAGTATTTTTTAAACACGGGCAAACATACATTTATATTAAAGAAAGCAAACCATTTAACATGTTACAAACATTATACATCGCATATATTCTTCTGTAAAATATAATCAATGCAGTATTACCCAAATTGGTCAATGCCTGCCTTCCTTTAAACCTGATTCCTCTTCCAAATCATTATTCTGCACACTCCATTCCAACAATTTCCATTTTTTCCTATTTAATATGCCCCTACCCTTTTCTAAACATCTAATTTCCAGCTCTTTTATCTGTATTAGAAATTCACTACTTCAGAAATGATGGTTTAAACTTTGCTTTCCATTTTCTAGTATCTGCTTTTTGGCAGCTATCAGAATTAAACTTAACAAGACCTTACTATATCTAGGCAATTCAGATCCTGCATCCCAGCTTAAACAAATCATTACCTTAGTTATACGTATTTTCTTATCCAATAAAAATAAGTATTTGTTTTAATGCTTGTACTAAAACCACTTCAACATAACATCTGACAAAAGCATTTGCTGTTAAACTCATTCCCTCCTGTAGAGCTCTTTTGTGTGTGCACCTTTAACCCCAGTGGGTGTGGCTTGAGCCTTTAAAAATGAACTTATCACCTTACAGTTGAAACAAATATTCACATCTCAGGAACCATAAGTGGTAAAAGAAACTGTAAGTGGCAAACTATTCAGGATAAATTAATCTTTACATGAGTGGCATTAATTCAGTTTGATGCTTTAAACTGGATTTTATAAGTCGAAATAAAGACAGTGAATACTAATTTTCAAATGTTGTAAACAGATCATGATATCTCAGTAACCATTCAAGCAAGCCACATATTGCCAGCAGGATTTTCTTTAAACAGCTGGGAGCTTTCATATGAGGGTATGCAGATCTGTCTGTGTTACCTGAATGTTGAGATATTTAGAGTAATTAATTCACATGGAACCATCCACACAATCATATTGTCATGAAGACAAAAGTGATTTTAGTGGGTGTTGTCTGATTATGTGTGCATTCATTTAGTGCCAGAGAATATGAAAGCAAAATAGATATCCTGGCCTATTGAAAATGCCATATTTGCAATTTGTTGCATTGTAAATTTGATGCAAAATAATTGAAATGATATAAACACATGGGAAGCAATTCTATCTTAAAATAAATACAATTGTCTATCATGACATTGACATAGCACATGTTTTGTTCTGGAAGTAAGCAGATGTCTTGCAACAGCTGGTCTCTAAAATACATAAATGCACTTTTTTCTATTGAGACAAAAACAGTTGCATTGAACATTTATGGCTTAAAAGGTATTAATCATTCCTGGAGTTCTTATTTTGTAATAAATTTCTGCATTAATTTTTTGTGGCGAAAGAGCATCTGTGTTGACAAATTCAACCGTATGCTTAGGATACAGGCAGAAAACAGCAGTCATTAATGTACCTTTAATGCGTTTACAAGGAGGTCTGTTGTGAATGATGATATCTTGGGTAAAGTTACAGTAAAATGGCCCATTAGCAGTAGTTCCTCTTGAAAGAGACTGGGGAGGACAAAGAAAGAAATGTAATAGATATAAGAAACAGTTACAAATTCTAGACCTAAATGATTCATCCTGCCAGTAGGGCATATCTGACAAAAGTCATAGACACAAAATATTCTGAAAGAAATGACTAAGTGAGAGGGTGAGAAGGAGACAGAGAAAGGCAGAGACAGAGACTGATACATAGGCAGACATACCTATGTATATAGATAAAGCAATTGTTATCCTTACATCGGTAATCAGGGACTTCGACATGCACTTGAGTCCCAGGTACTCAAAGAGCAGGACTTGAGTATCCTGTACAAACAGGCTGACATTCACTCCCAAATTAAAATATGAGTTTGGGCAATATGTGGCAGCTGTATGGAGAACGTGGCACTGACACACCTTACCCAAACACATTTCAGTTCAAGCAAGGTAAGTGCAGGAGCTGTGGGGAGGGAATCAGAGGGGTGGCTACATAGCTTAGCATTTCAGGCAGCAAATGGGAGGGGGCTTTAGGTTTAGGGTGGGGAGAGGAGTTTAGGGTTTGGGAGCAGCGTGGGAGTTTTAAGGTTAGATAGAGGAAGAGGAGTTTAGGGTTAGGGAGCTGCAGGAAAGTTTTAGGGTTAGAGAGCAGTAGGGGAGTTTTAGGTTTAGGTAGTAGGAGGGGAATTTAAGAAAAAGCACCAATTGAAGAGTGTGGCAGCTCCACTCTGCCCACCCTGCTGCCACATCTTGCCCAAACTCATATAAATTTGAGTGTGAATGGCTGCCCATGTATGCTACATAACACTCAAGTCCTTGTCTTTCAGCAACCAGGATTCAAGTGCTTGTCATAGTCCCTGATTATTAATATAAGAATTCCCCTTTTCTAGAGCAGGCTTCCCAACCATGTGAAGCAAAACTCTTCTCCAGCCCTATTCAAGACAATGCTCAGCCAACGGATGGGAAATCAGAAATGTTCCCCAGTTCTATATTTCTAATGGACATAAGCACCTTGTAAATCTTATCCTAGCTTACAATACTCCTTAAAATAACCTCTAAAGCACATAATCTTGTGGAATGCAATTCGGAAACTTGGCTAGACTTACAATGCCAAGTAAATAAACTTGCTGAATACATTTCAGATAATTGACTATGCTTATAAAAGCCCCAGAAGTCATTAGCCTAGTACACTCCTATGAACTTATGAATATAGTGTTAGCTTTAGGGGTGATTAGTGACTTTAGACTTACAGAAGGTGAAGTGGAGTTTTAGGAGGGGGTTAGGGTGAGGACTAAGGTTAGGATTTGGAACTGGGTCAGTGTTATAGGGTAAGAGCTAGTGCTGTGATAGGTCTATACAGATTAATAGGGTGGGTAGTGGGATGGCTATGTAAGTAAGTTTGGTTAGTGAGAATTAGGGTTAGGGTTTATGTAAGTAAGTCTGGGCTAGTGAGAGCTAGGGGTAGGAATAGGGTTAGGGTTAGCGTTAGTGTTTACGTAAGTAAGTTTGGGCTAATGAGAGTTAAGGCACTAGCTATTTAGAGGAAGTGGCAGTGAGTAAGTTTGTTGTGACTACTAGCATGCAAGCACTTATATCAGACCCTTATAATTGTGGTGCTGCGGTAGCGCTGTCGCCTCACAGTAAGACGCTGTCCGGTTCGACTCTCAGCTAGAGCATCTTCTGCGTGGAGACATGTGTGAATTGGCGTACCTTCGTTAAAGGTTGTGCGTTAGGGCCGGCAACTCAGCACGTAAATTTCAACTGCCAATCATTAGCGGACCGGAGTTCCACTGTGGCGACCCCTAACTGGGAAAAGCCGAAAGACACAACAACTCTTCAGCACTCAGTTTCTTTATCAGAAAACAAAAACAAATATATATTTGTATATGTATATCTAATCTAAATTTATCTATATATATATATATATATATATATATATATATATATAGATATATATATATATGCACACACACACACACACACACACACACACACACACACACACACACACACACACGGGAACCCTTCATTTGTTTGAACTTTCAAATGTTCGAAACTCATGGCCGACACCATATGAGCGAACGGTTGAAAGGTCGACAAATAATAGCGGAGATCCAGCTACAGTGCAGGACTGGGAGATTCCCCTTTCCTGCACTGTAGTGTGATCTCAGAGTGAGAATATTCGAATAGCAGGGGGTGTGAGGTGTGCAGGGGTGCTTGCCCCCCTGCATAACACAGTTTTACTGTGTTTACAGGTAGGTAAATAGTGCTATTTCAGGATGTCGGTATTTCGGACTGTCACTCATATGGTATTGGCCATATGAAAGTCAGCATTCTGAACGGTCAACATTCTGAAGTAGACACACACACACACACACACACACACACACACACACACACACACACACACACACACACACACACACACACACATATATATATATATGTATATAAATTCACTACTGAATCCCGAAATTACACAATCCCGAAGCCCAAAATACCAAGATTATAAGCCCGAAACCCCATATTACCAAAATGTTAAAACCGCGAAATTCAAAATCGCGAAAGTACTACATACATACAGCACACACACAAACATACACACAGCATCCCCCCATAACCAAACAAACCACCCTACACTTAAGATAAGCAGGGGATCGCACAAACATACATACAAGGCAAACTCACACACACACATTACAGCCCCTCACACACACACACACACACACACACACTCACACACACACACACACACACACACACACACACACACACACACACACACACACACACACACACACACACACACACCAGTCACAACACACAACACACTTACACACACTAAAGCCCCTCACAAACACACTTACGCAAACATGCTTACCTGAACCGCAACACCAGAAGCGCTAACTCAAACTCCCTTAACATCGGGATTTTGAATTTCGTGCTTCTGGTCTTTTGGTAATGTGGGGTTTCGGCTACATGGTCTCGAGCTTTTGAAATTTGAGATTTCAAAAGTTTGAGATTTAGTAGTGTTCCTATATATATATATACATATATATATATATATATATCTATATATATATATATATATATATATATATATATACAGATATATAGCTCCCTATCAGAAGCACAAAGTTTCAGAAACTAGAGATTGATATGAATGAGATGATATGATAGAGTTTCCAAAAATGTGAAGCTTTTAAATGGAGATTGAGGTACAGTGAAGACTGGGGAATGTACCTTTTTCCACACTGCAGTGAGATCTTGGAGTTGTTATATATAATATGCAGGGGGTGTGAGAGTCGCAGCCCCCACATGGGGGTTGCAGGGGGTCTTGCCCCCTACAATAATATAGAAAAAAGGTAGATTTTTTGTTGTTTTATGAAGTTCATGTTTGCAGGAACTTGATCATATTATCTCAACAATATGAATGTCAAGTTTCTGAAAACTCAAGCTTCTGACATAGACCTATATATGGATTCCCTTCAGCTGATCAAACTACCAAAATGCCAAACATTATATGGCCGAGACCATATAACTGACATTCTCCTCAATGTAGTGCAATCTCGGAGTTGGTATATTGAATTAGCAGGGGGTGTGGGAGCTGAAACAAAAAAAAACATTTTTTTTTATTTTTATTTTGATTTCAAACTTCTGAAATGTCAGTTATATGGTCTCGGCCATATAACGTTTGGCATTTTGGCAGTTCATTTGATCAGCTGAAGGTAATCCATGTATATCTATCTATCTATATATATATATATATATATATATATATATATATATATATACATATATGTATATATATATATATATATATATATATATATATATATGTGTGTGTGTGTGTGTGTGTGTGTGTGTATGCATATATATTTAAGTCAGACTGTGCACTTTAATAGCAGAATATTTAAAATTTTGGCAACTCTGACATGTATTTAGTGGAATTAGAAATCATTGTGATATATAAATCTTAGTAATTTAATTGGCTTTAGAAGCAATTATAATAGATCTACCCATATAGAAATGTAAACAAGGTGTACATCTTGATTATAAAAGCTAACACAGACATTTATAACTGTGTGGCTGTATGTGTCTCACCACCAAACATCAACTAAATTAAAGAAAAAACAAACAGGCAAGCATAGGAAGTCTACCCAAAAGTATGTGTTTGTTTTATCAATAGTTATCCAACTATAGTGTCATATAGCATCATATTCGAGTACCTGTCAAAGCTTCGAACGCTCAAAATTTTGAATGTTACATGGTCGAGACCAAACGTTCAAAATTTTGAGTGCTCGAAGATAGACTTTCAATGGCACCGTACGGTGCAGATAGGGAGAATTTCCCTTTTCTGCACTGAAGTGCGGTCTCGGAGTTGGTATATTAAAGTAGGGGTGGTTGTGGGGGGGTGCAGTGGGGCTTTGCCCCCTGCCTATACTGTTAGTGTTTTTTTCTGTGTTTTCTTTTTTTTTTTTTTTTACGTTTGAACATCCAAATGTTGAACATTTGGTCTTGACCATGTAATGTTCGACATTTTGGATGTTCGATCATTTAACATAGACCCTGATATTCGTAGTTTGTTTTCTACAGTATTTCAGTTATATATTCAGGATTTATACCACCATAAAGGAAAGACCATTTAAAGATATATTATCATATGGGAAGCAATCCCAGATGCTTGAGTACTGATCAGAAATATATTCCTGTACCTCTGACTAGTAATAGCAATGTTGGAGTTCTGTGTAATCAAGGACAGATGAGCAATTGCTGCCTTTCCTCTTCTGGAAGTAAAAAGGCATGAAATCTGTTGAGAAAAAAATGAAAAATTCATAAATCAAACATATGAACATTAAAGAGTTTTCCTGTTCTGTACAGCTGTCTACTGAAACAAGCAAAATAAGTACACACTGCATGGACTAATGCCACTCCAGTAAAAACTGAATCAAAGACAGCAATAAAGCATTAATAAAGTGGAGCACATCATTTATTTTCATAACAGTGAATGAATCATATTTTGTGCTGTATGTAATACTGCTGGATTTCTTTAGCTTTTTTGGGATCTTCAGGTCAAATCAGGAACAGCATGTTTGAAGATTGTTCATTATTTATGGAATTCTCAAATATTATTGGTCAGTTAGATTAGTATTTGTTTAGGTACTTTTCCTGTGCTGGATGTATATATATTTTTATTCTTTATCACCGACATCATCACCATCATGATGATTGTTGATTCATAGGTTCATAGGTTCATAGGTTCATAGGTTCATGGGTTCATGGGTTCATAGGTTCATAAGTTGGTACTAGGCTATCGGCCCTAGGGCCTGTACAAGCCTAGCCATATCAATTCCCTGGCTATTTCTTCCCACACTATTTGCTTCCCTGGACCCCTGTCTAGCAGGGTGACTGACATGATCCCTGGGGTGAATTTCCTTTCTCCCATCCAATCGTCAAGGTTCCTTTTGAGGAGGGCCAAAGAGGTGCTCTGCTTGACATGTATGGGCAGTGTATTCCAGAGTCTGGGGAGTCTCTGCGTCAGGAACCTATCCCTCCAGCATGTTTTGTTTATTGTGATCACAAGGTTTAGATCCCTGGAACATGTGGCTTTGAGGGATTGGGATTTCTTTAAGTGTAGCATGTCCAACAGCTCTGGGTTTGACATGGCCTTGTATGTTATGCAGAGATTGCCTCTGAGTAGATGATATGCGACAGAGTATAGCTGTAGTTTTTAAGGCAGTCAGCGTAGGGCATCTGATTTAGGCCTGTGATTCTTTTAGTGAGGATTTTCTGCGGCCTTTCCAGTTGTTGCAGATGTCTTGAGAGGTACATACCAAACGGGGTGTTGTATTCTATAATGGGCCTAATGAGGGATGAGTACAGTGGGACAATGACCTCCTTTTTTCTGGATGAAAAGCCCTTAGTGATGAGGTGTGCTACATAGAAGGATTTCCTGAATGTTGTGGTGATGTGGTTATCGAAGGTGAGACCACTGTCCACCTGTGTCCCTAAGTCTCTTATCACACTTTCGGTGTTTAGCATACTGCCACCTATGTGGTAATTCATGGGTACATGTTTTTTCCCAGTGGGGATAACTATACATTTCTTGGCATTGCGCCTGAGCCCATGGCTCTGGCACCAAGCATCTGTTTCTGTAAGGCCCTTTTGTAGAGTATCCACATCATTTGGGGAATTCAGTAATGGCTCCCAGTTTGCAGTCATCTGCGAACTTTGTTTGCCAGAGTCCCTTAGTGTTGGCCTGTACTTAGGAGAAGTAGATGCCAAACAAGAGTGGTCCCAGGACTGAACCCTGAGGTACTCCACTTGTCACTTGTCTGGAGCTGGATTTAGAGTCGGCTACTTTTACAGTGTGGGTTCTGTCAGTAAGCCAGTTCGCAACCCATCGAGTGATGTAGGGATCAATGCCCAGATTAGTAAGTCTATCTATGATACCAGAGTTGGGGATGGTGTCAAAGGCCTTGGCGAGGTCCAGATAGGCTTTGGAGACTGATTCAAAGAAGTCAGTCAGGTTCAGGAGACAAGATCAGCCCTTCACAAACCCAAATTGGGTGGGGTCCAGTGTTTGAAGGTTGTCAATGTCTTTGTTTATAAGTTCCATGATAATACATTCCATGACCTTGCAGATCAGGCTCATCAGACTGATGGGGCGGTAGTTCCCGGGATCCAAGATGGATCCCCCCCTTATGGAATGGGATAACTGTAGCTGTGCGCCACTGTCTGAGGGGAGGCTATGATTAAACATGACACTTAGGTGAGGTGCCAGTTCATTTTGTAGTTCATGTAGTACACAGCCCGAGATGTCATCTAGTCCCATGGATGCTGTATTCTTAGCTTTGGAGAGTGTGTTTTTTAGCTGTGTGGCCATTATTACCGGCATTTGGCAATCTACCAGTATTGAGATGGGTCGTTTAGGGGGTGAGAGGGGGGTGAAGTTGTCACAGAATTGATCTGCCAGGATATTGGCAATATCCTTGGGATCAGTATATTTAATGCCATTCTGTTGTAGCTCAGAGAAGATCTGAGCATTGCCATTTAGATTCTTGACGTAGTAATAGAATGCCTTGTGGTTCTCTTTGGAATCTTTGGCAATTTTATTTTTGTAACTAGCTTTGGAGGATTTTGTGAGGGATCTCAGCTTCTTACTGAGGCTGGTAAGGGTTTTTTTTTTTATTCCTGGGATTTTCCTCTTTTCTGCAGCAGTTTCTTCCTTTTGTTGTAAAGTTTGTTTAAGGCAGGGGACCACCAGATTGGCTTCCTTTTTTTAGAGGAGAGCATCTTGGTTCTATTTGGGATGGCACAATTCATGCATGAGTGGATGTGCTTGTACAGTGCCTTAGTGTAGGATTTAGCAGTCGAACTTTCCGTTCCCGTCTGCATGGGTGTCATGAAGTTTGTCACTTCTGACCTGAGTTCATGAAGTTGTTTTTGGAGAAGTTTTTTATGGAGGTTTCCTTACTGGGGGGTGGGATGTGGATGTTAAGGGTGATTAGCTTATGGTCAGACCTGACCAACAAGGGGGTGACCACAGGTGTGGAGCATCGATTTCCCATGTTGGTAATGACCAGGTTTAGGATATAGGAGTCCCTGGTGGGACTATGGATTAGTTGATCCAGGGCATTGGAATTTATGAATTCCAAGAATCATTGGGCAAAGGTGTTCGTACACGAGTAGTTTTCCCAGTTAATGGCAGGGTAGTTGAAATCACCCAGTATTAGGGTGTTTGGTTGTATCTTAATATTTTCCAGTATGTTTAGAAAGGATTTTGGGTCATGGTGAGGGATCTGTAGCAAGCTACAATTTGGATTGCAGTCTTACCTAGTGTTAGTTGCATCTGGAGAATTTCAGATGCATTGTGTTGGGCGACTAACCTAGTGGTGTGAATATCCTTGGTGAATATGGGCACTCCTCCACCTTTAGTGTTTCGGTCCTGCTTTGGTGGCCAAAAAGTGTGGCAAGAGTTGTAGCCTGGTATTGCAGGGGTGCTCTCTGGAGCCTTGAACCAGGTCTCAGTTGCTGCACAGATATCGATGTTCTCCATTTTTAGGAGTGCTTTGAAAGAGTGCATTTTGAGGTTTAGACTTCTAGCATTGAATAGCATTACCATCAGAATTTGCATGCCTGTATCTGTTATGGTGGAGGTTTTGTCCTTTGAACTTTGCCTAAAAAAGGCACCATAGGCATGGCAAGAGCCTTAGGCAGTAACCTGAAAACCCTGGGAGACAGGTGCAGACCAACTCTGGCAAAGCATCATGGTCTGTTGATCATGTGATCCCAGGCAGTCAGATACTGGATCCCCTTTGACTGATTCTCTTTTCCCATGTTCTACATGGGTTTGAGGTGTCACGTCAACTATCACCCTTTACCTTTCTCTCTCACTGTCTCTCTCTCTCGATTTAGTGCCACTCTTCTACCTTCTTTGGCAGTCATGTCTGACTGTCACAGGTCTTCTCTCCCAAAATCCATCCACCTCATTGGTGAATACCCTCATTACCTCTTGCTTTCTTACTGTCTCTCTTAAATCTTCATCACCAGATTGTCATCAAATGTTATTCACATGTACCCAAACCACTGTAATATGTTCCCTTTACCTATTTTGGAATTGGAACTACTTTGGCTTCTGCTCTTATGTCCTTAGTTTTCCCTCTATTCTACTGTGTGCATCCTACCACACATCTCAGGCACTTCATCCCCATCACCTCAAGTTTCTTCACCTATTCTTCCTTTACTGTCCGGATTTCCATATCATACATTCAAACATTAATGCATGTCACACCATTGTTTGTATAGCTCATGTTTCAGCTCATTGGCATTCTTCTGTCATACATTACCCCAATGCTCTCAGCAAGTTGTCTGTAGCCTCTCTGTTCTAGCATTGACCGCCTCATTCAGACTTCCCTTTTCCTCAACCACCCCTACCAGATACTTGAAGCTGTTAACCTGTTCCACTATTTCCCTTCTATCTCAATTCTCATCATTTTCCGATTTTCCCTATTTGCTGCCATTACAACTATCTTATCTGTACTCAGTTTCATACCCTTTGACTTTGGTTTTGCATTCCATTCCCCTCCCCTTTGCTATTGATCTTGTTCTGAGTCTGCCTGTAATGCAAGATCATCTTCATACAGCAACTTTGTTGATCTCTGCCTTCTGACCTATTTACTAATGAAGTTCAGATTAAATGGCTGGAACTCAGTGCTGTGGATAGCTAGCCACACCAGTCCCCACCCCCTTTTTTCTGCTCTTAGAGGCATTACACAGAAAGATCTGCCCTGAGGAGAGGGGATGATGACTGAGCAGAACTGATGAGTTAAACTTGATATGATTCAATGCAGGTTGGAACACCAAATGTTAATGGATTGGATGGTGATATTTACCGGGTAAAGCCAGAATGGTCTCAGACTCTTGGGGTCTGGAGTGTTTTTTTTTTCCCAGAAATTTATTGTCAAGAGATTTTTTTTCTCTTTTTTACTAAAACATGGTCTCAGCATCTGGGAACCCAAGCATAGATTTTCATTAGCCCTGTACAAGTGGGCACTACCTTTAACATAAAACTTTATATGAGCCCCATAAAAGCAGGCACAGCCGTTGTATTATATATACATATTATCAATATTATCATTATCATGCTACTGAGCCCCCCCCATAAAAGTGGGCACAGCCTTTACAGAGTACATTCAAGTAATTGGAATGTGATCTGGGTCCCTTGGCTAAAAGAATGGTTGAAGACAGATGATAAAGATGATATAGTTTGACTAAAAATGATGGCTCTGACAAAGCCTATAGTGTGAAAGCAATTGTAAATATTTTTAGATATGTTATCTACTGGATTTTTAAGTATCTTGTATAAAAGGAAATTTAGGTAGGGATTATGCTTCACACAAAAATAGAGTTATTCAAAACAGGAGATATGTTGTAAAAGGATGACTGGTCTGCTGGGTGAACACTGGGTCTTGTTTGATATACAAAACCGGTAAAAATTATAGCGTATCTCACTGGATATGAAAAACAGGCAAAGAGAACTCCCACCATCCACTAGTCCAGCTGAATCTCAGCAGTCCTGGAACCTCCTCCTCTCTAACCATTTAAATACTGTAACAATTACTGGAATTTTACTAAACAAGATTGCTTGTCCATCAGGACTGAATAAAGATGCGGTTGAATCTGTTGCTGGTGTGGTTCCTTGTCACATGATCCTAGTACTGCATAGTCCATCAGGACTGAATAAAGATGCTGTTGAATCAGTTACTGGTGTGGTCCCTTGTCACATGATCCTAGTTCTACATAGTCCATCAGGATTGAATAAAGATGCCATTGAATCTGTTACTGGTGTGATTCCTTGTGACATGGTCCTAGTACTACACAGTCTGCAGCTTTCATTTTATATCTACGCCATAGATCTAGGGAACGTGATCTAGAGTTACAATTCCAATGTTGGGCATGCTCAGCATTTCTTGAACTGGGTAAACAAAAATGGCCCAAATCATCTTGTCTTCAGACTAACCATGGACATAAACATTTTTGACCTAATACTCACAAACTTGGGCAATGTCTTCTCCCCTCACATGGCAGGTCCTTTATTAGTAAAATCTGACAATAATCTGGTCACCTTTACCCTCAAAGCTGCCAATTTTTTTTTTTTTGTTACAAGCACTAGCTGCTTTAAAGACTTAAAAAAAAAAAAAACAACATCCTTATACAACTGTGTGATGAAATCTCGAAACTTGCACATGTCATCTCCAAGGTAGACCGCATTTAATGCAGCCAGTTACACAAGTGATTTTTTATGCCCATTTGGATAAAAGAATTGACCTGACAATCCTTCTCATAAGCAAACATGATGGAAAATTCAAAAATAATCCATCCTGGCCATTTATCAATACAAACTGTATAAAAAGAAGGAAGAAGCACCTTAAAATGCATTAGAGGGCAAAAATCCTACAACATCAAAATAGTACCTAAAAAATAAAATAAAACTGACCAGTAAACCATTAAACAACATTAAGACTAGCAACAGAAATAAATTATAATTAAAAGTCCTATTTAGTTACATCAAAAAATTTCCCTAAAATTATAAATATCTATCAATTATTTTTTAATCTTCTCCACAAGGAAACCTCCCATGCAAACCCAAAGGGCATTAGAAACATACAGGATAGGAAGCTTGCAGAAAAAATCTCTCCTGAAATTACTCCATCATCTGTTATCATTAAGTATCAAGTACTGCCAAAGGTCAAAAGCACTTCCTCCATGGGTCCAGACAAATACTGGGTTGTCTAATAAAAAGTGTTAATCATGTACTAACTTATCTTCTCCTCCATTAAATACTTATCCTAAGCCTTGTTGTAGGATTTGTCCCTGAATCTTGGTGCACTGCTATAGTAATGCCCCTCTATATGGACCCACCAGTGACCCCAAAAAATAGAAACCAATCAGCTTTAGGAGTATCGTCTGTAAAGCCATAGAGTACATCATTACTGACTTCATAAATCATAACATTAGTAACCTGACTAAGCTTGACCCACTGCAATTTGGCTTTGTAAAGGGCAGGTCCTTTTGTAGCTTCTTTGAGAAGGTCACTAAGGTGGTCCACAGTGAGTACCTTGATCTGGCCACTGCATTTGATACCATACTACATGGTGGATTAAACATAAATGCCTAAATTTTATGATTGATAGCCAACTGACTTAAAAACAGAATGCACATTTCCTGAAGGGTGACACCTCCTCAGACAGAGTGAAGGTGACCACTGGTATTCCCAAGGGATGTGTGCTGTGCCTTTTTTGTTTGGCATCTATTTTTCAGATCTTGATACCAATAACAGCGATCTCTGGTTTACAGAATTTGTTGATGACTGCAAGTTGATTGTGTTTGTCAAATCACCTTTGTTTACACAGACCATTTAAAACAAACTAAATAAAGTTAGCTCCTGGTGCATAGAAAAAGTGCTCAGACTAGATGCCAAGAAATGCAGCATCATTCCCTTTCAGAATCAAAAATATTCTACATGCTACTGTATTGAAAACAACCCTTTACCATATTAATTGGTGAATTTGGAATCTGGGCACATGGGTTGTTAGTTCTGTTTCCTTTCACCATCACATGACAAGTATAGTTAGGAAATTCTTCTACATTTCACAACAAATTGAGAAGGACTTCTCTTCTAAAACTAAGGAAGTCATTGTTCCCCTGTACTCTGCCCTAGTCAGTCTTGTTATTGAATATAATGTACCTTTTAACATATATCTGGCTAAACGCATAAATAAACTCAAAAAAAACCAGAGGTTACTAAAAAATATGATTTCTGCTTTCCATAATCTTGTCTACCATAAAAGATCACAGTCCTCATACTCAATGTTATATAGACTCTGAGGGGAGTCTGTGCCTAGCTTACCATGCCCTTTGAGATCCTGTGATTCTCAACCTCCTTTTCTTCATCAATTCAATGTCGTGTTGTCAACAACAAACCAGAGATCTAAATGTTCCTCAATAAATAAATAAAATTGCACGGAGAAATGGGTTCATCACCCAGCACCTCCCCTTGCTCTGGAATAGACTCTTCTGGTATGTTTAACCATGTGATTCCCTGTCATCTTTTAAATGCAACTTTGATAGTTGGATAGGTTCCCTTACATTTGCCCCAGGACTCGTAGACAAAGGGGTAGATCCAGAAGGTAGGTATGACCTCTGCTCTGACTTGCTTCTTATATCCTATGAACCTGTAAATGTGCTTCCAGAGGACATTCACTGGTTTGTTTTTGTACCCCCCCAGCTGATGATTGTCTGCTACCATTCTCTTCTTATTCACTGGGTTATAATAGACATAACTTAGCCTCTTATGATATCTACGTGAGTCACATCTGAACCCTGTCAGGAGACTGAGGACTCTGGTGCCGTGTCATACTGCTGCCAAGGAGTATGCCATAACCCACCACCCAGCAGCAGCTGTGTCAGCTCTGCTATGACTGCTCTTGGAAGATACTTCTGTGCATGGACAACCTCCTGAGTAAGTGGCACATTAATCTCCTGAGTAAGTGGCACATTAACCTCCTGAGTAAGTGTCATATTAACCTCCTGAGTAAGTGGCACATTAACCACCTGAGTAAGTGGCACATTGACCTCTTGAGTAAGTGTCATATTAACCTCCTAAGTGGCACATTAACCTCCTGAGTAAGTGGCACATTAACCTCCTGAGTAATTGGCACATTGACCTCTTGAGTAAGTGGCACATTAACCTCCTGAGTAAGTGGCACATTAACCTCCTAAGTGACACATTGCTTTCAGCATGGAGCTCACCGTAATGTTTGTGCTGTTATTGCAGTGACACAGGTTGTCTCCATCACAACCACAAGGTGGATGAGCTGGTGCTGGATGCCCACTCCATTCCACCCCATCCAGTCCCTCCAGCACCAGTGCAGAGGGCACTGATGGCTGAACATCATGCAGGAAGTACAGCAAGATAGTGCTAGTGACATAAGATGAACATATATGAAACGTATAGCAGTGATGGTAACTAAAGTTGTAAGTAATATGTTTGAGTGTCAGTTGATTTTGCATAACTGTCATTTGAAGAGAATGAGGCTAGTTGCAACTTTTAACATAGGATTAAAGTTAACTTGGCAGCAGGAAAGTGAAGGCAGATTATATGATGAGTTAGGCTTGAGTATATTTGAAATCAGGAAAGAGTCATTGGGAAATGTGTGAAGTAAAAGGATGTGGCAAGGTGTAGGGCTACATTAAATGGTCAGAGTGCAGGTTGAACTAGGACATTGAAAAAGAGTGGTGCAACCTTTGTGCTTCACACTGTGATAATCATGTGGTGTTTGCACTGAAGAAAGTGTGCATAGCTCAGTTAGCCAAGCAAATGCTATAATTCTTATACCATTGTAGAGCTATTAACAATTTTATAGGGTTTAAAGTAACCCTCAAAGGCTGCTGTAAAAGAACAAAGAATATATTTAGGGCAAATCCAAAGAAATAATTAGCAGCAAGGAGCACTTTTTAAAAAGGTGAGAGATCATAAAGAGACTAAGTAAAAGTCCTCACAGTCATTATTTTTGCTAAATTTAAAGAAATCTTTATATTGAAATTTAAGCAACTATCAGACACTAAATTTAATGTTTATAGAATATAAATCAAAGTTTGGATAAGGCACAGTTCATATCTAAGGGGGAAGGGGGAAGTGAACTGGGTAACTGGGTTTCTTGCCATGGGACTAGAAATATTTCTTTTTTTTTCTGGAAAAAAGAATTATGCAACCAATCAACAGTAACAAAGAACCCAGCAAACTACAAACTTAATGAACCACATATTGCAGTAATAGAAATTATAAGCACAATAACAGAAGATCTGTGCTGTAGTTAAATAAACAGGTATTTTCATATGTCCGAGTTTCTTAATTGAAGTTGTTAGTTAAATTTTTCTACATTCCAGCCATTTATTCTTTATTTGGTGGAGGGGGCCTTTCATATTCCTTCTATAACACATTTTGCAGATGGGAGGTTGAAAACTACAGTTCTACTGCTGCCACAGTGCTCTGAACACAAATGCTG
This sequence comes from Protopterus annectens, assembly GCF_019279795.1. NCBI lineage: Eukaryota > Metazoa > Chordata > Ceratodontiformes > Protopteridae > Protopterus > Protopterus annectens. Next base: position 1,981,814,757 of record NC_056737.1, read on the forward strand.
TTGAACAGGCTGCAGCTGCAATATCTCTGCACTGCACAGATCTTTGCCAAATGACCTGAATTTTGCATCACTGTTTTAGTCATTTTATTCATAATGTTGTGGTTTTATGGCAAACCATTGTCAAGTGATAAAAGATTGAAATCACCGAAATACTGACAGACGTTTCAGGGGCCAGAATTCAAAACATTCTGAGAATTCATGCATGTCTACAAATTAATTCATAGGGATGACAATACAGACATGTAATACTTAAAATAACTGTCAGGACATTTCAGGTTTTATGCCTCCTGCGTAAGTGTCACTTACTATGTTTTCATCCATACGTTCTGGGCTATGTATTTAATAAAAATCGGGCTTCAATTCTAAACATTTACATAGCTGTCTGCTATGTTGCTTTTACTGTGCAGGCAGTTCTCATGCATTGTCAATTTCTTTTGTTATCTATCGATTACATACATGTCATTTATCAATTACAGTATGACATATAATGTTTAAGTCAAAAACATTGCCGTTACTTCATAAAAGGATATTAACTTTGTGACAGTGCCCCTTTCAAAGCAGGAGCTGCCACTTTAAAGAAAAGTAACATTTCAAACACAACAGCTGTTTCAAGATTCAGAAAGGAAAGCGCTTCAGGGCTAACAACTTTGCAAGGATTCTGAGAACCATCCACCAGAGAAATCACAACGTTATGACTAAAAACCAAACATATGAGGTAACATTTTGAGCATTGTAGGATAATCTGTACAGGTTTGAAGGAGAATTGCTTTTCACACTAGCTTTTATTACCTACTGCAGCACCCATGCGATGATTTCAACCACTACCTGCCGCTTTACAAATGTGTTGCCCCGATAACGGAAAAGTACCCAAAATCTGAGTGTAAGGATGTGCATAAATAAGTGTGGTAAAAAGAAAACTAAGTGACTGATCTGAGAATCCATTTGACATGCTTAACATAACCCAATCAACTTTTGACAACATGCTTACTGAGAACTTTTACTAGACAGGGATACAATGTTTATTCCGGAAGAACAAGTGGATCCTTTTTGTTCTAATCCAAGTAATGTCAAGAAGCTGAAAAATTCAGGTAGTAGATATACATTTCATTGCACATTTGTTCACTGTAGCTTGATAATGGTACATTTTTAGTGCCATTGAAAGGTTTTTTTTTTTGTTTAGTGGAACATCATTTAATTCTATTGAGCATATGTATATATTAGATTGCATGCTTCAAACATACAGGAAAGAAAAAAAAAATTGAGATCATAAATGAAGTTGGGTTGGTAAAGGATAGTTAATCCAAAGTGTGCATTATACAGTTCAAATAATGTCAGTTAATATTACCAAATCGTGGAAATGCATACTACTATCTGAACATATATAGTAGTGACATTGACAATAAACAGTATTGTAGTAAAACTAACAGAAACTCTCCAAAGTGATGTATAGTGACATTAGAAATCAAGGTGAAGGAATCGAGAATGTCACCTAAAACATGAGCAAACAATCCTTGGGAAAAAAATTGTAACTCTTATTGAGACATTAAAAATGAACCCTACATAATTAATGTGTAACTTTATACTTTATTAATTGAATATTATACATTTTTGTTACTAATTTCATATATTTTATTATTTTTTTTTTCTCTCCTTTGTTCAGGTCAGTTGTACATAGTGTATATAAAGGTTTATAATACGTGTTTATTGATGACTGTATTGTTAAACATTATATTATTTGGAAAATAAAAAATTATTTGAAAAAAAAAAAGAAACTCACCAAAGGAATGGAACATCAGTTTTTTTTTATCAGGTTAAATGAATTGAAATATCTTTTATGCAGAGTTTTAAAATAAATTGTGCAAGGCATTTAGGTGACTGAATGATTTAAAATGCAGCAAAACAGGACATCAAACAAAATGAATAAGTTATATCCAGGAAGTAAAAGAGTAAACATAAAACATTTACTGTTATAAAAATAGTTTCTGCAGGCATTCTAATTTCCATGGCAGAGTGGTGTTAACAGGACTACAAAACGAGGGGGAACTTGAATCCTTTGTTGATTCAGCAAATATTATGAAACTGTGATATACCAAGGTGTTTTCAATTTGCTATGTGTGTGTGTGTGTGGGGGGGGGGGGGGGGCTGAGAAAAGTAAATTTAGCAAAAAAGGACAAGAGATATATAACAGGGTTCCTATCATATGTTCGAAGGTTTAAAACTTCGAATCACCAAAGGTCGACCTTTAATGATCGAAGTTTTAAAACCTCGAATCATATAACGGAGATCGCCATAGAGTGTGGGAAGGGAAGATTTCCCTTTACTGCACTGTAGTGCAATCTCAGAGTTGGTATATTTAAGTAGTGGGAAGTATGGAGGTTGCAGTGGTGCTTGCCCCCCCTGCATAGAGCATTTTTTTTTTGTTTGTTTTTTGGCTTAAAATTTTTTTTTTTTTTTTTTTTTTTTTGACTTTTGAAGTATTAAAGGTTTGATCATTAAAGTTCAAAGTTTAGTGATTTGAACTTTTAATACATCAACATTATGATATAGACTCATATAACAGGAACATATAGACAGGCCAAGTTCCTGACTTTTTGTGAAATACATCATTCATTCCATGGGCTTTGCACTGGATAAGCAACCATGCATTACAGTAGAAATTAGGCAAGCAAATACTTTAATCCTTTATGAGTTACAGTGTTATTAATAGTTTTCTATGATTTCATGTGCCTTTCACAGTTATCAAAGGCCGCTTTGTAAAAGAAGGACAGAGCAATACACTCAGCGTGGCATCTGATATTATAATAAGTCAACAAACCTTTAATATTAATACCATATAAGGGAATGATTTAAATGCTAACAAGAATAAATCCTACACAATAATCAGCAGCCCTGAGCATGCAAAGTGAGGCAACAGTTCATAAAGGCAGTGAGTAAGAGTCATTATGGTATCTATTTTTGTTAAAGAAATGAGAAAATGCAATATAAGTGGCTATCCAGTGCCTACGGTCACTTTTACAAAATGTGAAACATGGAGTTTGGTCGACGCCTACATAATGGCTGAGGCAAATAGCTCAGTGTGCATAGTTTTAATACAGATTCCTGCCACGGAGCACAGATATTTTTTTGCAAATGCTAGCGTTAGAAAGGAGAGCAACAGATGTACATTTCTCTGCTAGTTTGTTCATAGATTCATAGGTTTATACTAGGCTATTAATTTGGTGGATCATTTACAGCCTAGCCACAAGATCTTGTAGACATAAATAATTAATGCCTAGCTTTAAATCCTTTTGATGACAACTTGTAGCCATATAACTAATTATAATTATAATAAGAACATAATAATAACTTTTGAATCTGGCTTTATGCTCAGTCTGGTACCTTTCCAGGGAGCTGTTGAAAAATTAGTTCTTTTTATGAAAGTAGTATCGCAGCTTTTAATCCTCTTGAATGCATACAGAGATTAAGCAGTGAGCTTGAAAGATTTCACAAATTCTGTTGAATGTGGTTTTATGTTAGAGATCGGTATCTGAAGCATCATAAACTGAGGCTTTATGGAAGATATACCACAGCTATTAATTTTTCTGACCACAAGCAGATATTAGACAAGACACCCCTAAGATGTCACTGCAAGTCCAATCAATGTGTTTTTCCTTTCAAGCTGGTACAGTTCTGCTGGCACTGCTGTATGATGTGGAAACAATATCAGAGCTGTCAGTTTTGTTCTGAGTACATAAAAATGTTAAACAGCAAGCCTGAAACATTTCTTCAGATTTCTCTGTAAGACTGTTGAATATGGCTTTCCTCTGATACTGGCACATACTTGGTGAAACTGCTGTAAGAGAAAACTGTATTACAGCTCATAATTTTCAGTAAATAATTCTAAATAATTAAGTGCGTGAAAAAGTTGAACACTGTATCTCAAGACTCAGTGGTAGAGTAGAATTAAAGGGATTAAAAAATGTATTTTATGTTTATTTATCCTTTGTTGACTGGATTAGTCCCACTAGGCTAGTGGCATCTATTCAGGAGAGACACAATATGGTATTTATACCTCTAGGGGTAATTTGGCAAGGGCATCAGGGAAGTTCCCTTAATCTTTTCTTTAAGTGCTGTGTGATCTTTAATATCCACCTGAGCTACCACTAACTTAAGCAGATGGGACCTTGGTTTAATGCCTCATCCAAAAGATGAAAAAATACAAACAGCAAAGTTTTTTTCAGTGTTGGTACTACAAAATGCTAAGTATCTGCAATGCAAAATGTAACACTTAGTTGCTAGGAATCATTACTTCTTTTTCAGTACTACAATGGTACTCTTCTGTAATCAATTGCAGAAAGTTTATAATCATATATTCTAAAGAAACCGAAGGATTCAATAAAAGCAATGTAGGCTCTGTATAGAGCCTACACAGAATGCATCTATGTACATGGCCATGGTTCCTCCTTGGCAGCACACCATACTCTGCTGAGGGAGATCACAGTAACCTGGATATTGAATCCATATAAGCAACACTTTACAGGCAGTCCCTTAATTGTGGACTGTCCAAAAAAATTCTGGACAGTTGGTAAGCACATCTCAATACATTTCAGCCTGGAAACCTGGACTGAAAGGTGTACAACAGATTTAACTGCATTAAATTGCAGTTTAGTTTTTTTTTTTTTTTTTTTTTTTTTACATTTATGTGCTTGTTTGCACGGTGCTGCATTTTGCTTAGCTATGCATAGCTATGCTCAGCTCTGCTCACATATAGAGTAGACATCCGCTAGACATCTAAAAATAGAAATCGGATTCATTCAGTTGTAAAGATTTTTTTTTTCATGTGCTTGTTTCAGCAGTGCAGCACGTTGCTTAGCTATGATTATGCTTACAGACATGGTAGATATCTATTAGACATCTAAAAATAGAAAACAGATGTATTCAGTTGTTGTAGTTTTATGGTGCTTAGCAATGCGCAAACCCATGCAGTGAAGCTGCCTTTGTAGTATATGTGAAGATATACAAGTTCCCTTCACTATCCCCGTGGCTAGGTAGGTTGAGTCTTGACCTCCAGTCTAGTAGTTCCTGTGTTTGAGTCCTGAGCTGTCATTACATTTATTGCTGTGAAAATGTGTCAGGTGACCGAAACATTGGTTTAGTTTAAATTAAAAAAATATTACATTTAAAAAAGGCTGCATGATGCTAAGCAGTACCTTTCCAGTTTGGACATTGCTAAGCTTCACTTAAACATGATTTGTGTGAGTTTGCACAATGCTAAGTGAGGAAGCACTTTTTTGAAAGTTACAGTATGACATGCAAGAGCAGGAATGCAGCCTATATAAAGGCCAATAGGCAGGAATTTCACATTATGCTTTGGAGTCTCCCATTGGCTGTGGATATGACTGCTGCTGTAGGTGAGGGAGTGTGCTTTCATATGCAAAATTGGCTTGTGCAGGAGTCCAGAGTTTTTGTTGGACTCCTGGTAGAGCATTATGGACCCTGACTGTTGCAGAGTAACTACCAGGGCTCAGAGTGTAAGTCTGAGGCTAGGGATCATTTGGCCAGGGACCTGACCAGTGCTACTGGTATCCCCTGCACTGGTGAGCAGTGTCATCACCAATATGATGACCTGAACCATAGGAAGAGGGAAACCTTGGACACCTGGTTCCAAGAGGCTAGGGCTGGGCACACCACACAGATATGTAAGTATGTTTTTCAGTAATTTATAAATATGCAAGCTGAATCTGTGCAAAACTGGTATGCATAATGGTTTGCTTATCTTACCACAGATGCAGAAGAGAGGGCTCACAATGTCCAGTCTCATGCAGGTAGGAAAATCATCAAAGTAATAACTTAATGCATAACTTAATAATTCAATAAGATAAAAAACAAATTTTGCAGTCTTAATGGTTGGGTATGATATACCTGGGGCATCTTACATCTTTATTAATGTGTTACTGCCTATGTGAAATTGTAAATCAAATAAAAGCAAGTAAGCATGCAGTACTGTATAGCATAGCTTCCAACCATCAGTTAATGCTGGGGTATATCCAGATCAGGAGTCACTGTCCTGGTCTGCTCATTGCGTGAAATATGCTGTAGGTTGCACTCAATACATGAACAGGGTATATAGGTTATTTAACAGAAATCCTAGACAGCTATCCATGGTCTACATGCCAGAGTTGAAGCAACATTAATCAATACATTTTAAAAGGCGATGGTGCTTTGATAAGTCATTTTTTAAAATAAAGTGTTCACTATTCCTGTATTCACTGCATGTGTGTTCTAATCTGACACCAGTAATACCCAGAGTAAGATTAAAGACTGTGTTTTGCTCATTTTGTCTGAAATAATGTATATTCCACTCAGTAAATGGACATGGTATGTAGGTAAGTTAACTGAAGTCGTGGACAGCTATCCATGTGTCTAAATGCCAGAGTTTAAGCAATATTATCAATAAAGTTTAAAAGCAGATGGTGATTTGATAACTAATCATTTCAAAAAGGTGTTCCCTATTCCTGTATTCACAGCATGTGTGTTCTAATCTGACACCAGTCAACTGTTACATATAAATGAATAAAGAATGCATCAGCAAATTTCAGAAATAAATGTTGTGCAATACCCAGCTTAAGCTTCAAGCCTGTGTTCTACTCATTTTGTCTGAAATAATGCTGTACACTCCACTCAGTAAATGAACATGGTATATGGGTAAGATAACTGAAGTCCTGGACAGCTATCCATGTGTCTAAATGCCAGAGATTAAAAAACATTATCAATAAATAAATAGTTGTAATAGTACACAGCTATGTGTTTGGCATTTTATTTTATACATATGTTATTGGGGGGGGGGGGGTCCTGCTCTGGGCAAAACTACAAGTGGACTCCTATGTTGGGTGTGTGATCATATGTATCTATCATGGCACAAACAGGAGTAGGTAACTATTACTACTATCTTATCTGCTTCCACAGCCTTTGCATGTTTGGCACACTGTTTGCATATGAGATGTGTAATCAAGGGGGAGTACTGATAAGCTTCCTTTATTGCTGTATCTGTGCATACTGTACACCCATGTATGTGATCATGACATGTGTGCTCATTTTATGTATTTCAGGCCATATCGTGCACGCCAGATGCCACACACCTTTCAGTGAGGCTGAAAATGACCTCATAATTGAGGTATTAAAACAACACTACCAAGTCCTGCTGTCCAGAGGGAAGGCAAATAGGCAAGAGAAAGATGCCTTGTGGGATGAACCGGTCCATAACATAAATGCAATGGGTCACCAGAATTGCACATATGAGCAGGTGCAACACCATGCCACAGGCATGATCCACTTAGCACGCAGACGTGCAGCAGATATGGCCAGAGATCAACAGGTCACTGGTGGTGGGCCTGCAGGGGAACAACCTCTGTTAGCCACTGAGAAATTCCTGGTGAACCTTGCAACACAGGACACCTCCCAGGCATCCATCACACAATATGTCATGGATGTGGGTGCCACCATTTCCACACAAAAGGAGCATCCAGGTATGCTTATTTGGATCAGCATTGGAATATTGTAGCACTTAGCATGTCAGGGTGTAAACAGGTTTGTGTGGGTGTCAGGAGATTTATGGGGTGGAGGGAAGGATGTTAACTGCAGTTTTAAACTCATGCAGAAATTGTGACCCACATACCTGTTAACATAGTAGCTACTGTAAATGGAAGATATTTGGACATATTACCCCTGTTATACTGTAACATGTGGTGCTCTTTACATTACCTCTCCCTCAAATGTTTTTCAGGACCATCAGGAATAGGAAGAGGCTGTGCTTCTGCTGCTGCTGCTGGTGGTAAGCACAAAGCATTTTAGTCAGAGATGTAGATTTACTTCAAGGTATTAGCTAAAATGTCATCTCAAGCCTGTTGGCTGGATTAATGTACTGTTTGCCTGATTAATAAATGTACAGATATGTTCTGACTGAACATACTTTAGGGTCATAACCATGCCTTGTAGGTATGACCACAGTGATTGATTTCATAGTATTGTCAGGACTTTTCTGATGGGCATACCTGTAAACTGTGCAAAGTTCTGCAGAATGTCAACAGTGCACATAATTTATGTTTCTCATAAGAGTCTAGATTAAAAATCTGTTATTTTCAAATACTTACAGATTTGGGTTAGAAAACAATATCTCCATGTCCTACTATACCAGCCTGTGGATTACACAAGAGGTAATAATGACAGCAGTGTATACAGATTAACATATATTGCAACACAGTACTGCAGAGCATAGTAGTGCCGCTATTAATGTAATGCTTTTCCCTTTATAACACAGGTAACCTGAGAGGTTGGTCTTTGTTCCCTTCACAACCTGATGTCAGTGTCTCTTCAGACTCTAATGATTATGGTGGCCAAAGTTAGGCACAGCTGGGGTTTGCAGGGGATGAATCTGTCACAGAGGTTTACATTGCTTGTCTGTCCTCATTATCACCATACACAGTCAGTATGGCTATGCATACACAGTCCTCTGAAGCCACAGATATTGGACAGTCAGAAGGTGGGGACATTGAACAAGGAAGTGTAGCTACTGTGGCTGCAGTGAGTGCCGACACTGGTCATCGCCAAACAATTGGTGAAGTTCTACACAGGCAGATTGATAGGGGTGCTCATAGGAGGCCTGCTGTCCCTTCCCAAACTGTTGCAGGTGTCTCATCTTGTGTCACTTGGCATATTTTTAGGGCCATCATGGAGGCACAAGCATGTCCCAAAAGGAACTCCAGATGAATGCTTAGGGTTATGGATGCAGCACATTCTGACATCTCTGACTACTTCCACCTCATTGCTGATACCCTGGATAGGTTGAATGATGCAGTGGAAAGATGTTGGTCTGAGACACATCACACACTATCTGCCTTGGAATGCACATTGCCTGTGATGGAATGTTTGGTTGGAGTTCAGCGTCAGACTCATGGACATATGTCAGCAACTACATCTGCTGAGAGTCCACATGGCCATGCGCAATCACACTGTCATAGTGGCAGTACATCCAGAGCTCCAGAGGGGAGTGTGCTATCCACACAAGGACATGGCAGACCATGGGCTCATGACCCTGGGCATTCTCGTGGTGGACACGGTCCTGGCAAACAGGAGCCACCCTCAGGTAGTAACCCACATCCAACCTTGGGCAGGGAGGTGCCAGTGCAATTACTGGCAGAGCCAGTTCTCATGCTCAGGGGCAGAGATTATGAACTGTTATCTCTACCATGCAAAGCTCAAAGCTGTCCAACATACAGACAATTAGGGCTAGCACTGAGCTTGGCTGTGTTTGGGCAGACACTCACACACCACTGTCACATTCAGATCACCTACAGACAGACATACCACATTTACATGGTCCATCTTGCCTGCTTCCCTTCCTGACTCATACACATGCTTGCCAACCTATTGGGTCAGCCTAGTCCTCCTGCACCACCATACAACACCCTGTGCAAGTGATGATACCTGTGCCACATCACTGTCGTCCTTCTCATCGATGCAGGGAAATGAAGCTGTGTCTGATGCATAGGGTGATTATCTAAATTAATATGTATTTATTTCTTCCATTGTTGCCTTTGACATGCTATTTGTACTGGTCAGTTACAGATATTGTACTCTGTCATTTGTAATGAGTAAGCCACATTATTTTGTGTACTTTGCATTGGATGCTGTTGTAATGGCTGTGTAGTCACACAATGAAAGGTGTCTCATGGCACTGTTTATGTTTCACTTTCAAGATTGTGTAGGACACACCTTTGGGTGCACATCTACAATAAACGCATCAATGTCAGAGCACAGGATGGAATGACAGCATAGAAGAAAATTGTCATCAGAAATGTAAAACAGTATAGGTGCATGGCTCCACAGGTTCATATGTGTATAATAGGCTAACAAAAACAAGGGCTTCTGTGAGCCTAGCCATGCATCTCTAAATTCTGACTAGGTCTGATATCCTTGATGAGTGTGAGCAGGGTTTTGGGAACGGAGACATGTACAAGCTGGGGCATGTGAGATGAACCACCTATGGTTTCTCTGCATCCATTACAGACATTTGTCCTAAAGCAGTTATCATTGTCATGTTCCCCATCCTAACATGTAACTTGCATATGATTTGCGGTAGGCCAGAACCCTGCTTTACATGGATGGGGAGCCTGTTACATATTGGGTGTAGTTTCTGGGTAATATACCTGTCCCTCTAGCATGTCCTATTTATACTACAGTCAAGGTGTATGTGTGTAGGACAGGTAATTCTCATGCTACTCCTTTCTTGGATATGCAGGAGGTACATAGTGGAGTCTGACACCTCCCTGCATGGCAGGCATACACCTCCCCACCAAAGCATGTCAGAGACAGAATACACAGTTATGGCCCTGACACGGTCTGCATAGGATATGTTATGTACACTGTGTATTAGTTTACTGTAGAACCTCTGTGGATGTTACACTTGTCAGTTAGTTACATACCAAAGGTGGCATTGCACTCAATGATAGGTGTGGTGACTGCCAAATACAGTGGAACAGTGACTTCTTGGATTTACATGCCATAACTTTGTTTGTAGGTTGCACAAAATAGAATGAATCCCCAAATATTACTGACCCATGACAGTCAGAGGCTAGATCACTATCTATGTGTCTATAAGTCCCTGACTACTGAGTCAACTGTTGTAGGTGTGCTGTTAATACTATAGTTACCAGGGGTGGATGACTTCCCAAGGGATAGTATTGTGCATTCCTTGGCATTTAGTGTTAGTACATGGCTCTGACAACAACTAAATGTCTGTGTCAGCCCATTCTGGATAACTAATAAGTCAGTGTGGAATTCAGTGGAAGCTCCTAATTTGCAATCATCTGCCTCAGTCAGAGGCCAATGACAGTGGCTGTGACTGCAGAGAAGTAAATGCCTAGAAGGAGTAGTCCCAGGAATGATTTGTGAGGCAGTCCACTGGTGAAAGGCCTCACTGTAGTGGTGGACTCCACAATGCTACTGGCCTGGATAATGTCTGTCAACCAGTTGACTATCCACCAGCTGACATATAGGTTTGTAACTAACCTCTGCAGTTTGTCAACAATGCCTGATGGCCTAATAGTGACAAATGCCTGGTCAGGCCATGGTAGGTGGAGTTAATCATTTTTCCCTCATCCATTGCTTTGTTTACCACTCAATGAGGTCCACTAGGTAGGGTTGGCATGATCTGCCCTTGACAAAACCAAACTGGGTTTGGTCCAGTGTCTGTAGGTGTACTACGTCTTTAATGATCATGTCCATGATAATTATTTTCATGGTTTTAAATATCAGACTACTGAGACTTATGGGGACAATGCTTGTCACTGCATGCTAGTTGTCCTGTGTGCAACTCAGTTGATTCCATCATGGTTTACAAGAAAATTGTCACCAAAGTTGTCTGAGTCTGTACAGAGCACAGGCAAACACTGGAAGAGAAACTAATACGTACATCCTGTGAATGTAAGGATGGAGAATTTACACAGTTATTCTGCAGTTAGACACTAATCAAGCAGTACATACTGAAAACAAACAATTACCTTGTGAAGAATGCTGAAAAGAGGAGTGTGCCCTGAATTGCTGGTGCCTGGCTACTACTACTGCTGGTCTGACCACAGGCACACTCTGCTGGGATACAAAGCTCCTATTCTTTTACTCTCACCAGAAGCCAAACATTAGCACCAAGCCCAAAATGAAAAACAGGTCACAGCCTGTTTGTTGATCCAAAAGAGAAAACTTGCAGAGAAAACCAGTTTAATAAAAAGCAGAGCTTTCGGGCGTAACCCTTCTTCAATACTAATACATTCAAACACTAAACTCTAGAAGCTTAGTGTTTGAATGTATTAGTATTGAAGAAGGGTTACGCCCGAAAGCTCTGCTTTTTATTAAACTGGTTCTCTCTGCAAGTTTTCTCTTTTGAGTTCGTGTTTTGCAGCTGGTTTTACTTGTGCTGTTTGTTGATCCACACAGTTGTTCCACATGATGCAAGGTTCTGTACACTTGACATACCATTTTCCAGGTAGATACCCTGATTAACAACCAGAGAAAACATCTTTCTATTGCATGTACTATGCCTTGTGTTCCGATCCTCATAGATTTGACTAGGGTACTCACCTCATGGTAATTAGGAGCACAGCTCCTGCGTCACAACACAATGTTCAATGTCAGGTGACATAGATGTCCAAGGTTGCTCTAGCAAGCTCCACAGTGGCAATGATCCATGTTGGTTGACAATTTCACAGCAATTCATGCAGCCCACCCTTCAGCAGCATAATGGTGGACATCTGCATGACATAGATGTGAGGCCTACTGCAGAGGAGTGATCACCTTCGGCCAATGTGTTTCTCCCTCCCACATTCCCTAGTTACGTCATACTGTATGTTTATGTTACTGGAACACCATTTTGAGTTCTCACAACATCCAATTGCTGTCTGGTTGCTTGACAGCCATTCATTGTAGACTTGGAAGGCCAAAGTAATGGCTGCAAAGTTGAATAAGTTTTCTGTACATGCACAGACATCCACATCTTCACTGCAAAGAGTGCCTACAGACAGCGTGTTTGAGGCTGTCAACCACAAGGGTGTAACAGCATGACCCTAACTTTGCTGGAGTTGTACATTGTCACATTTGTAAGTATGCTACTGTACCCCTGCCTAATAAGAGTATCATGGTTAATGCAACTGCCACATGCCTGGCAAAGCATCGTACTCAATCTACCAGGTTATGACACACTGTCGGGTACTGTTCTACCTTAGGATGATAACATAAAGGTGATAACATGTTAAATGTAAACATCTGTCAGGCCACTGCCTAACCATGGCCTGTTGTAATATATACACAAACAGGAATCTATTGCTAATGGCATTATCACTGACTGCTGATTAGATGTGGAAAGTGTTCCCAACCCTGTACTCCTACTCCAAGCAAACACAACATGTGAGAGATGTCACTATATTAAAAAAACTTGCACCCATGCTCTCTCACACACCAGTCAGTACATATGACAATGAGTGGGTTGTTAACATGCACACCTCACCTCCTACCCCACCCAAACCCATATTGTACATACCTACATGTGTGGAGATCTTTACCAGACACATAAGTAAACACCAGACACCTCAGTAACCAAGACACCTCAGAAACCTAAACGCAAGCTTGTTGCACATAATCATACCTCTGCAGAACTAAGTACACATAATAGTTCATGCATCACTGACTCGCTGGTCAAATACCTAAGAGAAAACACAAATCAAACATATTATTCATAGGTGATTACATCATGAGACACATTGATGTGCCTGTCACCAGCTTACATAAGGAAAAGGTCATGGTCCGCTGTCTGTGAGGTGCCAGGATATATCATATGACACATGCACTCAGGTCTGTCAACATTCCTGTTTTTGTGTATGACTTGAGACATACCACTCTGGAGTATATGCAGAGACATGACTGAGATTACAGGCTATGTGTCTCAGGCAGATATGCCCTTGGCCTTGAGCTGCATTTTACCAACACCTAGGATGATGGCTCTATGCAAATAGAAAATGATTGACATCAATAATTGCTGTAGTGTGTGGTGTCACTGTAAGGGGATCCACTGTCTGTCAGCCTAGGATGACCTGCTCAACAGACCTCAACACTTTGCCAGAGATGTTCTTCATCTGTCACCCCTGGGATTTTGTCTACTGGCCAAGGCTGTTGCCACCCCCAGAGTGCACCTTTTAGGTGGTGTCTCAAGGAAAAATTTCTAAATGAGAAAAACTTCATCTACAAACAGCAGTCACAGACACCTGGGTCAAAGCTGTGGAGAACACCACACCCATACCAGGCTACACCTCCTCCACATGTTCAGACCTCAAACCTAAAGCATGCAAAGTAATGGAGGCGGTGAATACATATTCATTAAGAATAGATGCATATCCAGACTAGTTAAACAATATGATTCCCTGGAGAAACTTCAGGTGCTATTGACTGCTTGTAGGGCACCTATTCAAGCCATTGCCAGCTACAAGAGCAACTCCATGACTCAGGACACCCACTGTGCTTATATGGATCTACTGACTCTATCAAGATAAATTAAAACAAGATAGTTTTGGTTGACTTTAACTACCCACCATCTAGGTAGATTACTCATGCTCAAACTCACTTGCCCAGAGGTTAGTTGAATTTAATAACTACAATGCCCTGGACCAGTGATTAACATCCACACAAGGGGAGCCAACGTACTGTATTGGGTGCTTACTAATATTGGTGACCACTGTAGAACCTCCAATGTGAGGTCCTCCCTGGTGAGATCTGACCACAAATCGGTGTCATTCAGAATGACACTCTCTCCTGCAGCAGATAAAGTAATAAAGTTCTATAAAGCAGATTATAAACTCCTATGGGATGGTATAAATAGCATGAAAAAATAAAAAATATTGTCATACCATGGAGTAACCATCCAATAACCTTTTATTTAAACAAACATTGAGCGCTTTCATCCCCTGCCACTGGGAACTTCATCAGAATGTAATAAAAATTCAATGTAAAATCTTTTTAAATATGTTATAATCAATTCCTGACATAATAATCAAGAACCAAGATCTAAATAAAAAAACATTCTTTTCAAAAAGAATTAAAACAGTTAAAAATAGAAATCCAAATAGTGATTAAATTCTAGCCTTTTCTAACTTTAAAATCTGTTTGTTTGATAAAAGATAAAATATATTTCTTTTGCTTAATCAGTAAACAAAGAATGAAAATAAAATTGTTAAATTATTGTAACATTCCCTTTAGAGCCTGTCGGCTTTTTCCCTTAAAACTGGAATTATAGAGAAGGATTCATTTAATCTTGGTGGTAGGTTGGCCACTAACCTCAGTTGCCATAGTAGCTCCTTTTTGTGTAGGAGGTTTTTCCAGTCCCCTCCCTTAGGGTCAATACTAACGGTTTCCAAGATACCAAAGGGAAACACTTCTAAAATGTTCACATATTACAGACTGTTTGTATAAGGCATTAGTATCTTTTTTATTTTTTATGTCGTAGGTATGCTTGTATAGTTTAGTTTTAAGACTCTGTTCAGTCTTTCTTAAATAATATGCAGCACAAGTTTCACATGTAGCCAAGTAAACTAACTTAGAACTTAGACAATTACCTTTCTGAAATGTAATCTGACTGTGAATGTAGTTTGCCAAAATGATACTGACTGCTTTGTTGATGAATAAACATTGGCTACATCTTCCACATGATCTTGTACCATTTGATGTAGCTTGCAGCTTTGAAAACATTTCCTTTGTTTTCTAATCATCATCATCATCATCTTCCTTCGGCTGTTCACGCTAGGGGTCGCCACAGCAGATCATCTGTTTCCATTTCTTCCTGTCCTCTGCATCTTGCTCTGTCACACCAACCACCTGCATGTCCTCTCTCACCACATCCATAAACCTTATCTTAGGCCTTCCTCTTTTCCTGTTACCTGGTAGCTTCATCCTTAGCATATTTTTCCCAATATACTCAGCATCCCTCCTCAGCACATGTCCAAACCAACGTAATTGTGCCTCTTTGGCTTTGTCTCCAAACCTTCCAACCTGGGCTGACCCTCTAATATACTTATTCCTAATCCTGTCCACCCTCATCACACCCAGTGCAAATCTTAACATTTTTAATTCTGCCACATCCAGCTCAAACACCTGCCTTTTTGTCAATGCCACTGTCTCCAACCCATATAACATAGCTGGTCTCACTACCCTCTTGTAGACCTTCCCTTTCACTCTTACAGGTACTCGTCTGTCACAAATCACTCCTGACACTCTTCTCCACCCACTCCATCCTGCCTGTACTCTCTTCTTCACCTCTCTTCCACACTCACCGTTACTCTGAACTATTGACCCCAAGTATTTAAACTCATCCACCTTCGCCACTTCTACTCCTTGCATCCTCACCATTCCTCTATCCTCCCTCTCATTCACACACATATATTCTGTCTTAGTCCTGCTGACCTTCATTCCTCTTCTCTCTAGAGCATATCTCCATCTCTCCAGGGACTCCTCCACCTGTTCCCTACTCTCACTACAGATCACAATGTCATTTGCAAACATCATAGTCCACGGGGACTCCTGTCTGATCTCATCTGTCAACCTGTCCGTCACCACTGCAAATAAGAAAGGGCTAAGAGCTGATCCTTGATGTAACCCCACCTCCACCTTAAACGCATCCGTCACTCCCACCGCAGACCTCACCGCTGTCACACTACCCTCATACATATCCTGTACCACTCTTACATACTTTTCTGACACTCCTGACTTCCTCATACAAACATTTTAGTATTGCTACCCACTCTATTTTTATGTTTGATAGATGGGAGTTAGAACTACTGGATAAAGTCCTGTTTTACAATGAGCAATTGAAAGTTAAAATCAGTAAGGAAATGGAGGAGTTAAATGAAAGGATAATTTCTGATTTACATTTTCCACAACATCAGGGGTTATACGAAAGATATATAGGTTTGTGTGTGTGTGCCTGTGTCTCTGATATGTCTGATATATCTGATATATATATATATATATATATATATATATATATATATATATATATATATATATATAATGTGTGTGTGTGTGTGTTTGTTATCTAGATATATGGGTGAGACAGAGATGTATATGTGTGTGTGTGTGTGTTTGTGTGTGTGTGTGTGTGTGTGTGTGTGTGTGTGTATATATCTATATATATATATATATATATATATATATATATATATATATATATATATGGAGAGAGAGAGAGAGATAGTGAGAGCCAGATAAATATATGTATCTATGTATCTATAGACATATACAGTATATGTGTTTTAAAAGTCATTGTGCGAGGAGCATCGGATTTGTGCTCAGCTTAACTAAGTGTATCTATATGCTCAGTGGGAATTTTTGCTAGTTATAAACTGACTCCAGCCCACATCTAGCTGTACTCCAGACCAGGATTTTGTGTATTACACAATATGACATCTATCCCTGTTTCTGCACTGCTGCACTTCACTCACATTGGCTAAGATTTTCTGAAGTTGTCTTATGTAAATAATATGTGACAGAGGTTAAAATAGTACAGCACACACAGACTGATAGTCTATAGACCATAAATTATTAATACCTCACATCCAAAAAAAGTTGATACTTCTAGATGAGAGCCATGAATGCCATCACACAAGGTTATTGCCTTAGTCCTTTAAACCACAGAAGCTGCTTGACAGACAGGGGGTTATTCGTCACACAATCACCTGCATAAATATGTTCACTGGTTATTCCTCTGTTACCTAAGACATACAATGCATGATCAGTTTCTATATTACTGTCCTGAGACTGAGTGAAATACTCATATACCATTGAGGAGTTACTGTTAACACAGTTACAAGGGAACACTGCTGTGTTGGGGGTGGGGGAACAACACAATATGTTCGGCTGGGATACATGATAGTCTGACTATCATTTAACCCCACTGTCTAACATCTCCTTTCAATGATGTACCAGTAATCTGTTGCAGTAAGACTGTATGAATATTCGGTGCATGAGGTCTATTGAATAGAAATGGAAACATGGTAGTGGAATGGGTATCTGTAGTCCCATGTGGATGTCATTTCTGTCCAACTAGCCCAATATAGTTACTTGCATAATGTCCCTGGTCCACACATTTTTTTTTACATTTGTTAACTGGGAATGTCCGACTTAGAATGAAGCCAATTTTCAGCAGAGGCCCGGTGAGAAATGCTACATACAGTGACATATCATAATAATCCACTAGACTACTGTGTAGGTTACAGACTTACCCTGCAAATCCAACAGTTGACCAAACTGTAGTTTAGGGCTGACATTGTCTGATGCAAGCAGTACACAGTCAATACATGATATGTACAGGATGTGTGAGTTGCCTGGCATCAATTTTAATATCTGTATGTGTGTAGGAGTAAGGTGTTAGTCCCTATGTCCCTAGGTTGTCAGTGAATGTGCTATGTATTGTCTCTTAGCCAAAGCCATGGTGTGTTGAGCATGCCTACAGGGACAGCAGCAGGGGTTCCTCTTCCGAGTGCTCCTGTGACTGCAGCTGTGGTGACTTCTGGTGGGAGGCTGTGTATCCCTTCTTTTTGCTGATCCTGCTGCAACTGTTTAATCAGGATCAGATTTGTACCATAGCACATACTTTGAATATCTGTGCATTTGTGGCTGGAGTATACTGCAGGGCTCCACCAGATATATCGCGGCACTGGAACCCTGACTTCAGAAGCACAAATATATGCTTTCTGATGTTCCTAGTTTGTGCATCTGCCTCATTATGGGGTTCTTCCATGTGAGTGTGTACATTTCTGATGGATGTCAACATCCATGGTTCCAGGGCATAGCCAGCATCCCCCATTAAATGGTCCTGTGGGAAGTCCTCCCTAGTAAATATCTGGTACAGCTGTGATGTGTGCCAGATATGGGAGTCGTGATAACTGCCAGGGTTTCCAGCACACACATTCAGGATAATCTCTTGGGCATTGTGCATGACTTGGCAGTTGATGGACTGGTACCCCTTGTGGTTAAAGTAGATTGTACCATGCTCACCAGGTGATGCCTTGATGTGATGTCTTGATGTGTGCAGTCTAAGGCACCCAGTACATCAGGGTAGTGTGCTACACAGTAGAAGTGTTGCAAATTGCTGGACCTTGCCCCAGGGGTAAGTGGAAAAGATATGTGCTCACTGGCATGTGGAAGCATAGCATCCAGGAATTAGTGGAGTATACTGGATGCAGATGCCTTTGACACCCCATCATGTCCCTGGTTGGTGTTTGAAAAGTACCTGTAGCTAGTATCCTAAGGGCTACACATACCTTTGTTTGCACTGGGATGAGTTCCCCTCTGTTAGCTCTGGCTCTGAGTTGAGGGTGGCAGAGCTCAGTGAGTTCTTGTAATATGTCACTGTCCAACCTGTAACACTCTACAATTTCCAACGCCTGAACACTCTTCTTCTCAGCCTAGACCTATTGTCAGCAGCACCAGCAGTACTGACTTCAGCATCTAGCACATACAAATGTAGCAGACCTGCAGCAGCCCCTAGCATTATCCCAGTTAAAATTCCCAAGTCTCTACTCCAATGGTCCAGAGTATTGAGAGAAAGTCAGAATGTAGGGTGTATGGATACTATATACAGTTCTGCTTTGGGTCCAGCAGGTGAGATGGGCTAATTATGATGCAGTTCTTCAGACCATATAAAACCACATGCTCAACACACTTGTATAAAAACTCAACAACAATTAAAGCCAACATAAACAAAGAAAATTGCATAATTTCAAAATTGGTTTTAAAGGAACTGTTTCATTGAGACCTGAGCCTCTTTTAGTTTGCAGCTCTAAAATTCATCTCAGCTCAAAACATTCTGTCTTGTTCACAATATCACCTCTTCTCCAATCAAGACTTAACAATTGTAAAATTATTAACATAAAACATGTCTATTGCCTTAATAGCTGACATGTTTAGGTAATGCACTGGATGGTTTGGTCTTCTATCCCAGAATGCATTCCATAAATGGGTGATTAGTCTAACTGACTTAAAAACATGAATATGTAGTAGATACTGCCAAATAAACAAAGTCAGTAGTTCTACAGTCAGTGTAAAAATTATAAGTATAGTGCTTATTATTATCTGGATGCATAAAGCTAGATGTAGAAATATTCTAAAAATGGGCACTACAATTAAAATATGGAAATGTGCGTTTATATTTCAGATATACATGACATTGTCTGTTATGTCTGTAACATAAACACCATTTAAGAGACTTGTCATTCTTAAATGAGAACTTGGGCTTATCAGAAAAAAATATTTTTAAATCATCATTTACGATAAGTATAGATCAATTCCATTTAACAATATTACAGATCTCACTAATATCACTAATTACCATAAGAATAGATCAATTCCATTTAACAATATTACAGATCTCATTAATATCACTATTTACCATAAGTATAGATCAATTCCATTTAACAATATTACAGATCTCACTAATATCACTAATTACCATAAGTATAGATCAATTCCATTTAACAATATTGCAGATCTCACTAATATCACTATTTACCATCAGTATAAATCAATTCCATTTAACAATATTACAGATCTCACTAATATCACTAATTACCATAAGTATAGATCGATTCCATTTAACAATATTACAGATCTCACTAATATCACTAGAGTATGTCAATACAATTCTAGAGACATCATTCAAACTTCCAGTTCCCCCACTCACTTTGCTAACAGATTCAGAAAAAATAAGGTTTAGCACTAGTACTTTTGCCAGATATAACTTCAGAAATAGTATTATCAATCTCTCCTGCCATATAGCCTCTCTTCATAAAGTCATTACACATATCATTAAAGTCCTTAGAGAGAGCGTCATCATCATTATTCGGTCTGGTAGCCATTATGCACTGACTTTTCAAAACATTCTTATGACACAAGGAGGATGCATACTAGATCTATGATGTATGGCATTCTTATAGGTTCATAGGTTAATAGGTAGGTACTAGGCTATTGGCCCTAGGGCCTATATAAGCCTAACCAAAGGTACTCTGGCTTTCACCAGCCAAGAAAATTATTTTCTTGTGCCACTGTTGAGCAGAGTCACAGAAGTGATCCCCGGGGTGAATTTCCTATCTCCCATCCAATCATCAAGATTTTTCTTGAAGAGTGCTAATGAGAAGCTTTGATATAGATAGGTAGCTTGTTCCAGATTATGGGAAGTCTCTGGGACAGGAATCTATCCCTCCAGCATGTTCTGTTTATTGTGGTGACAAGGTTTAAGTCCCTAGAGCGTGTAGCTTGTAGGGATTGGGATTTCTTTAAGTGGAGCTTGTCTAAAAGCTCTGGGTTTGACATAACTTTGTGTGTTAGGCAGAGATCTCCTCTGAGTAGGTGATATGCGACGGAGTAAAGCTGCAGTTTTTTGAGACGGTCTGCGTAGGGCATCTGTTTGAGGCCAGTAATCCTCTTTGTGAGGTATTTCTGTGGCCTTCCCAGTTGTTGTAGATGGCTTGTGAGGTACATACCAAAAGGGGCATTGTATTCTATAATGGGTCTAATGAGTGACAAGTACAGGGGAACAATAACCTCTTTTTTCCTGGATGAGAAACCTTTTGTGATGAGGTGTGCCACATAGAAGGATTTCCTGACTACTGTGGCGATGTGGTTATCAAAGGAGAGACTACTGTCCACCTGTGTCCCAAGGTCTCTTATCACACTTTCAGTGTTAAGTAGACTACCGCCTATGTAGTAGTTCATGGGTACAGAGTTTTTACCAAAAGGGATGACAATGCACTTTTTGGCATTGAGCTTGAGGCCATGGCTTTGACACCAGGCATCTGTCTCAGCGAGGCCCTTTTGTAGGATGTCCACATCTTTTGGAGTTTTGATTACAGCTCCTAGTTTGCAGTCATCTGCGAACTTCATTAGCCAAATACCTTCTTTGTTGGCCTGTACTTCAGAGAAGTAGATACCAAACAGGAGAGGACCCAGGACTGAACCCTGTGGTACTCCACTTCTCACTGGTCTGAAGTTGGATTTGGAGTCTGCTACTTTCACAGTGTGAGTTCTGTCGTGAGCCAGTTGGTAACCTATCTTGTGACATAGGGATTTATACATAGTGTAGTGAGTTAATCTATAATTCCAGAGTGGGTGATGGTGTCGAAAGCTTTGGCGAGATCTAGATAGGCTGTGTGAACCACCTTACCCTCATCTACGGCTTTGGTGACTGCTTCAAAGAAGTCTATCAAGTTTAGTAGACATGATCTGCCTTTTATAAACCCTAACTGTGTGGGGTCCTGAGTTTGGAGATTACCAACGTCATTGTTTATAAGTTCCATGATGATACGTTCCATAGCCTTGCAGACTAGGCTCGTTAGGCTAATGGGGCGGTAGTTTCCAGTGTCTGTGATGGCTCCCCCTTTGTGGTGTGGGATAACTGTCGCTGTGTGCCATTCAGTGGGCATAATGCCTGAGGTGAGGCTATGATTGAACATGGTACTTAGGTGGGGTGCAGTTCGTTCTGTAGTTCATGTAGAACACAGCCCGGGATGTTGTCAGGTCCCATGGATGCTGTGTTCTTGGCTTTGGATAGTGTGTTTTTTACCTGTGCAGCCATGATTACAGGAACTTTGCATTCTTCTGGTATAGAGATGGGACCTTTAGGGGATGACAGGGGGGTAAGGTTAGCACTGAACCTATCTGCCAGGATTTTGGCAATATCAGTTGGTTCTGTATATTTAGTGCCATTGTGCTGTAACTCAGAGCAGATCTGAGTGTTGCCATTGAGATTATTGACATAGCTATAGAATGCTTTGTGGTTGTCTTTAGAGTCAGTGGTGATTTTGTTTTCATAACTAGCTTTGGAGGATTTTATGAGGGATCTCAGCTTCTTACTGAGGCTGACCAGGGAGTTTCTCCAATCATGGAATTTTACTCTTTTTTGCAACAGTTTCTTTCTTCTGTTGTAGAGTTTGTTATGGCAGGGGACCACCAGATTGGCTTCCTTTTTTTGAAGGATAGCATCTTGGTTCTGTTAGGGATTGCACGATCCATGCACTCGTGTAAGTGCTTATAAAGTGCATTTGTGTAGGATTCAGCAGTCATACCTCTATTGTCCTTCAGCATAGGTGTCATGAAGTTTGCCACTTCTGTCTTAAGAAGCATGAAGTTGGCTTTGGAGAAATTTTTTACTGTGGTTTCCCTAATGGGGGGTGGGGGAGGGATGTGGATGTCTAGGGTGATTAGCTTGTGGTCGGATCTGACCAACAAGGAATTGACCTCTGGTGTGGAGCACCAGTTGCCCATGTTGCTAATAATCAGGTCTAGGATATTGCTGCCCCTGGTGGGAGTGTGGATATGTTGATCCATGGCACTGGAATTTATGAATTCCAGAAAACGTTGAGCACAAGAGTTGGTACATGAGAAGTTTTCCCAGTTAATGGTAGGGTAGTTGATATTGCCCATTATTAAGGTGTTAGTTTGTACCCTAATATTTTCCAGTGTATCAAGAAATGAGGAGTGGGAGTCCTGGGGCATGGTGGGGGATCTATAGCAAGCTACAATTTGGATTGCGGTCTTGCCCTGGGTTAGTTGCACTTGGATAATCTCGGATGATTTATGCTGAGCAACTAGCCTGGAGGTGTGGGTATCCTTAATGAATATGGACACGCCTCCGCCTTTAGTGTTTCGGTCCAGGTTAGGTGGCCGAAAGGTGTGGTATGAATTATAGCCTGGTAATGCAGGGGTACTCTCTGGAGCCGTGAACCAGGTCTCTGTCACTGCACAGATGTCGATGTTCTCCATTTTAAGGAGTGCCTCGAGTGAGTGCATTTTGAGGTTTAGACTTCTAGCATTGAGTAGCAATACCCTCAGATTATTCTTGCCTGTACCTGTTAGGGTGGTGAATTTGTCATTTGAACCTACCCTAAAAAAAGGCACTATAGGGGTGGCTAGAGCCTTTGCCAGTATCCGGAATCCCAGGGGCGACAGGTGCAGGTCATCTCTGGCAAAGCAGCGTGGTTTGTCGATCATGTCATCCCAGGCAGACAGATACTGGATCCCCTTAGAATGACACAAGAAGCTTAGCCAATTGTTGACGTCAATCATTTTGTCCTTGTACTGTGGTATCATTCTGGGTGATGGCAGGATGTTACTCAGGACTAGGGTCATACCTGCCTGGGCTACAAGAACAGACAGCTCCTCCATGTCCCTTTTCATGTAGTCCAAGGAGGTACGTCTCAGGTCATTCACACCAACATGGACAATGACAGAGTCATATTTGTACTTGTTGTAGAGTGACCTGAGTGCATGATTTATGCTGAGCAACTAGCCTGGATCTGGCAGATCCTGGCACCTGACAGGCAGCTGACAATAACATTTCCTTGTTTAGACTGGTGAGTGGAACATCAGTGTGCCTGACTATAGAGTCACCTATGACTAGAGTGTTGGGTATGTTGTTATGCCTTATGGGCTGTGGTTGAGTGGCACACTGAGTTTGTGGGCTATGTGTCATTTGGGTTGTGTTGGGGGGGTGGAGGTTGCTTGTGTTTCTGCTTTGGAGGTCCCTGTTGCTTGGGCAGGTTTTTACTGAGATCCTCCGTGAATGTAGGTGTGTGTTTTGTGTTTATATGTGTGTGTTTTGGTGGTGTAGGTTTTGAGGGACTATGTGCTGAGTGTGGTGTGGTGCAAGTGTTTACCTTCTCCTCTTGACTGTCTAGTCCAGTCTTAGGTGAAGAGAGCTTTGCTTCCAGTTTGGCTATATAAGTGCATCTCTCACAGGTTGTAGTGTTGGGTGGTAGGAGGAGAGGGTTGTCTGTGTACATGAGACAATTACTGCATTGTCCCAAGATGCCCAGATTCATCAGGTAGACAGGAGAAAACACTGGGAGCTGACCCTTAGACATGCCTGGATAGGTGCTTATTTGTTAAGTACTAGAAACTGTTTTCCTCTAGACAGTGAGGAAAGTTGAGTGCTGTAGTAATTTGTAGCTTCTTACATAATTTTTTATATAAAGTCGCATTAACTGAGCCATCATTATCCTGATAAACCAGTACATCCCAAACTCAATATAAGTGTCAGAATATTTAAAAATAAACTTAAAACAAAAGTAGTGTTATGCAAATATGTAATAAACCTATGTGATAGCTTAAAGGAGCCTGTCCTTATAAAAATCACATAATCCACAGCTCATACATAATATTTAATGTAGGGAGCAAATGATTTCCCTTTGAAAACATTCATTTCCCAAAATGCTAATACCTTATTTGCATAGTTGTTTGCACAAACAGTGCCCATTGCAACACCAATTTATTTTTTGCAAATAAAACTTGTCATTAAGCAAATAAAATGTTATTTTCTAGCATAAGATCAATCAAAAAACAGATCAAATTAATCTTGCTATTTAGAAAAGTCAGTAAATTATGACAAAAATTGCCTAATACTGTCAAACCACAAAATCATTAGGAATAACAATAAACAGAGAATTAATATCTAACATAATAAACAAATTAGAAGTCATGCCATCAAAATCTTTATACCATTATACAAACCTTATATTTTTACACATTCTTTTTCTTTGGTCATGTTGGATGGTCTCTTTCAAATATTTTGCTTTGTTTTTGTTAGAGCATTCTTTGCTTATTATGGTTATGTTTTGGGTTTCTGAACATAACCACACTTTTTATTTATCCTTTGTTAACCAGGTTAGTGGAAACTTGACACCATAAAACTCCAGTGCCAATCGTTCTGCGGACCATTGTTCCACAGTGGCAACCCCTAACTGGGAAGAGCCAAAAGGAGAAGTTAACCAGATTAGTGTCACTGGACTAGTGGCCCCTTTTGGGTGAGACCCAAGGTAGTATCAGGGGGTCAATATTATATATTCAAACTTTCTAAACTTCGAATGCCATATGTTCGACAACATATGATCGAAGTTTAAACGTTTGAATATATAATAAAACAAAAAAAATAAAAAACTTACCTTAATGGTGCAGGCAGGGGGGGCAAGCACCCCTGCACCCCGCACATGTAGGACTGCGCCTCCCCACATCTCCCTACTTAAATATACCATGTCTGAGATTGCACTTCAGTGCAGAAAAGGGAAATTCTCCCATTTTGCACTGAACGGCACCATTACATAGGTTCATAGGTTCATACTAGGCTATCTGCCCGAGGGCATTTACAAGCCTAGCCCATAGTTTTGTGGCTTACGCCACCCCTTTAATATGGGGAACTATACCCATTATTTTGCTGTGCCTCTGTCGAGCAGTGACACTGAGGTAATCCCTGGGGTATATCTGCGATCTCCCATCCATTGGTCAAGATTTCTCTTGAACAAGGCCAGCGAGGTGCTCTGCCTCACATATACCGGGATTTTATTCCACAGCATAGGGAGTCTTTGGGTGATGAATCTATCCCTCCAGCACGTCCTATTAATAGCCGTGTCGAGGTTTAAGTCTCCGCCCTTGTGGCTCTGACGGATCTAGATTTTTGAGGTGAAGCATATTCATCAAATCTGGGTTTGACATGGCCTTGTATGTTAGGCAAAGGTCACCTCTGAGCAAGCGGTGGCGACTGAATAGAGCTGGAGTTCTTTCAGTCGGGCAGCATAGGACAGATGTTTGAGACCCTTTATCCTTTTGGTGAGGAACTTTTGTGGCCTCTCCAGCTGCTGCAAGTGTCGGGTCAGATACATTCGAATGGGGCATTGTACTCAATCATTGGTCTGATGAGTGATGAGTATAGGGAGACTATGACCTCCCTTGATCTAGATGAGAATCCCTTCATGATAAGGTGGGCAATGTAGAAGGTCTTCCTAACTACTTTAGCTACATGGGTGTCGAATGACAGACTACTATCAACCTGGGTCCCCAGGTCCCTGATAACTTCTTCTGTGCTCAGTGGATTGCCACCTATTTGGTAGCTAGGGGTAACCTTGTTTTTCCCGAAGGGTATGACTATGCATTTTTGGCATTTAACTTTAGGCCATGGCTCTGGCACCAGTTATCCGTTTCTGTGAGACCCTTCTGAAGGATATCTGTGTCAGATGTGTTTTCTACTATGGCCCAGTTTGCAGTCATCTGCAAACTTTGTCAGCCATAACCCTCCTGTGTTTGCTTGTACTTGGAAAAGTAGATGCCAAACAAGAGTGGGCCCAGGACTGAGCCCTGTGGTACACCACTTGTGACAGGCTTTGAGTCTGACATGGCGCCAGCAACTCTGACCCTGTGGGTTCTGTCACTCAGCCAGTTTGCAACCCATCTTGTGATGTATGGGTTAACATTTAAGCTGATGAGTTTTTCAATGATACCCGAGTGGGGTATTGTATCAAGGCCTTCGCCAGATCGAGGTAGGCTGTATGGACTGCCTTTCCCTCATCAATGGCTTTGGTGACTGTTTCAAAAAGTCAACCAAGTTTAGAAGGCATGATCTGCCTTTGACAAAGCCAAACTGGGATGGATCCAAAGTCTGCAAATTTCCTATGTCTTTATTTATGAGGTCCATTATGATCCTCTCCATGGCTTTGCAGAAAAGGCTTGTCAAGCTAATGGGCGGTAATTTCCAGGGTCGGTGGAGGCACCGCCTTTGTGAAGTGGGACCACAGTTGCAGTGTGCCACTCCTGGGCGTATCCAGAGGTAAGACTATGATTAAACAGCTGTCCTAGCTGTGGGTTTAATTCCTCGTTGAGTTCGTGGAGCACACAGCCGGGGACACCATCAGGTCCCATGGATGCTGTGTTTTTGCTTTGGAGAGAGCAGTTCTCACTTGGGCGTTGGAGATGTTTGGGGGCTGCAATCGCTTGGTATAGATATCTCTCCTTTGGGGAGGGGAGAAGTTTGCACTGAACCTGTCAGCCAGTATGTTGGCAATGTCTGTAGGATCAGTAATCTTCACATCATTTTGAACTAGTTCTGAGCATATCTGGGAGTTTCCTCCCAGGTTTCTAACATAGCTAAAGAAGGCCTTATGATTGTCTTTTGAGTCTTTAGCTATTTTTCTCTCAAAATTTGCTTTGGATGATTCTATGAGAGCTCTTAGTTTTGCAGTTATAGTGATCAAGGGTGTCTTACCTTTTAAGGATTTTGCTCTATCTTGTAGTAGCTTCCTCCTTTTGTTGTAGAGTT
This sequence comes from Protopterus annectens, assembly GCF_019279795.1. Classification (NCBI taxonomy): domain Eukaryota; kingdom Metazoa; phylum Chordata; order Ceratodontiformes; family Protopteridae; genus Protopterus; species Protopterus annectens. The sequence goes on from NC_056737.1 coordinate 1,981,842,406, forward strand.
TGTTTATGGCTGGGGTCCACCAGACTGGATGCTTGCCTTTGGTACAAAGAGTCTTTGTTTTGCTTGGGATTGCCTTATCCATGCAGTCCTGCAGGTGCTGGTAGAAGGCATTTGTAAGTGATTCAGCGGCTTGAGTACTGTTTTCCGCCAGTTCGGCGCCTTTAAAGGGGACCACACTAGTCTTTAGGAGTGTGAAGTCGGCTTCGAGAAGTTCTTTACTGTGGTCTTTTTTATTTCAGGTGCGGGTGGGATGAGGACCTCCAGCAAGATTAGTTTGTGATCTGATCTCACCAGTGAGGGGTATACTTCCGGTGTTGAACATTGTGCTCCCATGTTCGTGATGATGAGATCAAGTATGTTTTCTCCTCTTGTGGGGATGGTGACTAGTTGTTCCATGGCATTTGAGTTTATGAATTCCAGGAACTTTTGGGCTAGGGTGTTTGGGCTTGAGTAGTGTTCCCAGTCTATATTAGGGTAATTGAAGTCACCTGGTATGATGGTGTTTGGTGATACATTTATCCCCTCTAGTGTTTTCAGGAAGGCCATGTGAGGTTCCTGAGTTTGTGAGGGTGGCCTGTAACATGCTACAATTTGCAGAGCAGTCTTGCCTATGGTTAATTGCACCTGGATGGTCTCCGATGCATCGTGCGTTGCCACCAGTCTTGAGGTGTGGGTGTCCTTGATGAATATGGATACCCTCCTTTCTTGGTATTGTCCGGATTTTGGGGCCGGAACGCATGATAAGAGGTAAAACCTGATAGTGCTGGGGTGCTCTCAGGAGCCTTGAACCAGGTTTCTGTCACTGCACAGACATCGATGTTCTCCATACTGAGAAGGGCCTCGAGTGCGTGCATTTTGAGATTTAGACTTCTGGCATTGAGCAGCATTACCCTTAGATTTTTCCTTTTTTGTGTTCTAGGGTGGTAAGTTTAGAATTTGAGCCTTGCCTAAAAAGGCACTATGGGGTGGCAAGAGCCTTTGCCAATATCCGGAATCCCAGGGTGACAGGTGCAAGCCGTCCCTTGCGAAGCAGCGTGGCTTGTCCAGCATGTCATCCCAGGCAGACAGACATTGGATCCCCTTTGAATGACACCAGAGTTTAAGCCAATTGTTAAAGCTGATCATCTTATCTCTGTATTGTGGCATCATTCTTGGTGAAGGTAGGATACTGCTCAAGGTCAGGGTCATACCTGCCTGGGCTACATAATCAGAGAGCTCCTCAATGTCTCTTTTCATGTAGTCCAAGGAGGTACATCTCAGGTCGTTTACACCAGCGTGGACAATGACTGAGTCGTATTTGTACCTGCTGTTGAGAGACCTGAGTGCTTGCGTTATGTGGCGGATTCTAGCGCCCGACAGGCAGCTTACTGTGACCTTCTCCTTACTCAGTCTGGTGAGCGGGACGTCAGTGTGTCTGACTATGGAGTCACCAATGACTAGTGTGTCTGGCATTGTGTTTGGCCTTAAGGGCTGTGACTGTTTGACACTCTGACTGTGAGGTCTATGTGTTGCAGGTGTTGTGTTCTGAGGTGGTGGTTGTTTGGGTGTCTGCTTTGGTGGCCTCTGCTGTTTTGGTAGATTTTTGATCAGAGCCGCCGAGTATGTCTTTGTGTGTTTATGTGTATGATTTCAGGTTGTGATGGTACTATGTGAGACTGGGTCTATAGTGTGTGTGGTAACCTTCTCCTCCTGACTGGTCTCACCAGTCCTATGTTGAGAGAGCTCAGCCTCCAGTTTGGCCGTATAGTTGCATCTCTCGCATGTATTTGTGTTTTGTGGGAGGAGGAGAGGGTTGTCTGTGTACATGAGGCAATTGTAACATTGCCTCAATATTCCCAGGTTCACCAGCTGAGCAGGAGAGGACACTAGCAACTGATCCCTCGACATGCTAGAAGGACTAGACAAAAAAACTTTAAAAGAGATTCCGGGGACGTGGGTGACCGAGAAATGGGGGTTTGCCTTTTGGGGTGCTATCTATAAGAGTGCCGTATCAAGGTAATAAGTACTGTAGGAGCAAGTGCTAGGTTTAACAGATAGAGAAAAGTCTACTTGGAGTCAAGTAGAGATGATCTCTTTAGGTATTAGAGAAAGTGCTAGTAACAGGGATGCTTAAAGGTAAGATTGAAAAGAATGCACTCTGCAGTGTGCACTAGAGAAGTTAGATATCAAAGTAGGTAACTTGAGTTTTACCTGTTTAAAAAGTTAAGGTTTAGTGGAGAGTTACTATTTTTAAAACAGCAAGATGGACTGAAAGGGGTGGTTACTTTTGTATTTTGGTACTATGAAATACTGTAGGATGGCCAATAAATTTAAATAATTGAAGGGGTGGGATTTCAAAAGTGATGGTTTTGTGATTACTCACATAAGCCAGTGAAAGTAGAGAGAAATGAGATATATGGTCAGATTAACATAAGAGGCGGGCAACTAGAAAGACAGTGGTATTTAACAAGACAACTTAAATGGGTGGGAGACAGGGAAAAAATTCTGCCTGACTCAGAACAGAGAGAGCTGTGGTCTCTTTTGAAGTTTTAATATGCTGTTAAAACAGAATGCAAGCAAAACACAAGGTAAAGAAAACAAACTGCAGTATTCAAAATATAGAAAGGCAATACAGAAATACAAAAAATAACAGCAAACTAACCTTTCCTTCACAGCAAAGTGTAGCAGAGTCTGGATGAGCCTTTCTGGTAACCTTCGAACACTTGAAATTTCAGTCATATGGTATTGACCATATGGCATTTGAAATTTCAAGCGTTTGTGGTTCTAATAGGAAGCCGTATCAGGGAACTTTCCCCTATTTTTTTAATAGGTGCTGTAGGATGTTTTATATCCAATAACCCAACCACTGAGATGCAAGTGAACAAAACAAACCAGAACCAAAGTCAAAAATTCACAGGAGAAATCCAAATGACGGCCCAAGTCCAAAGAATAAACAGTTTATTTTGCCACTACAAATGAAAATAGTGAATCACGTGTGTAAAGCACCAAAACACAAACACTATAACAGGTAGTAATACGTTTTAGTACAAACTGCATCAGATGTGAAATACCGCTGAACTAAAAGACATGAGCTTATATACATGGCTAAGAATCTTTGACCAATGTCTGTCAAAAAACAATTTAATTTAAAACAAATGAAATTCCCCTATCTACTTTTAAAAAAACATTTAACATTAAACATTCAGTTACAATCAATAATTCAAGATACATATAAATATAAATAAATAAATAAATAAATAAATAAATACGTATGTTTATAAATAGTATAAAATGACCAGTATGTATAATATAAAAAAAATTATGATATTTGCTATGCCGAGTAAAACCATTAAATAATTATTATAAGTAAATATTTAAATTACCCTGCAAAATCATCTATCTTTCCATTAAACCCTGCAAACCACTTAGAATATTACTTCCCCCTGTCTGATATTCCTCTCAAATATACACTTAAATACCTAGGAATAAATTTCACACATCCTCACCAAGAACTAATAAAAGCAAACCTATATAGAGTCTGGGATCAGATAAATAATGATCTAACTAGATGGAAAAACATCAATCTTTCTTTGCTATCAAAATCTGATATCATCCTTTTTCATCTTAACTCCATCTTTTTAAACGTTCCAAGAATATTTTCAGAAAAATCGAAACCACAATCTCAAAGTTTTTATGGTTCAATAAATCAACCAGAATATCATACAGGAATCTAATTACCCCAAAGAACAAAGGCGGTTTAAGTCTCCCGGACTTTAATTTATATTACCACATCATTAATGCTAGCCGTCTAATTCAAATAGCCTGTTATGATCCCTCTGCTGAATCTTGGTACCCAACCTGGATCAAAATCTGGTGCAACTATATATATTCATTAAAACTCAATCCATATGCTGTCCCTTTTTTAGCACCTGATGGTGACTACAAGTTCAAGATCTTGCCTACACTAAAGAACATAATTCGCATCTTTCAAACTCTGATGACCTCCTTAAAATTGCACAATACTATTCCCTTTCTCCAACCTATTCACCTAAACCCTAACTTAAAAATCAATAATAAAATGATCGATCTAACAAACTTCCCTGTTGTTAAGAAAGCCATAATTTGGCACTTTTATAACTCTAAAAACTTGCCGAGGTCAAAACTTTATTTGGTGCTCCTAACAAATATGATCCTATCTTAAGACAAATTAGCTCACTTATAAAACATAAATTCTCTAACTATAGACATTACAGTATCACAATCTATCATTAAATCACTTTCCCTATGGAACAAAATGATTTTGAATGCCTTTAAACATGTCAAGCATTAAGTATGATCATTCACTACTATTTTCCAAATATTGGGACGGTATACAAGGAGAAATTTCTACGGAGTCTAAGTGCAAAGCAATCAATACTACCCTGAATCTAACCCCCTTCAAAAACCTAATTTACACTCAGCTTATGATAAACAATTCCTACTATATCCCAGCAGTCTTACTGAAATTCGGATACAATAAAAACCTAACCTGTCCATTCTGTCCCCCACACATGTATATACTTCACATCTTTTGGAGCTGTAAGAATATTTACAAACTTTGGTGTTCTCTCAGAGCTCAGTTGAAAAAATGGGATATGAAAAAAACACATTCTCTTGGCAAACCATGATTTTAAATATAATTCCTAAATCTCTTATGGGTATCCATCGCCACATCTGTGTTACAGCCTGCGCCCTTCTCAAATATTTTATAGCCAAGAATTGGGTCAATCCCTCAACAATAACTTGGAAAACTTTACATTAATGGCAATCAAATATATATCTGCACATAAGTTATGCAATAATAGCAAAAAGAAAAAAAGGATATTTTCAGAATTACTGGTGTAGACTTTTTGACCTAATCCAAACTAAATAACTGTCTTTCGGCTTTTCCCGGTTAGGGGTTGCCACAGCGGAACTCCGGTCCGCTAATGATTGGCAGTAGATTTTTACATGCCGGCTTGCCGGGCCTAACACACAACCTTCAACGAAGGAACGCCCATTCACGCATGTCGACACACAGAAGATGCTCTAACTGAGAATCGAATGTGCAACGTCTAACTGTGAGGCGACAACGCTACCGCATAATCTTCCAAAATGTGGGTCACTAACACTACATTCCAGGAAATCCTCCATCAGTATCATATCTGACCCTATAACCATTAGACATTGTTACCGTCACATGGTAACTTTTGATTTTACAAAATATTTCGTTATATTATTTTGTTATCCTCTGGCATCCATGGCGTAAATATGTTGTAAATATGGTATAAATAGAAGTACATGATGTAAATAGTTGTTTTTTTATGGTTATACCCTCCTTACCGCTTTTCTTTCTTCTTAAGACATCTTATATTCTTCCTTCCAAGCCACTTTCCATTTGTATCTCTAGACTTTGACTAGCATAGGCTTTTCCCGGTTATGAGTCGCCACAGTGGAACTCTGGTCCACTAATAATTGGCAGTAAATTTTTACATGCCGAGTTGCCGGCCCTGACGCACAGCCTTTAATGAAGGTACGCCCATTCACGCATGTCTCCACACAGAAGACGCCCTAGCTGAGAACCAATTCTTTCCTAATTTCATAAAAATGCTCATAAATACGTGTTTTTAATTTTTTTCCGTCTTGCCTCTGTAAAATGATTCATATTGTTTACATAAGGCCAAACAGACCAAACCACTAGTATTACAATTTGAAAAGCAGTTACTCTTTATGTTCCTGTCCCTACTAACAATTTCTATAAAAGATCCATTGTGTATGTAGGGGCACTGAGAGCACAAACCCCATTTGTAGGTGCCTACCTTTTTATTATTGCCTTGTACTAAGTATAGGCAAGATGGAAAGAAAATTAAAAACACATATTTATGAGCATTTTTATGAAATTAGGAAAGAAAGCATAAAACAATGCACTTTTCCATCAAAAAGCTGTACGTCAACAGGCATCTTTCTCATTTTTTGTATTGGAAGTGGTGCCTAAAGAAATGAAAGGGGGTATGTGGAAGGCCAAACTTGAATACCGAGAGCTTTATTGGCAGATTGTACTGGAAGCTACAAGAACTCCAGGTTTGAATGACATGCTTTCTATCCTTCCAGTTCTTAAATTAAAAGCTGCCAAACTTTAATTCTGCCAAAAGACCACTAGATGGTAGCAAAGTACTTCACCAACCACTGACATTCATTAATTTAAATATTCATTTATAATAATTATTTAATGGTTTTACTTGGCATAGCAAAACTGTGGTGGTGGTGCTGTGGTAGGGTTGTCACCTCACAGTAAGACGTTGTCCTGTTTGATTCTCAGCTAGAGCATCTTCTGTGTGGAGACATGCTTGAATGGGCATACCTTCATTGAAGGTTGTGCATCAGGGCTGGCATCTCGGCATGTAAAAATCTACTGCCAATCATTAGCGGACCGGAGTTCCTCTGTGGCGACCCCTAGCCGGGAAAAGCCGAAAGACACAACAATTCGATATAACAAATATCATAAAATGTTTTATATTATACATACAACTGGTCATTTTATACTATTTATAAACATACACATTTATTTATTTATTTATTTATTTATATTTATATGTATCTTAAATTATTGATTGTAATTGAATGTTTAATGTTTTTTTAAAAAGTAGATAGGGAATTTCTTTGGTTTTAAATTAATTGTTTTTTGTCAGACATTGGTCAAAGATTCTTAGCCACGTATATAAGCTCATGTCTCTTAGTTCAGGGGTATTTCACATCTGATGAAGTTTGTACGAAAATGTATTACTACCTTTTATAGCATTTATATGTTTTGGTGCTTTACACATGTGTTTCACTAGTTTATTCCTCGGACTCGGACCCTCATTTGGATGTTTTATATCCACCTGATCTACCACAAACTCAAATAGATTTATTTATTTGTCATTTGTTAACCGGTTTAGTCCAACTGAGCCAGAAACCTATTTTCAGTGGAGACCCAAGGGGAAAAGCTCCAAATATGCTAAAAACAATGCAAGTACAAAACTGTACAAATTAAATTTAACAGTTATAAAAATTCAAAACTGATTGAGTTAAATTTAACAATGGCATAAAATGTTTATAGAAGATAAAAAGACAGGTTATAAAGAACAAACAGACAGAAGGTGAAATATCTATGTAGGTCTATATCATAAAAGTTAATATCCATGTTACATAAACTGTATATACAATAAAGCTGCTATTAGTTTTTCATTGGCTACTAGAGGTTATACAATCCTATATCCCTAAGAGTTATATACATAAAATATATACAAAAAAGCTGCTGAAATCTTTTCAGTGGCCTACTAGTGGTTATTTAGTCTATGTTCCTAGGAGATATAAGTTATAGGACAAAGAGAGCTAGAAAAGTGGGTGATTAGGTTGGTTCCTGGCATGGGCAGGAGCTAGAGTCTGCAAGGAAGTTTTTCTGTTCTTTTTTTAAACTGTGTGTTTGATATTACGAATATTAGAGGCGAGTTTGTTCCAGGCTTGGGACACTGTGCTTTTGTAAAGTAGTTTACCTCTGTTTTTATTAAGTTTGTAAATGTCAAGAAGGAGTTGATTGGTGCTATGGAGAGTATGAGTAGGTGTCTACAGGGATACTAGCGAAGAGAGGGAAGGGCAGGCCGAAGTTTTCTTGAGTAAGGAGTGAGCGATGTGTAGCTGGGTTAACAGCAATAACTGGGGAAATTCAAGCCATTGGAGTTGTTTTAGAGCAAGGCAGTGGTGAGATTTGTAGAGGTTATTGCTTGCAAATCTAGCTATTTTGGTATATGTTTGTTCAAGCTTTGTGATTAATGTGGATTGTAGATGTGTAAGTATTTGAGAGGCATAGAGAAGGCAGAGAAGGAGGAATGTGTGTGTTAGAAAGGGTTTGGTGTCAGAAGACAAGAATTTCTTCTTTCTATAGAGTAGTCCCAGTTTTTGATGTGTCTTTTTAATACATTGTTGAATATGGAGGTCAAATTTTTATTGGTTGTCAATTGTAGTACCCAGGAGCTTAGTGTGTACTTCAGCTTTGATAATAGTATTATTAAGACATGAGATGGTGAAAGCGGTTTTATGATGGGACAAAGATTTAGGAATGAAGAGAAGGATTTTTTTTTTTTTTTAGGTTTTAGGATGAGTTGGCTGTTGGTTAGCCATTTTCCGATGGTAAGAAATGAGTTTTGAGTAATAGAATGCAGGTGAATGATGTTATCAGGGAAGGAGATAAGAGTAGAGTCACCATCCCTTACTTAATAAATGTAAATGAGATATTTGTCAGGCTGTACATTTCACAAATATTTGTTAGGCTATAGATTTCATAAATAACAATATCCCTTATATTAAAGACACCTAATTTCAACAGAGGACATTTTACTGCATCACATTTATGTGGAAGGTATCAAATAAACATCTTTGACTTTTGCATATGAAAGCCTCATAAATCTTAACTTATCACCATTTAACACATACTCAGGACATTCTATGGTCCTTTTTCCAGATTTGTTCATACCTATGGATTTGTCAGGCATCATGTCACTTTACCTTGACTCTGCAATAGCATGTTTCTGTACCAGCTCTGAAATGTATAACATCAATGCATATTGGCTCCGAAATGTATAACATCAGTACACAGTGTCTCTGAAATGTATAACATCAGTGCACAGTGCAGCTGTGTCAGTGGAACTGTACTGGAAAACATTTAAATGCGTACTGTACATGCACTTGAAAACCAGCTTCTTGTTCACTTTTAAACAATAAAACCATTAACCTAATAGAAACACATTAGTTAGTTTTTCACTACAAGCGCAGCATATATGACATGTTATCAGTGCCATGGCTGTATTGTAAGGTTAAGCATCCTAAATGACAACTGCAGCACACTTGTACTCCACATGGTAAAATTATGATCTGATGGGAAAATACCCACAGAAGTAGATATTTCATACCTATCCTATCAAATAACAACATCCATTATGTTAAAGATAACTAATTTCAATGGAAATTGTCAGGAACAACAAACACTAGAGTTGATGACAGTAAAGTAGAGCTTGCAGGGACATTGCCCTCTGGAATGTACATGTGGTGAGGTTTACCACTTTTGATCATGAGTTTGCATGTTAGTGAACTATGGCAAGGACTCTGCTTCACTAGGCAGAGCATTACTAAATACTGAGAAGCACAACCTTGTACATCCAGTCACTAGCTACAAAACATGATGATATGTACACTGCAAGCCATAAGCAGTGTGTGAGTCTGTTCTGGACACAATAAGATGGGATTTGTTGACATAAGGCACAGATGAATACTTCTGTTAATACTGACTGCTTAGGAGCATCCAGTATTTAGGATACCATGCCAATACACAGATGCAAAATCATTACTCCATCTGCCCGTGAAGACACATACCACATTCATTCATGGCCACACAAAATTAGGAACTGCAACTTCATGCTCAAAAGATGGACAATCAGGTAATACACTTTTGCTGGAGAGGCACAGAAAGCTCAGTGAATGTGATTTACCTGGATGTCACAAATGCATTTTATCCCATGCCACATCTGACGCTGGTAGAAACTCTAAACAGTGTATAGGGCCCAGCTGTTGAAATAGGTATAAAAATGACTGGCGGAAAGAATACATGATGTAGTAGCAAATGTGGGATGTCAAGTGAGATGTTTGGATAACATGGGTGTTTTTTCAAGAATTATTTCTTGAATCTAAAACAGTTCAACAGTTGTGTATCAGATGCAGACTTCTAAACTGACTCCAATTTTGCAGAATATTCTTGATTTTGCCTTATACTTTGGCCCTTTTCATCATAATATTTTACATTTCATGTTAAATCCCAGAGGAATGTAGTCACTTTGTAGTGTCATACGTTACAGTTTTATACTTATTATTTTTCAAAACATGCATATTGATGCAAAGCTCATTGTTCTCCTAACCTTTATAAGTGAATAATAGGAATATCTAAATATACAACTGGATTTTGGGCTTTTTTATCCTTATTATTTTTGGCATTGTCCAGATTTCTTGAGCAAAGAAGTTAAGAGACATAATCAGTCATCAGATTGCAAGTGGAAAATAGGCTCACTCTTTTCCCTAATAAGACCAAGACTGAGACATTAGAAATGGATTACTGGTTTTGCAAAAAAGTGCTTAAAATGAACAATGGTGTGGGTGTGGCCAGCAATGAAATGCAAGATAATACAATTTCACAGTTTTGGCCTAGGGGAGGTAAACATAATAGGTGGAATACCGATGGATAGACTAGAGGAAGAAAGTGATACTGAAGTCAAAATTACGCTGAGGATAAAGCCTGGAGAAGAGTACAAGGGGATAGTAACAGAGGTGAATAGAATGATGAGTTACACAGGTATGAAAATGGATATGACGGAGAAAAATGCCATCCTCCTGCAGCATAGGGCAGCAATGAGGCCACTCCTTGAGTTCTGTAATATATTTTGGAGGTCTTATGTTTAGATTATATGATATATAGTGATATATGTTAAGCATAATGTTTGTTAATTTTAGAAGAAAGACAAACAGGCTGTGCCTCCTTCTTAGGGGCAAATAAATCTAAAAATAATCCACCAACGTCACACACAACAGATAGCAAGTTACCGGTTTTGTTTATCAATGTAAACTTCATTAGACAACATTCAAGTGCATTTCTAACATTTAAATATTTACACTCAACTTCTAATTGTCTGAAACACTTAAAGCAACATAAACCCCTAAAATGCCTGAATAAAATCTGCTATGTATTCTATAAAATATATGTTACATGGTAAATACAAAATGAATGCATTGAATTTCACTCATCATCTCCATACTTTAAGATGGGTTTTTAATAAAAACTGGGAAATTTTGAGAGAAGACTTTAACATCAGAACTCATTTAGGTGACAAACCTGTCATTACCTATAGGAGAGGTAGGAGCATGAAAGACCTGTTGAGAACTAATCAAGTTCCTTGCTCAACAGGTACATCTTGGTATGTATAAGTGTGGAACATGTAACTGGTGCAGTAAATCAGAACAAGAGATGAATTTGAAGTCAAGAATTTCAAAATAAAAATTAAAGCTAGATACAATTGTAACTCAAAAGCTATAGTATATTTAGCCATTTGTGAACCATGCTCAGTTTTTTATATAGGAAAAAGTGAGAGGAGATTTAATCAGAGAATTTATGAGCATGAATATGCTATTAAAAAATGAAATCTTAATAATGCCCTAGCCTGTCATATTTGTGAAAATGTTAGCCATTCATTCAAGTTCATGGCAATCGACCATGTGGAAATTAATGAAAGGACACCATGGGGTACCAGTATAAAGAATTAAAATGGCAGATATTTTTACAAGCTGATAGATGGCCGGGCATAAATGATAGCGTTTCAATTGTCCCAGTTTTTAAATTAAAGGCACTCTAAAGAAGGAATATAGAGAAGGAAAATTAATGTTGCTCCTTTCTCAGTTATTTTATAGTATACATAGTTCATGAATGAACCAGAATGTGGTGAAAAAAGTGTTTCACATTTTTTAACATATTTTAAGTAGTTATATATATTTTTGGTAAGTTAGTAGATGAATAATGTGATGCAGTTGCTTTAATTCAATTAATTCATTTTGCATTTACCATGAAACACATATTTTATAGAATACATAGTAGACTTTATTCGGTGGTAGTGCTGCAGTAGCGTTGTCTCCTCACAGTAAGACGTTGTCCCGTTTGACTCTCAACTAGAGCGTCTTCTGTGTGGAGATATGCGTGAATGGGCGTACCTTCGTTGAAGGTTGTGCGTCAGAGCTGGCAACTTGGCATGTAAAAATCTACTGCCAATCATTAGCGGACCGGAATTCTGCTGTGGCGACCCCTTAAACGGGAAAAAGCCGAAAGACACAACAACATAGTAGATTTTATTCTAGCATTTTAGGGGTTTATGTTTCTTTAAGTGTTTCAGCCAATTAGAACTTGAGTGTGAATATTTAAATGTTAGAAATGCACTTGAATGTTATCTGATGAAGTTTACATTGATAAAAAAACGTTAACCTGCTATCTGTTGTGTGTGATGTTGGTGGATTATTTGTCCTATTAAACAACATTTGTTCTACTTTGGTGAGTATTTTTGGATTTATTTGCCCCCTAGGAATGAGGCACAGCCTGTTTCTCTTTCTTCAGTTTGTTTCAGTTGGTTTTCTACAATTTGTTAATTTTAACTTGTTAATACATTTTGTTTACTTTTATATAAATGTAAATGTGCCTATGTCACAAGTGATAATTCAATAAAACTGTTTAAAAAGTTGGTAAAGGAATTAGTAATTTGTGAATTGTGTGTTTTAGGTAATGTCAGTGACATTGCTAAATGAATAAGTAATTCATACTTTGTATGGTTGTTTTAAGTCATTAGTGATGTTACATGGTAAAGGTTATTTAAGGTGATGTTCTTTATTTTGTGTTATTCTAATGAAGTTGCAACATCTTACAAATAAAAGCACTCAGATAAATACTAGTGAGTAACCTTCAGCCTCAAAAGTTTTTTGATATTGTTAATGGTTACTTTTGAATGAGTTCCACTTCATTTATTTGTGGTTTGAAAAATAGTCAAAGGTTCAGTTTTTAAACCTCTGGACTGACACTGTTGGGTGGAATAGAAGGTCAAAAGCGTTTTTTATATGTTGGGTATAGCACAGATTGCTTGAATGATCAGAGATTTGACTGACAAGAAATCACATCCTACTTTATATGTGGTATTACTTTGTCAATTAAAAGGCCATTTAAAAACAATCATACAGCTAAAATGATGAATTTATTCATTGATACCTGTTGCTAAACATTGACATTGAGTAATAAATTCATCATTTTAGCTGAATAGCCCAAAATGTCCATCAGCCCCACTTCCTCATTATCATCAAGTTTTTTGAAGTGCATTAAATTATTCAACAAATGCCTCTTATCCTGAGACAGGATTCTTCTGTTGAAATAATGTTTCAAATCTCATTTATAGTACCTTTCCTAAGCAGGGTCTATATTATATGTTCGAAGTTTGAAAATTTTGAACGTTAAATAATTTAATTTAAATGTTCAAAGTTTCAAACATTGAACATATAATTAAAAAAAAACAAACCCAAAACTAACTGCTGTGGGCAGGGGGGAAGACCCCCTGCACCCCCACACCCCCCGCTCTTTAAATATACCAACTCCAAGACCGCACTACAGTGCAGTAAGGAAAATCTTGCCCCTGCCTACACTAGTCAGGTAAGTTCTGTTTTTTTTTTTTTTTATATGTTCGATGTTTGAAACTTTGAACATTTAAATTAAATTATTTAACATTCAAAGTTTTCAAACTTTGAACATATAATATAGACCCTCATAAGCATACCTCATTTGACAAAGGGGAGGAATAAAAGTGCTTTTTTGGACTATTATGTTTATTTGTTGAGTATCAGCATCACCGTTATTCAACTGTTAACTTTCCTCATCAAATAGTGAAGAGAAATTCAGTTCATAGATGTACAGTTTTAGGGTCATTAAAGTTCCAGCTAAATCATCTCTCTCTGCTGGTACAAATTCCATTTCATCAGTTGACAGGTAGTGTGCGATGCATTGTCGTGGATCACAGACATCTCTGCCCAGCATCCTGGCAGTGCACATGATTCCCACATCTGGCACACTAGCTCACTTTACAGGATACCCAGTGGTCATCTTGTTGGTAAGTTGATTTTTTTTTTTTTTGAGTAAGTAGTTATTCATGTTAATCATAACTGCTAGAAATTAATCTATATTCTCTTGTTTTGTCTCTGCACCCCGTCTCTTCTTTTTTTCTTTGTTTGTTTTTGTTAGCGGGATGCCAGATATCCACTAGAGTAATGGCTCATGACTTCAGTGAGAAATCCATCTGGAGATGTGGAGGAGACATTTAACACATCTCTGTCACAGACCTATATTGTGATTGAGACAGTGTTTGGCCTCCTGAAGAACCATTTCCAGTGCCTGGATGAGTCTGGGGATGCTCTTCAGTATGACCTAGCTATTGCATGTGGGATGTTAACTGCCTGTTTTATTCTGCATAATATGATCATGCACTGGTCTGGTGGTGAAGTGACCCATACTGTCACTGCAGCTCCCATTCCTAGTCCCACTTTGACTAATGATAACCAGCAGACAGAAATAATAAGGGAGCATAGACTTCCCTCCCCCCCCAATCCAAATGGATTTAAACAGAAATTTAAATGACTGCAATTTCAGAAAACGGTGAAAGTAATAATTAGAAATGGAATGTCTTCACATATATGCACCCCCCACCCCCAACGAAACCTTATTTCAAATACATAAATATTTATCAATGAATGTAATTCACAGTAGCTCCAGATTAAATGAGTCATACATATCACATGGTTGATAGGCCTGGTGATGGTGCAACTAATCTGGACGATGGGCTATCATAAGGTGAGTTAGTGCAATGCTGAAACCCAGAAGAGGAAGGCGGTCCTGCTGTCAATGACCTGACTTTGCTACATGGCCTTGACCTGAGATGTGAGGTTCTCCTAAGAGAAGATGACCATTGACATGCCCTTTGAGAAATGTGTTGCAATGGTTCACTGTGAGTACTGACATTACTGCCTTGAGAGCCAGTGTTAGTATAAGTTGATCGCCCCCAGTTGTATGGACAGTACCACACTCTCTTCCCCTCATAAAATTAAGTCTAGCTTGACTCTGGTATGTCTGAATCAGTGTATGAATGGATGTTGCAACTGATGCCTGGTGTACCTCCATACTATGCATCGGTGATACTGTGCCGTTATCCCTGCTCTCTGCCAATTCTAAATAGTGTTGGAAATCTTCATGCATACCTTGCAGCACTTTCACCATTTCTAGCCGAATCTCTGTTGCTGTGGTTTGTGCCCTACATATGTCATGGCACATTTCCTGTTGTGCAGCCAATGCTTTACATGTTTCCTGAGGTAGTTCAAAATAATTTCTGCATCTGGCACCTCTTTGTAATGCTGTCAGTATGGATGCTGTGGCCTCAGACTGCTTGCCTTCATCCTCAAACTATTCTTCTGCATCTGGAGACACTGGTAGATGTCCAGGTATGTTCCTGCTGTGCAAGTGTGAGGGAATTGTCAGCTTGTGTTTGACTTTGTGATGCAGTGTCACTTTCTGTAGAGTTACAAACATGTTGTGAAGTGAGAGAGCCTCTCATTATACTGGGAGACTGCCTGCTACTTCCATCAGGTTGCTTCATAAATACATCTACACCATCGCCATCATCATCATCAGCAGCAGCAGTAGCAGC
Organism: Protopterus annectens; assembly: GCF_019279795.1. Lineage (NCBI taxonomy): Eukaryota > Metazoa > Chordata > Ceratodontiformes > Protopteridae > Protopterus > Protopterus annectens. The sequence goes on from NC_056737.1 coordinate 1,981,857,702, forward strand.
AACAGCAGCACCATCCATTATACTGCTGACTTCATCCGTATTTATTGGTACAGTTGAACTATTTGTTCTTATGCTGAGTCTGTAAATCAAATCATTACAACAAAACATTAATAACAATGCGGCGGCATACAATAAAGCATTCTTACGGGGGGGCACCTACAATGAAATCTACCTTTATTTTCATTGGCTGCTGATGTACAAGGCTGACCTACTAATAATGGGCTGTGACAAGTTTAATTATAGCACTGTTTGTCACCATTCCAGTTTAAACATTTAAAAGGTGTATACTTCAAACCAACCTGCTGGAGCAGATGAATGCAAATGCTTCTGCAGACTTTGGTTTGATGGCACAGTGTCCATACCACCTCTAACTGTTCCAGTTACACCATCTTCTGTATCATAGTCATCCCCATGGATGGACAGAAGGATTTCATCTTCTGATGTTAACTTAAGATTTGGAGGACCCCCCTGTAGTGGTCCTGGAAATTGCGTTCTTCCTATCCTTGCTTCTAGCATGTCCTACCATATCATTTGACCTTTTCTTGCACAATGCCAGAGATCTGATTCTGTCTCCAACAACATATACTTCAGCAATAACTTGGCTCCATACATTGATCCTCTTGGCTTGGTCTGGAACTTCCTTTACCAAAAACAGGCTTGCCTGTTGTCCTAAGTACTGCCCCGAGTACATGATTTTCCTCATGGCTAAAGTTATCATGTCTATGCCTGAATCCCATATTTTCCATCTGTACTACATGGAAAAAAAATAAAATGGCTACAGTTAGACACTTGCCACACTAATGTCTGGATGACATCAGGTATTAAACTATAAATCACCGGCTTGCTATTCCTGCCACCAACGGAAATAAATAAATAAGCAAACAGACATTATTTAAACGGCAAAACTTTAGCTTATTCAGTACTGATGAATCAATCTGCAGTACTCTCTCTGCCTTTGCCCTGTATTCCTCCTTCACTGGCAGTAGTAAAATATGTCTTTCATTAAACATGTATTTCTGTCTTCTGCACAGTAAAGATTCTCAACTTCAGTAACCACTTTTCACATGTATGCACAATAAAAAACATTTGTAATGATCTATTATTACAATTTCAATAACTAGCACCACATGTCAAGCAACTGCCAGTCATGCAATGGTATTATTAAATGCATACTATACTTTAAAATGTATTGCATGTGACCTTTAAACATTATGACATCAACTGTTAATTTGTCTGTTAATACGTATAATTTATAAGGTTTTTCTTACTTTTTGATGTCTGTGTTATCCAAACAAATTTGCCACCTATCTCAGCTCTTTGCAAGTCAATATAATCCAGTTCACCCTACAGCATAAATTCAGGCTGATTTATATGTTTAGAATGCAATCAGACTAATTTACATGCATGTCTATGAATCATAGCCCAGGATTCAGCAAGCTCTGCACAGTGTGCAGGAATAGTGCAAGAGCTGCTGCAGGCAATATGGCTGACGTGCGATCCAGGAATGAGCTCCTGGGATGTGCACCAGCACTCCTGCAATATTCCTGCATGGACACAGCCCCTGTATGCTAATTACCTCATTTTCTGGTGAAAACCATGCAAGTGAGGTGAATTAGCAATCCAGGAAGCAGGCAGGTGCCCGTGCAGGAATAGTGTAGGCTGCAGAAATGTATTCAGCCAGTAGCTGAATACATTTCTGCAAACTAAAAAACGGAGGCATGACAGCTCATAAAAAATCATGTATTATAAGGATTAGGCATGCCAATGGCCAAATATATGGCCATAGGCATGAAAACTAGCTTCAAAATTATAAAAAATAACTTTTATTTTTTTTTGGCTGATTTCAGCCGTTTAAGAGTAGGGCAGCGGTGCGCAAACTGGTTCGGCCCGAAAATAAGAAAAAAGATGGAAATAAGCTTTTAAACTAAAATCATCATTTTGCCATAATAGTCAATGGCATGCATAACACAACAAGACAATGGAATAGTGGTTGCTAAGGGGGAAGGCTGAGTGTCAGTTTTGTAACCATGCATTAGCAGTCAGTTCTATGCAAATGAGGGTAATGATACTGAATCACAGATTTACCCTCAGTGCTAGCTTGCACCCAACCATGTAGGTGCAATAACACCATGGTCTAAGCCTAAGAGATAGATGACCTCATGAGGGGGAGTATCATGACTGCTGTAAGCTTATTGGAAAACAGTGACCAGTGTTTGCCCTTAGCTAAGCACAGCTAAGGAAGGGGGTGTGTCTGAAGCTGCCTAGCAGTACTTACATTGCCTAAACGGGTGTGCTCACTGCGCACTGGGTTTTAAACAAAAAAAAAAAAAAACAGGAAATAGCAGCTCCATTCACATCTGAGCACTGGGTTTACACGGTGCACCTCGGGGCTTAAACAGGAAGGCAATGGGAAGGGAAAACAGCAGTAGGAAGGTAATCAAGGAAAACTAGCACAGCTGGCAGGTGAAATGTATCAGAATCAGCCAATTACACAGGCAGCATCCCAGCCCAGCACACTACTATAAACTATGCAAACACCTTTCACTTTGGTTTTTCCGACAAACTCTACACCACCGGTCTACACAAACAGGGAAATTTTACCTAACAAAACCAACAAAATGATAGGGGCTGCTTTCGCTCTCATAAATCAACATCTGGAAGAGGCTGAGGGTGGTGAGGATGAGAATGCTGATGACCAACCCACAGTGAGGAAAAGGAGAAGAGTGTACAGACTCAGGGTAACCTACTGGGGGCTACATAAGCTGGAGATAGTGGAGCGCTATAGGCTTGACAGGGACCTCCTACAGCAAATTGCTGAGCTGTGCCGGCAATGCCTCACACACAGAACCAACAGAAAGGAACCCATCCTAGTGGATACCGAGGTATGTGTAGGCTTAAGAATACTAGCCACAGATATCTTCCAAAGGCCAACTGGGGATATCATGGGGATCTCACAGGCATCAGCTTCCAGGGAACTCCACCAGTTCCTGGATGCCATGTCAGAAAATGCCGGTGAGCTCATATATTTCCACAACACCTGTGAGGCATTGACCAGCAATATGCATCTCTTCCACCAAATAGCAGAATACCCTGAGGTAGTGGGTGCTATAGACTACGCGCACATACACATCAAAACACCACCCGGCAAGCAGGGTAGGGTCTACATAAACCACAAGGGCTTCCCCTCCAACAACTGCCAGGTCATGTGCGATGCCCAGGGCATTACAATGAATGTATGTGCTGGCAGCCCTGGAAGCTATCATGACTCCCACATCTAGCATATTTGCCAGTGGGGACATCCCATATGGCCATCTAGTGGGGGATGCTGGTTCCGCACTGGAGCCGTGGCTGATGACACCCATCAGAAATGCACACACACCTGAACAAGAACTCTATAATGAGGCACATGCACAGACCAGAATCATAATAGAGCGTGTGTTTGGGATGCTCAATGCATGGTTCCAGTGCCTGGACATATCTAGTGGAGCCTTACAGTACTCTACAGCTACATGTACCAAAACTTTCCTTGTATGTGCCATGCTACACAATATGATCCTATGGAAACAGCTGCAGCAGCAACAGCACGGGACAGGGCCACACAGCCTCTCCATCATTGCCAAGGCCAACACAGTCACAGACTGACTCAGAGAAGGAACAACCTGAATATGGAATACTGATGTAGTCTGACCAAACTCTGGGAGACCACATCAGGCACAGTTATGAAGTACAGAAACTGCTGATGTCCCCACACAAGACAGCATAAAGGGAATGCCCCACATATATTTGTGAGTCAGCTGCAAGAAGCTTCCATAGCACACATTTACTCAGCTCACCCCACCATCAGCCAAGGCTTCATCACAGGTCATATCTCTGCTGTTGGGAATGAGTACAGTATGACCCCAACTTCTGTATGGGAATGCCCACAGAATGCACCATGCTGAAGAGGTGTCCAATGCAGATGTGCCCCTAGCTGTAAGTAGCATCCTACAAACATTCACACCAATGGATTAATAAATACAGAAACTATTGCCATTAACACCTTGCACACCAAACTTGTCACCTCAGGGGAATCCAGTGGCTTACAGCCTGGGACTGTAGGAGTGACAGAATGCACTGGCCTGCTACAGATGGCCTGCATCACTATCGAATGCCCTACAGTCCTCTGTCAAAGGCCTGTGCCTCACCCGTACTGCCAATGTATGTTATCTCATGGAGTCCCAAATAACAACATAACACAGTCTACAGAACACAAATGCAAGGCCATGTCGAAAATCCCAGTAGCATGCCCACCATGTCCTACTGCATGAACTGTAGACCAACCCCTAAATACCACTGGGTTGAAGTGATATCTATAGTTATACTTATCAGATATCATTTGCATAATGTTAGGAAGAGGATTGAATAACAGAGGGGGGGGGCATGGACACCATGGAGTGTGTGAAGTCTGAAACTTTGATGTGTGCCCATACTATCCCTGCCTGCAAACCCAGGAATGGGTGGCTACAAACCTGCTTGAAAACCACAACGTGAAGGGGAACTGACCAGACATATGACCCCTGCCTCTGGTTAACCTGTGTGAATCTGTACAGCTGCGAGGTATAGCCACAGCAGTATATGGCCATTCTGTCACATTGATAGATGTACAAGCAGGGGATCCTCAGCCCCACAGTACCAAGGTGCTGGACCATTTACACAGACACATCAGCAAGTGTCTGCAGCTCCCCCTCCAGAATGGCATGAGTGTGCAAGAATATGTAGGATGCAGACCACAATACAGGGCACAGCTTCATTCATCTTGTATTCCCCAGGAAATTACTGTGAGCAAGTATATCTGTCAGTAGTTGAAGACATAATACATCAAAGTGTAAAACAGTACATATGTCTAAATATGTCTGCTAACACCAAAACCATGTAGCACAAGCAGCACAGGCACAATTAGTTACAGTATCCCAGAATCTTTTGCCCATGGTGACTCCATATTGTCAACCTATCTACAAATATCCTGCAGAAACAGGTTGCTTGCTGTAGGTGTAGAACACAAATGCCTGCACTGGAGTACAACCTACCTAGAATGGATTCACACATTCAATACAGAAGGTCATAGAAACAAAGCCCATGTCTGACAACAAAATACAGAAGGGTCATACTGGGCATGCTGCCACACCCATGTCTGGCAACAGCAGTGGACTATACATATCTATTAGTCACAGATTTCTGTGCACACACACCACATTGCACCAGTCATGCTTTGCACACACATTGGATAGGAATGCAGACATATATCCAAGGACACCACACTACAATAGGTCAAACATACACAAACAGAGATGTGGGGAAGACAGAGACAGACAGTGACAAAGAGCTTCCCATCATGAGGCTTGTCCCACCCACCACACATCCATTAGCCAATATTACATAATGTGCCAATGTCTATCACTGTAGACATTTGCTTCTGGTAGACCTCAGCACTATAGTGTCTGTGGTGCTTGTGATAACTGTGTAACATGACAGTACAAGTCATTATTCATTTATCAGTCGTATACACAGTCCTGTCAAATGTAAAGTTGTGTGTGACTGAGCGTTGTATGTGTGTTTCCAGAGGGATGGTTTATGGCCCATTCACACACACTGCACTCCTCATTGCCCTAGTTTAGCAAGCCTGCTATCAGTCACCTTGAAATACCCCTTTGGAGAAAGCTCACCCCTGTAAGCTCTGTGGCTTGTGTAATAACTGCGTAATGCTATAATGTGATGTACTAGTTAGGTAGGAGTTCTAATCTCAGACGTGGCAACTGTGAAACTCTGTGTGTGTGTGTGTGTGTGTGTGTGTGTGTGTGTGTGTGTGTGTGTGTGTGTGTGTGTGTGTGTATAGAGTAATGTTTTTGAGGTCACAACACCTCCCATTGCCCTACTTTAGCAAGCTTGCTGATGTCAGTTACCGTGAAATACCTCCTTGGACAAGATTCAGTCGTATAAGCTCTGTGGCACGTGCAATAACTGCATAATTCTATAGTGTAATGTACTAGTTAGGTAGGAGCTCTGATTCCAGAGATGGCAACTGTTAAAATGTGTGTTTGTGTGTGTAGCGATCAATAATTCTGAGGCCATTCACAGACACTACACCTCCCATTGCCCTACTTTAGCAAGCCTGCTGATGTCATTCACCTTGAAATACCCCTTTGGACAAGGGCTGACCCTATAAGGTCCATAGTACGTGAAATAACTGCATAATGCTATAGTGTAACATACCTGGTTAGGTAGGAGTTCTAATCCCAGACATGGTAACTGTGAAACTCTGTGTGTGTGTGTGTGTGTGTGTGTGTGTGTGTGTGTGTGTATGTGTGTGTGTGTGTGTGTGTGTGTGTGTGTGTGTGTGTGTGTGTGTGTGTGTGTGTATACAGAGTAATGCTTTTGAGGCCATTCTCAGTCACTACACCTCCTCCCATTGCCCTACTTTAGCAAGCCTGCTGAAGTCAGTCACCATGAAATACCTCCTTGGACAGGATTCAGCCTTGTAAATTCTGTGGCACATGCAATAACTTCATAATGCTATAGTGTGATGTACTAAGTAGGTAGAAGTTCTAATCCCAGACATGACAACTGTGAAAGTGTGTGTGTATGTGTGTGTGTGTGTGTGTGTGTGTGTGTGTGTGTGTGTGTGTGTGTGTGTGTGTGTGTGTGTGTGTGTGTGTGTGTACAGAGTAATGCTTTTGAGGCCATTTACAGTCACTATGCATCCCATTGCCCTACTTTAGCAAGCCTATTGATGTTAACTACCTTAAAATAACCTTTGTAGAAGGGTTAGCCCTATGAGCTCTGTGGTGCATACCATAAATGTGGAACAATGTAATAGCAGTAATTAAACCACTATGGATTTGAATCTCATCTGTGGCAAGTGTTTGTGTGCGTACCTCAAATATTTTGTCCCCACTTACAGCCAGTACACATCTCAGATCCTGACTTTAGCAGCCCTGCAGATATCATCCGCCTTACAAGTATCTGTTGCGAAGGCTAAACCATATCAGGTGAGTGGTGCATTTGGTAAATGTGTAACATTTTGGTCTGTAAAGGTTGTTAGATAGAGGTTTGATCCTCACCCCTTGCAAATGTAAATGTGTAATTAGGGTAAAATTATTTTTGGGATCTCTCACCTACTACATCACCCAATACCAGTATTTACAAGGGCTGGTGCTGTTCCTCACCTTAGAAGTACCTTGGGACAACATCCATCCAATAAGGTCCGTAGCGTGTGCGGGTTTGAATCTCAGTACTGGCAAGTTTGTGTGTGTGTGTGTGTGTGTGTGTGTGTGTGTGTGTGTCGTCAGTATCCTGTGTGGAGGTTGCTGTGATATTGTAATGACAGGATGTGTTGGGGTGGGTTTTGCTAAATTATTATATTGAGGACTACTATATGTCACAATGTCCACCTTACAAGGACAACAGATGTCAAACACAAGAGAGGCTGGTGTAGACAATCCATAGTCCTACATGTGACATTATGGATCAGTGAACAATATAGGCAACCCTTGTATTACTCAAAGAACACTCTCCACCCATGTCTCATACACAAACACACTTGGCTAGGCAACAACCACTATATTGGTAGTTCCCAGCATATTGCCCACAGATAGTAACTACGATGTGATTGCAGTGGACTACATGCTTGTTGACCACAACACTGCCACTGACATCAGAATGTACTGTGATGTACAACATCTCCTGACTAAGTGTGTGTTATCCAGAAAGTCTGTTCTGTCCCTACAATAGGCAAATACATGCTTACAGTGGTCCTTTGATAAGTTCCCCACTGAACTGCAACAACTGTACAGTCTGCAAATGTAACCCACAAAGGGAATACCATGCCTTATACACATGCCCTGTATGGACAGATGCCACTAACTCCACTGAATACCTGTATTATGCTGTCAATGTAGGTGCAGCCACAACCTCAGTTCCATAGCCAGGTCTCACCACATGTGGTCAGGAATGCAACATCAGATGATAATCTGTCCAGACAACATGCCTCAGAGACCCCAAGTACACTTCCACATGTCACAAAACATGCATGTGGGACATGTGCACAACCCAGAACCTGTCCACGTTATGGAATATAGATCACATACATGGCAAGCTACTGGTCACCCACAATAGTTACCCAGATAAGTGGATGATGAATACAATACTTACCTGTGTGGGCCAATCCAGGGACTACACCCCTGAACCACACCAGAGACCATTGTCATGTGGCCTGATGCCAAGGTATTCCCTTTGCCTAGCCTTGTACAGCCTTCTGGCACAGTCAGCTACTACACACCTGTGAAGCAATGAACCCATGCGTGTCAGTACTGGCAAGTGTGTGTGTGTGTGTGTGTGTGTGTGTGTGTGTGTGTGTGTGTGTGTGTGTATGTGTGTGTAAAGATTAATGATTTTGAAGCCAATCACGCTCACTACACCTCCCATTGCCCTACTGTAGCATGTCTGCTGATGTCAGTCACCTTGAAATAATCCTTTGGCCATGTATCAGCCTGATAAACTCTAGGATGTGTGTTTGATAACTGCGTAATACTGTAGTGTAGCAAATTAGTTAGGTAGGAGTTCTAATTCAGACCGTGATAATGTGTTTGATTTCCCCGAGAGAGTGCGGTTGTGCCTTCCTTGAAACCTGCTTTTGTGGACAGTCACATATACTACACTTCTCTTATCCCTCCTTTATTACTGTTGCTGATGTCACTCATCTTCAAAGATACCTTTGGACAACTCTCCAACATGTAAGCTCTGTGGCGCGTGCAATAACTGCCTAACAATGAAATCACAATACAACACAAGGTAGGGGTTTGAAACTCAGTACTGGTAAGTGTGTGTTATCATTGTCCTGTGTTGGGGTGATTGTGTAATGACAGAGTCCATTGCAGTGTGGGTTTTGCCTCATCATTATATTGAGGAGCTACATGTCCCTTTGTCAACATTACAAGGCCAACATTTTCCAAACATTGTAGAGATTGTTGTCAACAATCCTCAGCCATAAATGTGTACAGCCATGTGCAATTACCAAGTGACAATATGGGCTAGTCCACGATATAGGCAACCATCATAATGCCCAGATACCACTCTCCACCCATGGATCATACACAAACATGCTTGGCTCTTACTCTCCTACTCCCTTCCTTTCTTACTTTGTCTCTGTCTGTATCTCTCACTCCTTCTCTGGTTGATGTGGAAAAGTACACCTGCTTTGCTTAGGCAGCAGCTTGAGTTTTGAAGTGATGCTCATGATCAGCTGATGGCCTGTGCACAAATTGCAGTCCCCCGCTAGCTAATTGCATGTGGAACAGCTGTGGTATTATTCCTATAGCCAATTGTATGGAAACACAGTCCTATAACTAAGCACTTATGTGGGTGTTGGCCCTTTTTCTGCACTGTGAGCAGGACTTCATGTGGGTGTTTGACAAACAGCATCACAGAGGGTAGTTGCATATACCTCTTACAACATACACTGTGGAGACAGGCCAACATACAGGAGGGGGATGTTCCAGACATGGGGACAGAATGTAAGTATTGCCCTTCTACATTTTAAGTAATGTTGGTTTAACAGGGTTTGTGTGAATATGGCTGTCCTGCATGAGTTAAAGTCTGGCATGACAACGTTATGTGGTTGAGGAAACTCTCACCTGTAGGGCTATCTGCAGACTGACCAGTGTTTGGAGTCTTACATGTGTTGTGTTGCTCACACATTTCCTATCTTTAGAAATGCAGTAGCATACCCTGAGGATTGCAGTCAGTACATGGTGACATCCATGTGAGTTACTGACTTCATATCCCTCAGAAGACATATGTCACAACAAACCCTGTTACAGCTGGAAATGCATGAGGGTATCACAGCAACATGTCAATATTCGCCCTGTGTTTGTACCTCCAGCCACAACTCTGTCAACCTTTGTACAAATGTCATGCAGTAACAGCTGCATATGTTCAGTACATCATTATTTACTTAGATCATACCTGATAACAAGCCAGTGAGATATCAGACTGCTAGACATGTTATGTATAGTAGGGCTTATATTTAAGGACAAAACCTGGACATTCTGTGGTAGTGTGTACAACAGTGAGGTCTGTGTACTTATGGTGATTGTTGACAGAGTGTGCATTGTGCATATGTACCTTGGCCTGTGTACAGACTGTGGTAGATGTCATTGTTCTTGGTCCTGTTCTATCTGATGTTGCATGCTGCTCCTGTATATGGTACCCTATCGACGTTCATGTTTGTAGGGCCAGACCGACACATGTCCCATTCCACAGTCAGGCATTGGAATACACTGTGTATTGGCCCAGTATATGTAAGGTTAGTGTGTGAGTGATACATATGAGGATGGTGTTGTTCACACAGTCCATATACTGTAATATTAAGTATGCTTACCATATGTGAATGTAGCTGTGTTCAGATTGGTTGTGGGTATGCACTTTCACACAGGTGTTTGTTACTCCATGCTGTTACATACCTGTAGAGCCTGCTATATTTGCAAGTACATGTGTATTCCCCCATAAGAAAATGTAGGACAATGTTGTGGCAGTCTGCCTGTAGTTTACACAGTGCTTTGTGATATGCCTAGTAGCTCAATGTATTTACCCAGTGTGATGTTATAGGTTCATAGGTTCATAGGTTCATACTAGGCTATCTGCCCTATGGCATTTATAAGCCTAGCCAGAGTGTGTTTGGCTTTCGCCACCCATTTTAAATTAATTTTGCTATGCCCATTTTCGAGGTTAGTATACTGTGCCTCTGTCTAACACTGACACAGAAGTGATACCCGGGGTAAACCTATGATCTCCCATCCACTCATCAAGATTCCTCTTGAAGAGAGTCAATGAGGGACTCTGTCTAACCTGGACTGGGATTTTATTCCAGTGTGAAGTGAGCCTCTGGGTTATGAATCTGTCCCTCCAGCATGTCCTATTTATTTCAGTGCTGAGGTTCAAGTCTCTTGAGCGCATAGCTCGATGGGATTTGGATTTTCTGAGGTGCAGCATGTCCATTAATTCCAGGTTGGACATGGCTTTATACATCAGGCACAGATCGCCTCTGAGCAGGCGGTATGCCACTGAGTAGAGCTGGAGTTTCTTTAACCGGGCAGCATATGGCATCTGTTTGAGCCCTATGATCCTCTTGGTGAGGTACTTTTGGGGTCTTTCCAGTTGCTGCAGGTGTCTGGTAAGGTACATCCTGAAAGGGGCATTGTACTCAATTATGGGCCTAATAAGGGACGAGTAAAGAGGCACGATGACCTCCCCTGATCTAGATGTGAATCCCTTCATGATTAGGTGGGCTAAATAAAATGTTCTTCTAACCACTTTGGTCACATGGTTGTCAAATGAGAGATTGCTATCAACTAGGGTCCCCAGGTCCCTAATTACTTCTTCTGTACTTAATGGATTACCACCTATGTGGTAATTTGTGGGCACTTTGTTTTTGCCAAAGGGGATGACTATACACTTTTTGGCATTTAGCTTGAGGCCATGGCTCTGGAACCAGTTGTCTGTTTCTATGAGGCCCTTTTGGAGGATGCTTGTGTCGGCTGGAGAGTCGATTATGGCGCCCAGTTTGCAGTCATCTGCGAACTTAGTCAGCCACAGTCCTTCCGTGTTGGCCTGTACCTCTGAGAAATATATACCAAACAAGAAAGGTCCCAGGACTGAGCCTTGTGGGATGCCACTTGTAACTGGTTTGGAGTCTGATATAGCTCCAGCAATTCTAACCATGTGGGTTCTGTCCTTGAGCCAGTTTGCAACCCATCTAGTGACATAGGGGTTTATATTTAAGCTGGTGAGCTTATCTATAATGCCCAAGTGGGGTATTGTATCGAAAGCTTTTGCGAGGTCCAGGTAGGCTGTGTGGACCACCTTCCCCTCGTCAATGGCCTTGGTGACTGTTTCAAAGAAATCAACCAGGTTTAAGAGGCAGGATCTGCCCTTAACAAAGCCGAACTGGGTAGGATCCAGTGTCTGTAGGTCTGCAATATCTTTATTTATGAGGTCCATGATTATCCTTTCCATAGCTTTGCAGACCAAGCTAGTCAGGCTTATGGGGCGATAGTTTCCAGGATCCGTTGAGGCACCACCTTTGTGGAGAGGAACCACTGTTGCTGTACGCCACTCTTTGGGTACATATCCTGTAGTAAGGCTGAGAATGAACAGTAGTTTTATGTCTATATCTAGATGTTCTATATCTAGATGATCTATGTTTTATATCTAGATATTTGTCAGATGTACTGTTGCCGGGCCACCATAATTGTTGTGTATTTCTGACAAAGCAGTGGGATGCTGTACAGATGTATGTCACTAACTAGTGGGTAGTATGTGGGCTTGTGACCTCTGCTCCTCCGGTTATTATGCGTCAGGACAGACAGGAGTGCATGAATACATAAACTGTGTGAGCTTATCTATTCCAATATTTTCATGATATCCCCATTTACATGGCTGTAAACATCCACTTTGTCAGGCTTGGTCCACACGTCTTGCACTAAGGGGTTCTGTGTATACCTCTGGATTGACTGACTGCCAGACTATCCACATTTATTGGTCATGTCTCTGCTGTATTCCACGGGATCATTACTGTGATTTGTGTGGTACTGCACTATGATGATCTTATGATGTCTGTCAGTAACAGATGACATACGTGTCAATATCAGATGCAACTTGTCACACAACATTTCTGTTAAGACAACCCGTTACAGTAGCAACATGCTGCATTTATACCTGCAATAGATTCATGACTTCCTCTTGCACTAAGAGGTTGTGACTATTGTTACATGTATAGGTTCATAGGTTGGTACTAGGCTATCAGACCTAGGGCCTATACAAGCCTAGCCGTAACAATTCCTTAGCTATTTCTTCCCAGAATATTTACTTCCCTGGTCCCCTGTCTAGCAGGGCGACTGATGTGATCCCCGGGTGGAATTTCCTATCTCCCATCCAATCTTCAAAGTTCTTATTGAAGAGGGCCAAAGAGGCACTCAGCTTGAGATGTATGGGCAGTCTATTCCAGAGTATGGGGAGTCTCTGGGTCAGGAATCTATCCCTCCAGCATGTTTTGTTCATTGTGATGACCAGATTTAGATTCCTGGAGCATGTAGCTCTGAGGGATTGGGATTTCTTTAAGTGTAGCATGTCCAAAAGCACTGAGTTTGACATGGCCTTGTATGTTAAGCAGAGATCACCTCTGTGAAGGCGATATGCGACAAAGTATAGCTGGAGTTTCTTTAGACGATCAGCATAGGGCATCTGCTTTAGGCCTGTGATTCTTTTAGTGAGGTATTTCTGTGGCCTTTCCAGTTGTTGCAGATGTCTTGTGAGGTACATACCAAATGAGGCATTGTACTCTATAATGGGTGTAATAAGGGATGAGTACAGTGGGACAATGACCTCCTTTTTTCTGGATGAAAAGCCCTTAGTGATGAGGTGTGCCACATAGAAGGATTTAGTGTACTGCCACTTATGTGGTAATTCATGGGTACATGTTTTTTTCCCAAAGGGGATAACTATACGTTTCTTGGCATTGAGCTTGAGCCCATGGCTCTGGCACCACGCATCTGTTTCTGTAAGGCCCTTTTGAAGAATATCCACATCATTTGGGGATTCAGTAATTGCTCCCAGTTTGCAGTTATCTGCGAACTTTGTTAGCCAGAGTCCTTTAGTGTTGGCCTGCACTTCAGAGAAGTAGATGCCAAACAAGAGCGGTCCCAGGACTGAATCCTGAGGTACTCCACTTGTCACATGTCTGGAGCTAGATTTTCAGTTGGCTACTTTTACAGTGTGGGTTCTGTCAGTAAGCCAGTTGGCAACCCATCAATTGATGTAAGGATTAATGCCCAGCTTAGTACGTTTATCTATAATTCCAGAGTGGGGGATGGTGTCGAAGGCCTTGGCGAGGTCCAGATAGGCTGTGTGGACTGCCTTACCCTCATCCATGGCTCTGGAGACTGATTCGAAGAAGGCAATTAGGTTGAGGAGACAAGATCAACCCTTTACGAAACCAAACTGGGTGGAGTCCAGTGTATGAAGGTTGCCAGTGTCTTTGTTTATAAGTTCCATGATAATGCATTTCATGGATTTGCAGATCTTGCTCATCACACTGATGGGACGATAGTTCCCAGGATCTAAGTTGGATCCCCCCTTGTGGAGTGGGATAACTGTAGCTGTGTGCCACTCATTGGGCACGAAGCCTGAGGTGAGGCTATGATTAAACATGACACTTAGGTGAGGTGCCAGTTCATTTTGTAGTTCATGTTGTACACTGCCCAGGATGTTGTCTGGTCCCATGGATGCTGTATTCTTAGATTTGGAGAGTGCGTTTTTTACCTGTGTGTCTGTGAGTACTGGAATTTGGAAATATTTTGATATTGAGATGGGCTCTTTAGGGAATGAGAGGGGGGTAAAGTTTGCACTGAATCGATCTGCCAGGATATTGGCAATATCCTTGGGATCAGTATATTTAATGCCATTCTGTTGTAGCTCAGAGCAGATCTGAGCATTGCCATTTAGATTCTTGACATAACTATAGAATGTCTTGTGGTTGTCCTTGGAATCTTTGGTAAATTTATTTTCGTAACTAGCTTTGGAGGATTTTATGAGGGATCTCAGCTTCTTACTGAGGCTGGTAAGGGAGTTTTTTGCATCCTGGGATTTTCCTCTTTTCTGCAACAATTTCTTCCTTCTGTTGTATAGTTTGTTTATGGTAGGGGACCACCAGATTTGGTTCCCTTTTTTTGGAGGAGACTGTCTTAGTTCTGTTTGGAATGGCATGATACATGCACGAGTGGATGTGCTCGTACAGTGCCTTAGTGTACGATCCAGCTGTTGAACTTCCAGTTCCCGTCTGCATGCGTGTCATGAAGTTTGTCACGTCTGACTTGACTAGCATGAAGTTGGCTTTGGAAAAGTTTGTTATGGAGGTTTCCCTGCTGGGGGTGGGGGTGAGATGTGGACGTCAAGGGTGATTTGCTTCTGGTCAGACATGAGCAATGAGGGGGTGACCACTGCTGTGGAGCATCGATCTCCTGTGTTGGTAATGACCAGGTCTAGGATATTTGAGCCCTTGGTGGGACAATGGAGTAGTTGGTTCAGGGCATTGGAATTTATGAATTCCAAGAACGTTGGGCAAAGGTGTTTGTACGTATATATATATATATATATATATATATATATATATATATATATATATATATATATATATGTACATACACACATATATATATATATATATATATATATATATATATATGTGTGTGTATATATATATATATATATATATATATGGGTCACCTTTAAAATCTCAAATCGCTTTCAAACGAACACGGAACGAGAATACAAACAGATGACCGAAAAGGACGGACTCGGTAAGTGTGCGATCGAGTGAGGGATTTAGTGTTAGGGAGCGGACAGGTAAGTGTGGAGATTGACGGTCTGTGGGGATAGGGGTGGGTTAAGTGGGTTAGGGTTAGGGTGCAGGTAGGGTGTGTGTGCGATGGTGAGGACTGTGGGTTAGGGGTGGGTTAAGTGAGTTAGGTTAGGGTGCAGGTAGGGTGTGTGCGATGGTGAGGGACTGTGGGTTAGGGACTCGGTAAGTGTGGGATCGAGTGAGGATTTAGTGTTAGGGAGCAGACAGGTAAGTGCGATAGTGAGGACTGTGGGTTAGGGTGGGTTAAGTGAGTTAGGTTAGGGTGCAGGTAGGGTGTGTGTGCGATGGTGAGGACTGTGGGTTAGGTGGGTTAAGTGAGTTAGGGTTAGGTGAACCTTAGGTTAGGGTTTGGTTAGTGATAGTGTATGTTATTATGTAGTGTACTGTGTTGTTTACGTGTGTGTGTTGGTGTAATGGTTTTCGGTGTTTTGCGTTGTCGGCGTTTTATGTTTTCGGTCTTTTCGCTTTCGGTCATTAGTGTTTGCAAACGCGGTTTCGAGGTTTTAAAGGTGATCCATATATATATATATACAGAGAGAGAGAAAGAGGGAATATGGATATATATATATATATATATATATATATATATATATATATATATATATATATATATATATATATATATATATATATATATACATGCACATATATATATATATATATATATATATATATATATATATATATATACATATACACACACACACACACACACACACACACACACACACACACATATATATATATATATATATATATATATATATATATATATATATATATATATATATACATACATACATATATACATATATAGATACACACACACACATATATATATATACATATGGATCACCTTTATATCCTCGAAATCGCGTTTCGCCGACACACTAATCACCGACACCAAAAGACCGACAACAAAAAATACCGACAACACAAAACACTGAAAACCATTACACCAACACACTACACGTAAACAACACAGTACACTACATAACATATCCACTATCCCTAACCCAAACCCTAATCCTAAGGTCCGACACTACCGCACACTTACCCTACCTGCACCCTAACCCTAACTCACTTACCCACCCCTAACCCCAAGATCAGACACTACCGCACTCACCCTACCTGCACCCTAACTCACTTACCCACCCCTAACCCCAAGGTCCGACACTACCGCACACTCACCCTACCTGCACCCTAACCCTAACTCACTTAACCCACCACTAACCCACAGTCCCTCACTATCGCACACACACCCTACCTGCACCCTAACCCTAACTCACTTAACCCACCCCTAAACCCACAGTCCCTCACTATCGCACACTTACCTGTCCGCTCCCTAACACTAAATCCCTCACTCGATCGCACACTTACCGAGTCCGTCGGGTTCTCACCTTGTCGGTCATCTGCGTTGTCGGTGTTTTCGTCCCGTCAGATTCCGTGTCAGCGAAACGCGTTGTTGGGCATCTGAAGGTGACCCATACATATAGACATATATATGTTTACATATATACATAGAGATATATATATATATATATATATATATATATATATATATATATATATAGACATATAGACATATATATGTTTTTATATATATATATATATATATATATATATATATATATATATATATATATATATATATATATATATAGATATATATATATATATATATATATAGACATATATATATATATATATATATATATATATAGATATATATATATATATATGAGCATATATATAAAACGCAATATACAGATGTATATAAATGGATGTACCTATCTTCATCAAAAACACACTTGTTCGAAAAAGAAAAGTAGATCCCCACTTCAGGGAAAGTGCACTTCAACGAAACTGCACTTTTGCTGTAATATACTTACCAGATCCCTATCGGGAATAACAAGCACACAAAAAACATCTTTTGCAGGGGGGCTCCTCCCCCACACCCCCTACTTTAATATTCTCACTCCAAGATCACACTACAGTGGGGAAAAGGAATATTCCCTTATCCCCACTGTACCACAATCTTAGCACTAGTTTGCTTAGTTGTACATCAACACTAAACATTGATGTACAACTAAGATGACATGCAAACTGTATGTTTTTATAACTACAACTATAACTTAAATATAACTATAACTTTTTTTTCCTTTTTTTTCTTTTTTTGATCTTCCCACTAAAGTGCATTTTTGACAAAGTGCACTTTCGCGGAAGAGCACTCACGATTTTTCATTTTGTTGTAACGTAAATTCATTGTAGTGACTGAATCCCATATAAATACATGTATAAATATATATGTGTATGTACATGTATACATATATCTACATATGTATGTATATATATATATATATATATATATATATATATATATATATATATATGTGTGTGTGTGTGTGTGTGTGTGTGTGTGTGTGTGTGTGTGTGTGTGTGTGTGTGTGTGTGTGTGTGTGTGTATCCTTGTTATATGTACACGAGTGTTGTATTTACCTTCTCAGACGTATCCCACCATATTTATCTGATATGTGTTTATATAGATATAACAACATACTGTTTCAACAATATATCCACTAATAAGTACTAGACAATTGTAGAAGTCAAAGCAGTTGCTCACTACTATTCAGTATATGTACTAACAGGTATATTGGAAAAGACAACAAATAGCTTTATAGCTGTCATGGCTTAGTGGCTAACTGCTTTGACTATAGTGTACAGGGTCATCCGTTCCAGACCAACAAGGGCTGTTTATTTTGTTGCTAGTCAGAACAAGGACTGTTGGATACAGAGTGGTTAAGGCAGTTTTGAGCAGCTTTATGCGGGTTTGCATGGGTTTACCCGATGGTAAGCTGTGCTAATGTACGGTTAAACGTATAGGCACTTAAACCGTTTCAGCTTCGCTTACCAGGGCACAAGTCTGCTTAGCATTATATTTCAGGAATGGTAAAACCTGCTAAGCATGACTTAGCCCTGGTAACCAGTGATCACATTGCAGTCTGATAAAATAGCAGGGTAATGACATCTTTAATAAGTGTATTTAATGCCATGTACATAACATGCATCTTTGTGCTGTCATTACAATAGCAAGGGTGTGAGTCTACTGTCTGGAACACCCAAGTATATATGGCTTGTGCAACACTCATTTCCTTTTGAATGTGTTTCATACATGGGTAGTATCTCAGGTTATATGCAGTCACACTGGCATGTAGTATATCATTACGTTACTACTGTTGAAATTGCTTTCCCAACTAAGAGTAGATTGCAGATTATAGTACTGGAACCAAACACTCCTGCATGCAAAGATGGACTTTGAGTCCTGACTATCATGTTCTTGGTGTGTGAGCTGTGTGTCATTAAGTATTTACTACTGGATATCGATCTGATATGTGGTTATTAACTGTAGACTACTGTGTGTATAGGACATGTCATTGAGGGCTGCTGTCATGTAATAATGGCATACCTATCAGTGTCAAACATCTATCTGTCAAAACATTGATCCTAATACATAACCATTTGGCTAGCTGATGTCTGTCCGTCCTCTGTACAGATGTGCAGATGTCAGGTATCCATCTTGGCTGCTTACAGGTAATCTATGCTTGACTAACACTGACATGTCTGCCAAGCTGTGTTATGAATGCCGCAGCTAGGAATCCCCACCCTGTACGCACCACATGCCATGGATACCTCAACTTCACTACCACAGTCAACAGAACATGCTTGGCTACAGGTCTCCAAGACAGACGCTGACCATGTTATGTAATACATGTTGCATAAATGTCAATTGGAGCACCTCCCTGGCCCTCTGCAAGAGGAAACCAGATGATTGGATGTTGCATTTAATTCTCACCCTGAGGATCACTCACATGGCATCAGTCGATAGATGGTCTGCTGATAAATGGCAGGTGGCATAATACCAGTGTGCCCACATCCCATACTCTTCTCATCTCTGCATGGACAATATCCTGGTACACACCTAGGAACACCTGCACCTATGGACCCCAGTACTGACAAATGTGTCAGTGTGCATTACTGAGAATAACAGTGTCTGTGCATTTGTAAACCTGTAGTTGATAATACCCTGAGGGCCTTCACACCCACTACACCCCCATTGCCATAGTTAGATATGGCTGCTGCTGTAATGGACATTACATGTACCTTGTTACACTCTTCACCCTATGGGCTACCTGGTACTTGTTGTACAAATGGGTAGTTAGGCAAGGCTTACCCTCTGAGTCCTGGCAAGTGTCTGTATGTGTGCAAGAGTGTGTATTTGTAGGAAACAGCATTCTGAGGCCACATTCTCCTAATACAATACACCTTGCCATACAGTATAAGGGATAGTGATGCAACTGACTGTAGGAGAGCCATGACAAAGCATCACCCTACTATCCCTGTGGCATATGCAATAGACGCATATCCCTGTAGTAGTACTCTTGAGATAGACAAGGCATTGTATTGCAGTCCTGGTGAATGTGTGATTGTGGGTATGTGAGTATTATCATGGGTTTCAGTGAGTAAAATATCCAATGTGGGGTGTGGGAGCTGGGTATACTGTCTTTACACCATGGTACCACCAGTACATCTCCCAAGGTCCACTATATGGGGACCACTGTCACCATCAACCATACAGGTAACTGATTACACTATCCATGCCAATGATGCATGTGCTGTGTGCAACTTATCTGTAACAAAATGGACACACTGACAAGGTAGTTAGCACCGATATACCTAGCTCTCTCAGATGTGTGTATAACTGTTATGTATTTGTCAATGTGTATATGACAGTATGTCACACCATGTATTGTTCATAAACAACCAGTGCATCCCCCATTACCATACTGTACAAGACCTGGTGATGTTCTTCACTTAAAAAGTAATCTGGGGCACACCTCATCCTAAAAGCTGTGTGATGTGTGCAATTAAGGCCACACACATTAGTAGCAATAAGTACCTAGGTAGGGGTTCTACTCTCAGTGTTGCCAAGTAAGAGTGTGTGTATATGTGAAGGCATTTACTTCAGTTTGCAGACAATACATGTCCCAGGAGGTCATCTGTATGAGAAATGACTAGCAAATGCTAACATTTCACAGGTATCATCTTGTGGAAATTCATTACATCAAAATTAGTAGTAGATGTGTAAATTCCCTCTTCTCCACTGTATAGTTGTACAGCGATACTGGGGTTGGTATATATAGCCAGGTGTGGATCTTGTGGACAAAGCCACCATCATTGCAGTTATTGTTGTGTGTATCCCCCTGCTTAGTTGGCTGTAATACTGTACAGTTTATGTTAACAGGTTAAGTAGTTGTCAATCACACTGTCTGCAGTTCTACACCACCCCACACCCTGCAAAGGGTATGGCTGTGCCACCCACACCAGCACACCTATGTTTACCAAGTTGAGGATTGCACTACGTTGGGGAAGGGGACATATACCCTGCCAATATCATTGTCAATGACATTAAACTAGCAAACTGATTATTTTGCTGTAGGATGCTTTGCCTATTCTGTCTTGGTGGAATTACATAGGCTAAAATGGGTTCCCTGCAAAAGTGCATAATCCATGTGTACAGTATTCTCTGGGTATTGCATCAACACCAAAGTGTGTGTGTGTGTGTGTGTGTGTGTGTGTGTGTGTGTGTGTGTGTGTGTGTGTGTGTGTGTGTGTGTGTGTTATCCACAAACATGTGGTATGTACCACCCAGTACACTTTCCATTCTCCACTGTAGAAGGGCTGCTGACATCAGCCACCATGCACTCACCTGTATACACCCATCAGACATATTAGGCATGCGGAGCATGCAGTAACTGTTATACAGACTTGTGAGTTGTGTTCAGCTGTACTCAGGATATGGCACAGTCAAAGTGTCACCACAGTGCCACATCCCTTGTAGGAAACAAAGGCAGACCAACATCCTGCTGACACATAGACACTTATACACAAAAGGAATACATTATGGAGACCACAATCATTCAGTGTAAATAACAGCTATAATGCATCATGGCTGGACAGCTACACATCCAGACATGTAAGCATTAAACTTTAGTGCTGAAAACATGTTACACAGCATTACATTGGTATATCTTAGTACAGTCACCCTGCACATGAGAACCATATTAGCCTGTCCCTGCATCAATGTTATGGATGACAGGGATGTGGCACATGTATCATCATATGCACAGGGTATGTTGAGGGTTTGCCAGAGACCTAAGCTGAGCCATTTGTTTGACATCATGTGTGTGTGTGTGTTAGGGGGGTTTCATTATTAATTGGGCTGTGCAGATGTGGTGTGTGTAGGTATAGGATTGCCCTAGCTGTATTGGTGATGTGTGTATGTATGTATGCACACAGTTCTACCATGTGGCTGCCCTATACAATGGTTTGTTGGACAGCTGCAGACCATATCTGGCAGGGTGTGCAGTTCACCATCTCTGGCCAGGGACATGAGAACTGTATCTGCCAGGGGTTCCACGGGCACTACTAGGTACAAGCCAAGATATGGTAATCTCCCCTGATGATGACATATGTCCACTGGATCCGGGTCCCTCTTGGGACCTACCAGGGCCATGTGCACATGGCCTGCTATGTTGTAGTGTGGACAGCGTTCCCCTGCAGTGCTGGTGCTGGTACTGCCACTACAGGAGCGGCTCTGACTTGTTGCACGTCTATGTCAACCTCCGCCTGTTGGTCTTGCTGACCTACGTCCACGTGGCCAATGCACTACTCCCACCATATTCTCAAGCACAAACATTGCATGATCGAGGATTCCCACCATCTCATCCAACCATCTATCCAGGACCTCTGCAAAATAATGGTGGGCACCTGCAAGATCATGGATGTTGTCAATAACAGCAGAATGAGGAGCCCTCTAGAGCCTCAGACCCTGTCTGGTATAACATTCCATATATGCCTGCACCTCCATGATGGCCTGAGACATGTGTCTCGTGACACCAGCTGTGGCACTTCTGCCAGGGGCATGATGAGCAGCAGCCCTCCTATGAGCACCCCTCTACACCTGCCTGTGTGGTACCTCGGCAGACATCCAGCTATGGCTGCTGTGTCCAGACACACTTGCCATAGTCACCACACTGTCCTGTCCCATGCCACCACCCACCAACTCTCCCTCATCTATGGACACTGTTGATTGGGTATGTATAGACAATGTGACTGTGTGCGGGGATGGTGTGGATAACAGTGGGATGTCAAACAATTGCACAGCTTCAGCCCCTGAAACCCAGCCAGTGCCTCACCACACCTATAATCATTGTCAGAGACTGTATGGACACTAACATCAGTTTGCTTGCAGGAGGAACCCTGACCCACCTCGCCACCTGTGAGGGGAAAACAAGAAATGCACATTAAGACCTGTACATCATTGCTTAACTGCATAACCCCCCCCCCCACACACACACACACACACACACACATACACACACACACACACACACACACACACACACACACACACACACACACTTACAGGTGAGTTTGCATAAAGATATTACACACAGACCTCTCATTACCCATCTGTCAACATGCATGACATATGGCACTCAACAGCATGCACTGCAGCTATAGGCAGTCCCTGTTGCCAACATTATACATCTCTGTGATGCATGAGTTGTGTTAGTAGGTGATTCCCCTTCCCCTGGAACACACTGCACCCATGTTAATAGTATTGCTGTGCACCTGTGCACCCTGGCATGTAATATGTACCATATCTCACAGGTGTACACGCCATTGCTGAATGTGTATATGTGTGTCAGTTATGGTTTGCTCTGCTACTCACAGCCCCTATGTGTTTGTCTGACACATACCTGGGATGATATGTGGACAGACATCAATAGTGAATGCCTGATGTCTGATTTTCAGATCTCATCATCAGCGGTGCATGTATGAGCAATAAAATACAATTACACTGACAACCTTTAAACCTTACTGTGGCTATGAGGAGTGTACGCACCCTTTTTGACATGGCACCCTCTTCTTTGATATGCCATGGGGGCCACAATACTGCATATGTTAACATTACATGAACCTGATATGTGACATATGACCTGTGCAATCAAATGCAGTATCAAACAAATGTGTTAGTTGTGCAGATGCTGAATATGATGCATACAATATGTGGGTACATAAGTGTGCACACCCTTAACATGATAGTTTGTTGCATCAAATGTTAAGTGTACTACAGCAGTCACTATCCCTGGAAGGGGTATACTAGCATGGCCCATCTGCACTTGCCAGTATGTGGTCACTCTGCCCTACAAATATCCCCCAACTTTGCAAGATTGCAAGGTCAACTCATGTGCACAGCCCTTGGAGGTCATAGAGTGCCTTCACTATTGCTGTGGAGTCCGGGTTATGTCTGCCGTAATTCATGACCTTGACTGTGTGCAGATAAGCCATTCTTAGCGAGCTTTGGATGTCTGCTTCAGTTCACTGTTGTGTTTCAGGATGACACCCCTCCCCATCCTCAGCCTTTTTGCAGATGCTTGACAACTATGGAACCACACATGAGTGTCATTTTGCAGTATACCAAATTCAGAACACCATGTGTACCAGCCTAGTCCCTGCTAATGAATGACAACCATACAGGTGTATAATGACATCAGAAAAGTATAGATGGGGATGGTGGGCCTGAGGTGGAGTGAGGTGTTGCTTGTGCAGCACATGTATCTTAATTGATACTGTCTGTAGGTTTTGAACTTGGTCTTAATACACCATTACACATTGCAACACATGTCTTTGGGGGACTTTTGAGGTTATGCATATGCTACCTGTAGAGAGCCCTGGCTGATGTTTCCTGTGGAACAACTATCCCATCTGATTACCCTAACCCATAGGCCACACGTATGCAGAGTCCAGGCAATTGTCGACACAGGTACTGCACAGCCAGTATTTGCTAGACATTCCTGCAACTCCTTCAGTGTTGCAGCATGTTTTTAGGCAGCCTCCATGACCAGTTTGCAACATGTGATGTCATCTGCCTTGGATGGCCATCTGTTTATTTTCTACATTAATGCTGTCCCATACTTCCTCATCACATACATGACTGTCTGTACAGTTTGCCATGGCATATGCAATGGTGAGGTAAGGCTACATGCCCCACTCCTGTGTGCTAACTGTTGGGTATGGGATCCATTCCATGGCTTGTAAGATGTGTGCAAGCCACAGCTGTCTCTGTTGCAGGTGAGTGGGCAAATGTGATGGACATACATCTTAGACAGCAGACCATTTCTTGGTGTGACACTGAGGACCTGTACTTGATGGAAGGTGCATACTCATGAAGAGAGAATGCTGTCAGTACAAGCTGCTTCCACAATATGTTATTTGGAGTGTGTGCACACATATGCTTCCAGTGTTTGTTAAGGTATGTATTCCCCATATTTGTTGCCCTAACATAGGATTCCATATTGATCATGTTAAGACCACATTACAGGTTGTAATGGTTGTGGAATGTGGTATTGTGATATGTTGTTGTGTAAATCTGTAACAGTTGCTATTGTAATAGTGGTATATACACTTTTGTAGCATTATATAAGGGTGATGTTTCAGACATGTTCCTACTGTAGGCCATTTTTTCCACCAGTATGTTCATCTCTGTGCACATATCTTGCAATGAGAGGTTGTTAGTTATATTGCAGGACTCTTACATACCCTTCAGATATGCCACCATGGTGACCACTGTAATGCAGTGCAGTTAACAGCAACAATAAGTGAACATGTACATCATGCATTATGGGTAGGTGTGTTACATGTGTGCATGGTAAATTCCATGGCCATAACAAGGCCAGTGTATTGGCAAACCTGAACAAACACCAACTGCAGACTGCTGCCCCAGAGGTATACCAGAGGGACCTACATAGTTGTGTGAGAGATGTGATGTCAGTAGCCACACATGTGGCATTGGTACAGGGTGGGAGCAGCATTTCAGTACATCAACAGTACAAACCCACAATACTACAGATTATGCACAGCTGTTCATTACTACAATGCAGAAACAGACCATATATATTTTATCTCACATATGCAAGATTAAACTCTACAGATGCAGATGGATAAGCAACAGTGGTCTACTGATGTGCCTTGTGGCCTTACCTACACGGTTTTTATCCATTGTGTGGTTAGCAACCACCTCCACAATGGTGTCAGATGGGTCTTGGCTTTACTGGTAGGCAGGTGCCCTGAGGCTGGTGAGGAGCTCCTCAGCATGTGTCAGCAGGGGCTGGATGGCATGACCCACCCCCCCCCGCGGCTAGCTGGTCACTCCTAACTGCAGCAGCACACTGATGGGTGTGCCAGACGAGGTCAGTGCACCAATTCTGGACCTGCTCATAACTGCAGTTATGCAGGCCGATATCATTTACTCTGTGGATGAGCTCGTTCCACAGGGTGGTCCACTCCTGCAGATCATGGGCTGTACGGCCAAAGAGGGTGTGGTGGTGCTGCACCAGGTAATTGATTATCGCATCATTTTCCTGGGGGGAATAAACTGGCAGCTGCTGTCTAGACATGGTGCCTGAAAGACATAAAGAGGAAAAAAGGTCTGAGGGACTCATACTGAAGGATATATTAGTTGTTAATTGACATCTGTGTCCCCCCCCCACCATATCTGCAACAATAATCTGAACACACAACTTAATGGGTATGTTTACAGCAAACCTACTGTTGGGACATATGTCATATTGTACGACAAATAGTACAATGTGTTTCTAGTTATGTTCCATGTTGAAGCACTATCATTGGTGGCCTGTTGCTAACAATGTCACATGCATGCCATTGTAAGGGCCACTATGGTTCCATATATGCATGTGTTCTGTTTGCTATGTGACTGCTCCAAATCTGGGGTTTTGTGTTAATGGATGGGGATATTTATGCATGCTGTTAGAAGCAATCTTGGGTTGTGTGGACTATTACTACCCACATATGTTCTATAACTGTGACACAATAGCATGTTTGGGAAGCCTATTCCTAGAAGAACCACCTCTCCTACCTCATGTGGCCATGTTACCAGGTCACAACACATCTGGGACCCACCCTGGGACCTCATCATCTGTTGGTCCTGCACTACCCTCAGGTGGAACCATCTCAGGCAATGGTGTTCGTTCCCCTCCCCGGGAGCACACACAGACAGGATCCTGTCAACTGAAGTCAGGTCCAGGGTCTGGTGTATAGGGAGCTCCACAGAGACTTGGGGGATGTGCTACACCACCTTGTGGCCCTCAGTACACAATTACAAGGTCTGCATGTTCCTCCTGCTCAGGCACTTTCAGGGCTGTGAAGGTGCATTTGTGACTGCCCATGGGTTGGGACCTTGATCTAACTGTTTCCATTTGGGGGCTCATAGGCTTCCACTTTCAAATCACCACTCCCTATCCAAGGTGTTTACTCACCATATGTGTTATATACTGCCCCTGTATGCTGTCTTTTCTGTCTTCCAACCCAATCTAACTCCCTAAATATACCTACTATCCTTCCTCAACATACCATTCTCACCTTCACAAACAAGGGCAATGTGTTCCCAACATGGATTTCACACCAGAAATAATTGTCCATTTCACACCTGCTTACTACTGTATATATATATGTATATACATATATATATATATATATATATATATATATATATACATATATATATATATATATCTATATATATATATATATCTATATATATATATATATATATATATGTGTGTGTGTGTGTCTGTGTGTATAGATATGTATAATGTTTTCTCAAACATATCATGCAGGGCAGTCATTCAACAGTAGGGAAAATGTATATGTGTAAATATATATATATATATATATATATATATATATATATATATATATGTGTGTGTGTGTGTGTGTGTGTGTGTGTGTGTGTGCGTGTGTGCGTGTGCGTGTGTGTGTGTGTGTCTGTGCGTATGCAAGTGTGTGTGTGTGTGTGTGTGTGTGTGTCTACATATATATGTCTATATATATATATATATATATATAGATATAGATATACATGTATACATATATACATATATATATATATATATATATATATACATATATATATATATATATATATATATATATATATATATATAGACAGATAGATATAGATATATATAAAAAAAAAAATATGACCAAAGGCACTGTTAATGGGGCTGAAGGGGCCCAAAATAAGTACCTCTTGTAATTATTGATATCATCCCCTCCTCCACAGCTGAACAGATCTGCTTTGCAACACAATAACCAACACTTGCAAGTGTCATACCCAGGACCCTACAAAACATAGCCACAACAGGTTAACATAGCTATATATATATATATATATATATATATATATATATATATATATATATACATCTACATATATAAATACATTTCTCCTACTTTTGAATGACTTTGCTGGATGATATGTTTGAGAAAACATCAGTTTTATTTACGTCTGATATGGCATAGTGGTAAATCACTTTGGCTGCAGTGTGCAGGGTCCTTGGCTTGAGACTTGCAACTGCTGGTTATTTTATTGCTGGGCAGAGCAGGGGCTGTTGGAGACAGAGTGATTAAGGCACTTTAAAGCTATTGTAAGCAGGTTTGCATGGGTTTGTGAGGAGCTATGAGACGCTTAAGTGAGCTTATCTTAGCTTATGCCCACTTAAGGCCACTGAAACCCATGCTAATTTCAAGTAAAGAAAAGAAAAGAAACAAAGGGAGATAGGAAAGTGGTTAAACTGGGGCAAGCAGGGGGACAAACAAGAGGAGAAACAAGTAGGGATGTGCAGGACGGGTGTAGGAAAGGACCATAGCTCTGCATTTCTGTGGCAGCAACAGCTGCTTTCAATGTGGGCAATTTAGAATTTGGAGCCTCACACCCTACAGGGAGGTGTGTGGGCATCACGCAATATGGATGATTGGTAGGGCTAGATTGTGTGATGGGTACATGTCACTGGGAAAAATGCAGAGCTATGTATGGGACATGATTTTTTTGTGGGACAGATGCCCTTTTTTATTTTTATTTTTATTTTGTTAAGGTGAGAGTGGGATGTTAAGGAAGGATTGTTGGTAAGTGTGGTGAAGGAGGTTTGATAGGAGAGGTTGCATTTGCAGACAGACAAGACAGCAGACAGGAGCAGTGTATGACACATGGGGGGGGGTAAACACCTTGATGGAGAGGGTGGATGGGGATCCAAGGCTCATTAGCACCCCAGATGGTAGTAGTGTCACTAATGTCCCCACCCGATGGCAGTTACCACTACTCCTTTACAGCCCCGAAGGTGGCTGTGCTGGGGGCTGGGCTGGAGGGGCCACTTGCCCCTCTAGCTGCACCAGCCTGCTGTACACCTGGCACAGGCAGTCATCCAGCTTCATCTGAAGGACACTGTGCATCATGCCACAGACCTCATCCTGGGTGACAACATCCTCACCCCGCCCACTTGCAGAGGGGCGAGCTCCATCCCCTGCAGCAGTTCCACCTGAGGGTGGTGCAGGACCATCGGATGAGGGAGGTCTGGGTTGGGTCCCAGATGTGCTGGGACCCGGTGCCTCAGCCAGGTGGGTTGGGAGAGTCAGATCCACTGTGATATGTGCTATGGTGTGGAAAATAACTATGAATATTGGTTAGACATGCACAACACATTACAACATTAGTCAAAATAGCATGTATGGATATTCCCATTTACCCAAATCAGTGCAATTATAACAGTGCCACAGCAAACAGAACCCATGCATATATAGAATGGCATTCAGGGTTGCAACAGCATGCCAGTTAGTGGTATGTCAGGCAGGCAATAAAATTATTATATAACAGGGAATATTGCTATGCACACAGTTTAAACCATGATAAACCAAATGGAACTATGGTCCCAGTAGTAAAGGTTTGTTTAGGAACATACCCATGTTGGTTGCAGTGTGATGGTTGGATCAGTTGAGTGGTGGGGGAAGAGAACAGATTCAATTGACAACTGTTATCAAATATATTTGTCAGTATATTTGTAGTAATTGTACTCATTATTTCATTAAATAAGATAAAGAAACATTTTACATCTTCATTTCCACAATTTATATCTATATTTTTATTTACATTTATATTATATGTATAAATTATATGTATTTATTATGAATAGCTGTTTTTTAAGGAAGTTTTTAGCATTGATATGTGTAATAAGTTTACTGTAAGTTTTTAGTTAAAAATTTTAACGTGTCACTCGAAGGTTTTTAACTTTAATTACATTAAATATGTGATTGGCTGTGAGTTCAGGGGATGGTATATAAGGAGATCAATGAATTAATGTGTGTAATGTCTGATGAAGTCTTCTGCTTGGACAGAAATGTATTTGTACTGACAACGTTATTAAAATCAGCTTTCCTCAGGCTTTATTGTGTGGCCTTTCATCATTACAGCTGGGTTCCTGGTTTGGTGTGCTCTGGTTTTTATATTGCTTTTTGAGGACATTTTCTTTTGGCACACACTCCTGTTGTGTATTTATATTTGTCAGTACACTACTTTTCACTACTCTACATTCTCACTACTCTACATTCTGACCACACTTACACTCTACCTGGGCCACAGGGCTGCTACAGCACACCAACAACTGTAGATATCAACAGAGCAATTGTACCCTTATTTTAGTTATACACATCAGACCTGTTTCTATACCAATATCTTTACCTGTGCGCCCTGTGCAGATGAACTGTGTGCACATTACATTGCTGTTTCTACACATATTTCAGAATCACATATTAGTTGCAGGCCCTGGAGTGTGTGTTGTGCCTTTCACATACATCTACTATGACATTCTCTGTGTGTAGGTTTCTTGGCGACTGGGGAAACTATCCATGACAGCGTAACACCTGAGGGGCTTTTCTGGGCCAGACTGCTGAGTGTGAATGTTTAGCTTGCATCTATTTGTAGGACTGGGGCTGATCATTACAATAGTTATACACCTTTCATAGTTAAACACATCATACTAGTATTTCTAGTCAGATTTCTTTTGTATGGAAAATGTTATGTGTTGCAGTGCATTACTTTTTCTATTCAGATTGCAGTTTACAACTGTCATACCAGACTATGAGATGTTAGTGGTGGTCTCTGGATTCGAACTATGGTGTGTGTGCAAAATTGAACTACAGGCTTAGTCCTTATCAGACTGAGCTACTGAGGAAGTGCTGCATGCTGCTTGTGACATTTTTATCTAGTACATATTTTTGTGCACAGTACTTTTATTATGACATGTTGCATTATTTGTTTCCCATTTTCAGTACACATTATGCATACACAACAGACATTGATGTCACTGTTTATGAAACGTGCATATTAGCTGTATTGCACATTTGACTGTTTTACATCTACATACTGCTATTTAGATTCCTGAGTACACAGTGTAGGTTTTAAGTCTGCACCTGTTAGCCTTATACATTTGTTAGTACATTCACAGCTACATACAGCTGAAATTGAAAGTTTAACACAAGACATTGCTGGCAGACATGTAAAACACATTCTGATGGCAATATGTACTGTTGCTTTTTTACAGTTATTTGACATGCCCATTCTAAAGTTTGCAGACAAGCAGTGCTAACTCAGTTCACCTCAGTTAATGCATTCTGCAGGACATACACATTTCTGTTTTTCAGGTACAAGTGAGATGACACACACCAGTGTTTGGGATCACCTTTATTAGTTTTGACATACATATTTATGTACAACTCAGAAATCCACAATTATTATTCCTGCATGATCTGCACAGGGGAAAGCTTTTCATTTCTAACTGTTACAGTAACCCTGACATGGCACTTTCTTAGCAGGTTCACTCAGACACACTCATACATATTCTAATATTCCTCTCCTGCATATTGTACTTTGTTTGCTACTGACATCTGTATTGCACAGCAGCTGTAAATACTCCATTGTAACACTGACAGCCTGACACAGGCATTTATTCCTGACTTTTACAGCGCAATTATATATATAGGCAGTACTACCATTACTATAATTTTGATTTCTTACTGCTAATAGTAGAGGGTATTCTGTACTCACCATATTGCTGATGCAGCCGGGCCAGTCACTGGGCATGAGCCTCAATATTCTGGGACCTCTCCGCAGCAGCTGTATGGGGAGACATCACACATTAATCACACCTGCACAGTCACAAGTTGAACTTTTTTCATACTTAGTTATAGTTAGAGATACATAAGACTGCATACTTAGACAGGTGGGACATCCTGTGCTTGGGCATCTTGGATCCACTGGTCCAAAAGTGTACCCTTTCTCTGCTTCAGGTCATTATGGTGGTGATGTACCTGCTCACCAGTCCGGGGTATGCAAGTGGCACTGATGAGATCACGTGCAAGAAGGTCCCAGGCCTCTGCTTTGCACTGTGAGCCCTGGTACTGACCCTGCAACAGTCTAGCATCATGTTTTTTTACTAGGAGCCCAACCATGACCCTGGACTCCTGGATGCCCCAACGTTGTGCTTGGAAGCGAACACCTTCACCAACGCCAGACATTTTGGTCCTGCTGTGAGCACTCCCAAATAGTTATGGCTCTATTCTTGTCTGTGCAGTTTAAATAGGGCAGTTTTCATACACTTTTTCTTGATTAGCTGGTTTTAATATGCTGAACTATGCTTAGCTCCGCGCAAATCCACATAGCAATGCTTACACCAAGTAAGCAGAGATGAAAGCAGGTAAGCAATGCTTACACTAGCAAGGCATTGCTTAATTCTATTTGTTTTATTAAATTTCTAAATTAATTTTTACATTTATATATTTTTTTACATTTATATTATATTTTTACATATTCCAACCCCTACTGTGCTATACAAGAGACATATCATTGACATCTATTATTCAAATTCCTTAAACAAATAGGAGAAAAAAATCACTGACATCTATCATTCATATTCTTTAAACGTTTATTAAATAATTTGGCAGAGTGGAGATTTGAACCGAGCATGTTCTACATGCTATACTATGGCAGTAGCACTATGCTACAGCAGCTTGATGATGCTTTCTATCACAGTAACACTTGTCTATCATTTTCAGGATTTCAACCAGGCTAAGCATAGTGGTGCGCCATGCAAACAAGCTGTGCACTGCTTAAATTTCAGATTTATTTGATGAAAAAAAAATATTTTTAATTTTTTTTGCTTTCATCTTACCCTACTGCTTCATTTAGGGGTGTGCACTTGAAGGCTGCTGCCTTCTAGGTGTTTGTGTTTTGTTTTTTCAGTGTCTGCAGACACTCGTTTACTATATAATATTAGAGCCAGGTTCTAAAATTATATAACTTGACACTCATCTGAGTCACAAAGTTTATTAAGGCACTTTCTGAGTGAAGGGGGCATGTTACATGTGCAGGCACTGTTGACACACACCCACTGCGCTCACTCCTGATTTGTGTCTGTTTAGATTAAATAGCAGAGCGCCTTCATGCATATGCAAGGCATGCTGCTATTCTAAACGGATACGAACCACTCCATGCAAAAATAGTATTATTCTTGCACGGAGCTTTGTGAATCCTGAGGATAGTGTTATGCAAATGTGTTACGAAGTACATCTGCTTATTCTCTGATTGTAAACATGCATCTCACAGTTCAGGAATGTATCTGAAACAGACATGGATGCATTGCAGATGTTTATGAACTCCACAGCAATCCACAGTAATGTCAAGCTGTTCGTGGAGGCATGCTGCTAGGCCTAAACTGGCCAATATAAGAATATATATGTATGTATATATATATATATATATATATATATATATATATATATATATATATATATATATATATATATATATAAGTTTAATCCATCCCGATCCAGCGCTGTATATCATACCCTAAAAAGTGATACATATCATAAACTCCTAAAGTTCTACAAATAATGTTTCAAATTACTACTGACATTTCTTTTTCAACTACTTTTATTAAAAAAATAAAAATAAAAAAGGTGGTTAGGAGTAATAGTTCCTACTTCACTGCATGATACCTTCTACTGTTACAGTAAGACAGAAAAATGTGAAATGTTATCAAGAAATATTACTGTGAATACTTATTATTATAGATAAACTTAAAAATAATCCATTAGTAATGGAAAAGTCAGATAAGTGTTTTGCTTTAAGAAAAAAACTGTGTGACAAAGCAGTTTTGGTTATACCAAACCTGTCAATTTTTAAATACCTGGTCTAATGAGCAATCTAGTTAAAAAGAGTTTGGTCAAGGTGATGTCACACACAAGAGGGAGTGGTTCTAATCCTGTTTAATACAGCCCTCACCGTACTTTCCTCATTCTGATCCTGACTCTTGTAATGTCGGCAGCACCTGTGAAGGCATGAAGCTGTCCTGTGCTCCAGGATGGTTTGAGAAAGAGACCCTACTAATGCTCTGCCTTTTGCATGACTCTTAGCTGGGGAATATCCACGCATGCATGGGTCACAGTACACTTATATATGATTATCTACATAAGTGAGAAGCGTAGTGCTGACCAGCTGGCTAAGTGAGTTGGCCAGGCTATGGAGGGAAGGCCAGAGTTCTATGGTTAGTAAAATTTTTAATCTATGCATAACTATGATATATATATATATATATATATATATATATATATCATACAAAAGGGGTTAAAATTGCACAATTACATGATCTTCAAGAGTACTTGAGGTAACAATCTGAAATGAATGAAAAAGGACTAGCATGTCTATAATCAGACATCTGTATTTTCAAGAAAGAGAAACACTAGTACCATATGTTAACAGTTTACATTAATAAATGGAAATGTCAGCAAAGAGTATCAAAATAGTAATCTGTATAGGTAACTCTGTAAACCTATTAGTAATGTTTAAATAGCAGCAATACTGACTGCATATAATGCAGAGTGTGAGCTAAAACTGCAGTTACAGATGTGAAGAATTGTGTTGCACTACAGTGAAAAAGTTGCAAGACTTTTTATAAATATCACATGAAGACAGGTTTTGTAAGAGATAAATAAATATAAGTATTTCTAGCTAAATATGGGGGCCAGTGGTGCAGCAGTTAGATTTGTCACCTCACAGCAAGAGGTTCTCCAGTTCAATTGTCAGCTGGGGTGCCTTTTGTGCGGAGTCTGCATGTCTTCCTTGCATTCCTGTGGGTTTCCTCCTGGTGCTCCGGTTTCCTCCCACATTCCAAAGACATGCATATGGAGCATTTCTCCCTGGGTCTCCGCTGAAAATCTCTGCCCAAGTCGGACATTCCTGGTAAACAAATGATAAATAAATTAATAAATATACAACATGGCTTAAATGATATTCACCACACCCTAGTTAAAATGCCTTCTGGGAGAGTGGACTGGGCTTAACCTAGCTGAAAAAATGAGCAGCCCATGAGTTTTCAGAGAACATGCTATTTTACTTCACTATTAGTTGATATACATCAAAGTTCTGCAGAAAAGGAAATTCACACTTCCTTGAGTCTTTGCAGTTCAGATAGTCCACGGAATGCTACATGCATTTCTCAAAACAAAAAAACAAGGCTCATTTCATATTTCTTTACTATCCTACTCAATTCAGTAGAATATTTAAGTACTGTATATTAATAATAATAGATGCATGTATGGGAAGCCGCTGTGGTACAGCGGTAGCATTGTTGTCTCCCAGCAAAAGGTTCTCCATTTCGATTCTCGGCTGGAGTGCTTTCTGTGTGGAGTCTACATGTCCTCCCCGTGGTTAAGTGGCCTCCGAAAGATATGTGTGAATGGGCGTGTCTTCACTGAAGGTTGGCCATCGGGCTGGGAACTTGGCACCATAAAAAATCTACTGCCAATCATTAGCGGACCGGAGTTCCACTGTGGCAACCCCTAACCGGAAAAAGCTGAAAAGACAAACAAACATGTATGCATGCAACAATTAAATTCAGAAAGTAAAAGCCAAATAAGAAATACTTTCAGAGAATATAAGACATAAGGGTATAGATGGAATACATTCAAATACAGATAAGATTCTCTTTCACCCTTTTACTTATAGCTGAGATACAATAGTGTTCCCAAGAGCAGAGACAAATGCAACATCTGGTTGAGGCTTCTGGCACATGTAACAGCTGTCCAGAAGGTATTTATTACTTAACTATGCATAGTTCAAATTATTATACATAATTCAGGGTAGCATACAGCAATACTTTTACGGCTGATTTCAGTAGTACTCCTGCAGACAAATGTTTTATACGTTTCCAGATGAAAGAAGTAGAAATGAAGACAAAAACAGATAGAGAAATGTGTTATGCCTTCATTTGTAACCATGATTAACTGCAGTAATTAATGATTTATTTTCTGTTTGTTGTCTGAGTACTGTAAAATCTGTTTGAAAATGTATAACTGAAAGACACAACCTTTCAGAAAGCCAAAATCCCTTGCCATTTCAATTTATCACATGTATGCCTGAATACTATTTTTATAAATTCTTCCCAGTTACATAAGCACTTCCCCAGTCATGACCCTCATTTGTAAACCTAAGCATGTCCCATACACAAGTTTACTGCAGTGGTTTATTTTGTTGCTACCTTGCATTAAAACAGTATTGTCTGGATTTATTGTGCTTTTTTCCTGTTTTATCTCTCCCCACCCTCTTTTTTCCTCTTTTTTTCTTATTTTGCTTATAACTTTCTTTCTTATTTGTTGATTTTCTCTCTCCCATTTTTTTTTCTTTTATACAGGTTCAAATCCCTCAGGAGCAGACCAGGCATGTACCTCCCATGCTAGGGAGTGATTACCATCTGCCCATCTGGGGACAACCAAGAAGGATTGGAATGGAGGTGCTGGTCCTATAGGTACTCCTGCATGTGGCAGCCTGGCAAGCCTCACAGAAAGGGGGATTCAGAGTTTGGTTAAGGAATGGATGTATTGGTAGAGGTAGTAGACTGGAGAATTAAGCCAGTCAAAACTTCTCTTCAATCTGCACACAAACTACTCTATCAATCTGAAAAAATTCCAACTCTTAGAAATATTTTACAACCTTACTCCAAGAAACATATGCTCCACTCAGCTAACACATCCCTGCTATAAATTATCAAACCCTCAAACACTGCCGGTAACTCACTTTACTCCTGTCAAGTAGCTAAAAGCCGGAACACAATATCTACTTCTATTAGAACCATTCCTAACCCAACCCAATTTAAAAAAATTACTCAAAAAATAGTTAACAGATAAATGTCTCTGCCACTGCAATAGTTCAGGGTAAACAATATTAATTATTAATACTTCTCTCCTACTCTAAAAACTGACTGTCTACCTTACCCTCCCATCCCTTAACATACATATTTCAGAAAATATCTGTCTAATAAACAGTCTCTATCCCAACTGATTTATTCTTCCCATAATAATTCTTATCCTATCTTTCTCTATCCTCTTAGCCTCCTACTTCTCCTTTATTTCCAAGGCTAAATAGAATTTGAATATATAACAACTGCCTACATCGTAACTACTTTTTACTCCCTTACCAGTTGACTACATGGTGTAAAATCATAACAAACCTTTATCTTTAAATATACACTGTGCAGCTCTAAGTTCTGTAAAATTATATAAGCTATAAAATATATTTATCTTATTTTCTGTGTACTGT
Organism: Protopterus annectens; assembly: GCF_019279795.1. NCBI lineage: Eukaryota > Metazoa > Chordata > Ceratodontiformes > Protopteridae > Protopterus > Protopterus annectens. The sequence continues at coordinate 1,981,894,721 of NC_056737.1, forward strand.
TTAAATCATCACTATGCCTATGTGTATCTAATGTTTATTATGTGGAGCTTTTCTCCCTGGGCCTCCACTGAAAATTGGTTTCTGGCCAGTCAGACATTCCTGGTAAACAAATGCAAAATAAATAAATAAATAAATAAATAAATAAATAAATAAATACATAAATAAATAAATAATAATGTAGAAGAAATGCTCATCCAGTCAGTGCTGACCACAGTGCCAATATAGATCCCTACCCCTCAACATTGTTGTCATCTACTACAACACCATCTAGTAGTGGACATATTTGAAGCTCTGTGGACTGAGTATACAGGTGGGACTTCCTCAGCCCTTCTTTCCTTATTGTTTCTCCTTTACCTTCTTCACTATTTCCCACCCACACTTCTTACAAAATAAATTTGAAAAATAGGGGGTGTCTATCCCTGACACAAACATAGCGCTCATCCTCTCTTGCCTCCTCCAACTCAAACCCTCTTGATATTTCCATTATGTGCTCAGATCTTTGTTTTGTCTCCCCTTTTTCAATCTGTCCTACCATCCTCCTTTCTATTCTTTAATGAAACCATCAGGATATCCACAAATGGATACCCCTATGTGAAACAGTTATAACCCCTTTACTTATTTAAAAATTCTTCTTTGCTACTGCACAGCCTGTAGCTTTTCTATAATGTTTTTAGTGTGACTGTGCTCACCCACACTTGCTCCCAGTATGCCACAGCACAGACCATTTACGGTACTGAGAAATACTTTGCATGTATAAATAGCCAAACTTTGTAAAGATTACACATATACAAAAAGTGGGCATGATTATAGAAATTGCTTTGCTTTTCTGTAGTCAATGCAACTGCATTTTTCGGACTTATTTACATATCCCCGTAGCACTGCTCTCCACACATGGCTGTTACATACTTGCAAAGCCCTGTACTATGAATACCACTTTTAGACTTTAATCTACCAGTTTAGTGAATGCTAACAAAATCTGTTTGGGTGCAATAATAGAATTAACTCTCAAAATAATGAAAAATCCACAAGTATTAAGAACTAGAATTGCATCGGAATAGTTTCATCAAAGGTGTAAGCATGTTAGGGCATAAGAAGAAACTCAGTTATACGAGTAGATTCTAATTTTGCTTCTCGATGTGCACACATAAGTAAGTCGCCTTTCATTTTAATCTCATTTTTCTGATGACAAGAATATTTCATCTTGTGGAGAAATTGCTGCATGCTAGTTATATTTAATTTAGTTATTTATCATACTTGATAATTAAAGAAAAACTGCGCATTATACCTCTGATGTCAGTTTCAATATTATCACATTTCAGGAAGATGTGCCTGATTTTTGTATATAGGAATTACAAAACTGGTCATTTTGCTGAATTTTCTCTTTTGTTAAAATTTGCTGGGCCAGAATAAGCAGTGATAGCGATACAGCTGCAGGCTGGACAAAGAAATATAGATTACTAGTAAAAGAAAAATGAAGCACTAATGAAGTCTGATTACAGTTCATCTTGTAACTGTTGACTCTTGTATTGATTTATACTTTACATAGATCATGAATATTGAGCATTTTTTTTTACCCAGGCTCCCACTTTCAAAGATGATTTGTAAGTGGTCTGTAGATCTGCAAAAAGCTGTGTAAGTAACTCGTAACTAATAAGAGGAACTGCCAAGCCCATACTGCTGCCAAAGGTTGATATATTACACTTTTATTGTATTAAACTTGTGGCCTAATAAAGTTCAGTTATCATAAAAATAATCTAATATGATACATAGATGTATGGCTTAAAGAATTTTCTCTAGTGCAGCCATGTTATTTTATTTCTTTCCCAGGACTTTACAGAGCAATTAGTACATGCTTTGTGCCCATTGTAATTGTGTGGATTTACATTTCTTTGAAAGTATGAGCTGTAATGGAAACACTGAAAATATATATTAAGTTCGTGATTGCAGTATGTCAGAGAAAAATCCTCCTACTCCAAGGTACATTATCACAGATTTAATATATGTATAGAATAAAGGAGATGTTTTGGGGATGCTGTTGTCCATGTATGGAGTTAAAGACAATCTCTCCCATAAAAATACTTTTTGCCAGGTACATTAAGTTTTGGAATTTGAGTTATGTATGTTTATTTGTAGTACTGCAATTGTAAATCAACACACTTGTGATAGGTAGCTCTGTGGGTCATCTGTAATGGGGTATGCATCTTGAAATACTTTCCTAACTTAAAGTTGAAGATGTAAGTAATCTTTTTATTATGAACTCCTGCTGAACTACTTGAAGTAAGATATGTTATCTTAAGGAATTCCTGAAAGTCAGGAATATTTTGTTTGTACAGCTAACTATAATGATGCATCTGGTGAGATTATCTCAGAATTATGTTTCCTTATACTTTAAAATAATATTTAAGGGTATCAATATGTAATGCCATCATGAGGTAAATCATTTGGAGGATTAATTTCTATCTTCAAATAATAAAGCTGCCTGAAAGTAAATAAATGGCACTATATGCACTTTCTATAGTGCCTTCAGTATTTTAGGATCATAGATCATAGGATCATAGGAGGTTACTAAGCTAATGACCTTAGTGCCCTTACAAGTCTAGCCAAGTTTTACCCTTATTTCCATTATCAGCACCTATCAACCCTGTCCAAGAGGGACATAGGTGGAACCCCTGGGGTGAACTTACATTTACCCATCTAGTCATCCAGATTAAGTTAAAGAAGGCCAATGAGGTGCTCTGCTTGACATGAAGTGGGAGTCTGTTCCAAAGGTGTGGTAACCTCTGGGAGACAAAATCTCTCCCTCCAGCAGATTCTATTAATGTCACATACCAGGTTAAGGCCATTAGAGCGAGTAACCTGTGTACCATTTGACTTACGGATATATAGCATTTCCAATAAAGCAGGGTCAAAGATTGCCTTATATGAAAGGCAGAGATTGCCTCTGAGCAGTCTGTATGAAGTAGAATAAAGTGACAATGATTTCAGATGGTCTTCATAGGACAGATGCTGAAGACCTTGAATTTTCCTTGTGAAGAACCTTTGTGGTCTCTTCAATTGCTGCAGGTGCTTGGAAATGTACATACCAAAAGGGCATTGCATCAATTACTGGCCTGATATGGGAAGAGTACAGGGAGGATAAAACTTCTTTATTTCCTGGAGGTAATGTCCTTACTTATGAGATGAGCAATATAGAATGGCCTTCTTACCACTGTAGAGACATGATGAACAAAGGTAAGACTGCTGTCAACCTGTGTGAACAGGTCTCTCACCAATGTGTGCATACTTAGGGTGTTGTTACTGATGTGGTAGTTAGAAGGAACATCACTCTTACTGAAAGAGATGTTAATATATTTTTTTGCATTGAGTTTAAGCCATGACTTAGCACCAGTCATTTGTTTGTGTAAGACCCTCTTGTAGGATGCTGACATTGTTTTGGAGATTCTATGACCACTCTCAGTTTGCAGTAATCAGCAAACCTTGTCAGCCACAGACCTTTAGTTTTAGCTTGCACTTCAGAGAAATAGATTCCAAACAGTAGAGGTCCCAGGACTGATACCTGTGGAACACCACTGGTTACAGGTCTGTTGTTAGAGGTGGATTCCGCTATTTTGACTATATGGGTTCTATCAGTGAGCCAGTTAGCGACCCATCTAATGATATATGGGTTGATACCTAGCTTGGTGAGTTTGTCAATTATGCCTGAGTGGAGGATAGTGTCAAAAGCCTTGGCTAAGTCTAGGCAGGCTGTGTGCATAGATTTCCCCTTATCAAGGGTCTTGGTGACTGTCTTGAAGAAGTCCACCAAGTTTAACAGGCATGATCTCCATTTGACAAATCCAAATTGAGTATGGTCAAGGGTTTGGAGGTTACCAATGTCTTTGTTGATAAGGTCCATGGTGAATCGCTCCATGGTCTTTCAGATAAGGCTAGTCAGGCTAATAGGTCTATAGTTCCCAGAGTCACTGGAAGCACCACCTTTACGCAATGGGATAATGGTGGCCTTTTTCCATTCAGCTGAGATGAAGCCAGTGATTGAAAAGAGTACTCAGTGGCATTGCTGATTCTTGTTTAAGCACATGTAGGACGCAGCCTAGGATGTTATCAGGTCACATTAATGCTGTGTTTTTGACCTTACAAAGGGCACTCACAACCTGCTCTTTACAGATACATCGTAGAGGACAGGTGTAGGGTGTCTTGGAGTGAGTGTGGCGGGGAAGGGGAAGTGAAGTTTTTACAGAACCTGTCAGCTAACAGGTAAGCAATATCCACAGGATCGGTATATATGGTATCATTAACTACTAGTTCAGCACAAATCGGAGTCTTTTCTTTTAGGTTACAGATGTAACTAAAGAATGCCCTATGGTTGTCCTTAGTTGAAGAAGCTAATCTGGATTTGTAGTTAGCTTTGGAGGACTTGACAAGGAGTTTTATTTGCTTGTTTAAGCTGAGGAGGAAGTGTTTCCAGTTTGGGTCTCGCTCCTTCTTATTATTAGACAGCAATTTCTTTCTCTTATTGTAAATTCTGTTAACAGCAGTTGTACACCACATGAGTTTGCTCTTCCTCGAGGAGCTTGTTGTAGTCTTGTCAGGTACAACCATGTCAATGCAGTTGTTCAGGTGTTTGCAGAAAGCATTTGTGTAGAACTCAGCATAATTGCCAGTTCCATCTGAGGGAGGAGGTGCAGTGAATTTATTATTTATTTATTTATATTTGTTGACCAGGAGTGTCCGACTGGACGTAGGTCCATTTTCAGCGGAGGCCCGGGGAGAAAAGCTCCACAGTTAAAATAAACAGACAGTAGTTACATTGGATTACATAGTGATTAACAATTTACATAGCAATTACTTACAACATATTTACAGATGAAGAACATAGTACATCAGTAGACAACTAGAATCTTTATCTGTGAAGTACGTAACAGACATTAACAAAAGTTACAAGAAGAAGTTCCTGCTGTATAATAAGTACTGGCTTATGAGCATCTGAGCTTGCTATAATCAAGGTAGTTAGTGGAGTGGAAAGAAAGGTAGTGGTTGGATGGGGAGGGTAATATTAGAGTGGGAGTTGCAAGGGCATAGCCAGCATGTTTGTAGGTGCACTTTTAGTAAAGTTTTGAAGTCGGTGCATGATGGTATGGAGGTAATTGTGGGTGGGAGGGAGTTCCATAATTTGTCTATGGTGCAAGAGAATAGTGCTTCACCAGCAGAGTTATTGGCTTTAGTGATCTGCAAGTGATTTTTGTTGCTGGATCTTAGTGGTCTGGTGGTGCGATAGGGTTGGAGTAGATTCTGGAGGTTTGGGACATTTAGTGGACGATTTACTAGTTTGTGGGCGAGTGAGAGTTGATACCATTGAAGGAGGTGAGGGAGTTCAAGCCAGCGCAGTTCAGCAAGTGAGAGACAGTGGTGACTATGGTAGGATGCCCCTGTGGCGAATTTGGTGATTTTGTTGTAGCAGGTCTCTAGCTTGTTTAGATCGCATTGCCTTAGGTTGGTATATATTGGACAGCCATAAAGTAGGGTGGAGATAAGGTGGGAATTTGCTAGTGAAATCTTTGCTGCTTTGGTGAGAAGTTTCTTATTTCTGTATAGCGCTCCTAGTTTTTTGTGGACTTTTTTTATGGTCAAGGATATGTGAATGTCAAATTTTAGTTTATTGTCTATTTCCACTCCTAGCAATTTGGTGTGTTCAGTTGGGTATATAGTGGTGTTGTCTTATGCTGTGATGTTAAAGTGAGAGCTGTTTTGAGCATGTTTGGTGGGTTGGAAGATGAGTAGTTTAGTTTTGTTTGGGTTGAGTATTAATTGGGCATCAGATAACCAAGTTTCAACAGATTTCATGTGTCAAAAGAGCTCTTCCTCGGAAATTGCTGAACATGAATTAGATTTCTTTCATTTATAGAGAATGGACTGAATTGAAAGTTGTTCTGCCTGTTACAAGATGAGTAAAGCAATGGATAATTAAGTTAGTACTTTCATATTAAAGCTTGTGGCTACAGGGAACCATTTGGCTTTGACCTCTAAATTGCACAATACTCATACAATTATTAGCTAGGCCATCAGATGTTTTAGTGTGGCCATTGTAGTTGCATAACATTTTTTATCCTATACAAGAATCCAGGACTGAGATACACCATGGCCAATAGGCTATGCAGGGCTGGCAATAGGGCATTCAGGCTTTACTGGTTGCTGCTTCATAGGTTCATAGATTCATAGATTAAGCCTAGTCTTGCATCCCAAATCTCTGACAAGTTCTGGTACCCTTGAAAAGTGTGAGCAGGGGTTTGGGAAATGAAACATTTACAAGCAGGGGCCTTGGAGATAAACTATTTACAAGCTGCCTGTGTCCATTAGAGACATAGGTGCCAAACCAGGCATGAATTTCCTGTTGTCCTTCCAGTTGTCCAAATTGTATTTGAATCGGATTAGGGAGGAATTCTGTTTCACATGGATGGAGAGTCTGTTCCAGAGATGGGGTAGTCTCTGGAATACATACCTTTCTCTCCAGCAGGTCTTATTGATTTCACAGGTAAGGTTTAAGTCTTTACAACAGATAATTATGATACTGTTTGTTTTACAGACATGCAGGATGTCCATCAGAGTAGGGTCTGTTGATGCCTTGTATGCCAGTCATAGATTTGCTTTCAACAGCCCATAGGAGACAGAATACAGGTTACAGCTTCAAGGGAGTCTGCATAGGACATGTTACTTATACTTTGTATTCTTTTAGTGAGGAACCTCTTTGAATATTCCACTTGTCAGATGTGCCTGAGTAGGTACATACCAAAGTGGGTATTGTACTCAATGACAGAGCTGATGAATGCTGAATACAGTGGAACATTGACCTTCGTGACCCTAGATGCCATACCTTTGTTTATAAGCTACACGACATAGAATGATTTCCTCATTACTGCAGACATATGATGGTCAAAGTCTAGATTACTGTCTATGTGTGTGTCCCCAAGTCCTGAACTACTAGGTCAACTCTTACAGGTGTGTTGTCAATTCAGTAGTTACCATGGGTGGATGACTTCCAGAAATATACTATTGTGTATTTCTCAGCATTTAGTTTTAGGCCATGGCTCTGACACAAGTTATATGTCTGTGTCAGCCCTTCCTGAGAACATTAGTGTTGGTGGGGGATGCTATGAATGCTCCTAATTTGTAATAATCTGCAAATTTGGTCAGCCAGAGGATCTTGACATTGGCTTTCACTTCAGAAAAGTAAACACCAAAAATGGGTGGCCCTAGAACCAATCCCTGAGGGACTTTACTTCTGAATGACCTCTTTGTAGAGATGGACTTCCCAATTTTAATGTCCTGGGTCTTGTCTGAGAGCCACCTGGCTATCCATTGCATGACATAAGGGTTTATACCTAACTTCTTGAGTTTGTCAACAATGACTGAGTGGGGTATTGTGCCAAATGCCTTTGCCAGGTCAAGGTAGGCATTGTGAACCATTTTGTCCTCATCCAGTGTTTTGGTGACCTTCTCAAAGAAGTCCATCAGGCCAATTAGGCATGACTTATCCTTAATAAAACCAAAATGGGGAGGGTCCATTGTCTGGAGATTTCCTATGTCATTATTGATCATTTGCATGATAATTTTCTTTATGGCTCTGCATATGAGACTAGTGAGACTTATGAGGCTGTAGTTTCCAGAGTCTGTAGATGGCCCATCTTTGAGCAGAGGGATGACTGTTGCTGTTCATCATTATTTAGGCATGAAGCCTATTTGGAAGCTATGGTTAAATAGGGATTCCAAAATGTCTGATAGGTCATGTTTCATGCTATTTAGAAGGTATCTTGGAATTTTATTTGAGCCCATCAATGAAGTGTTCTTGGCCTTAGAGAGTGACAATCTTAATACTGATATAATTGGTTGTAATTCCTGAGGGAAGGTTGAAGGGCAGAGAGATGTAAAGTTAGAGCTGAATTTGTCTGCCAGTAGGATTGCTGTACTTTGGCTGAGCATAGGTGGCTCTATTCACAATGAGCTCTGCACACAACTGTGCATTGCTTTAGAGGTAGCAGACATAGCTAAAGAAATCCTTGTAGATGCCCTTGGTATGAGAGACCAAATGTACCACAACTTTGGCTTTGGTAGACTTTATTTCTCCTTTGAGTTTTTTGTTTAGTTTCATGATAGTGTTTTTATCTTGCTAGATGCTGTGCCTCCTAAATTTTTGCCATGATTTTCTTCCTTCTGTTATGCAACCTATTGATGTTGTGATTCTACCAGGGTGGTGTGTTTTTTGAGTTAGTTCTGTACTTATTCTTGGTGGGTACAGCTGCGTATATGCAGGTATTAACTTGCTTGTATTGGGTTTCTTTGAACAGTTCCATGTAGGCTGCAGTGTTCTCACTGTTTATGGGGGAATGAAATTTTCCTGGGATATCACTTAATAGTAGGAACTTAGGCTTAGAGTAGTTCCTGAACATGGTTAGCTGGGGTTCATTTATTTATTTTTTTTACTTCAAAGGAGACCTTCTTGTGGTCTGACATTATCACAGAAGCCATTTCACTAGGGAGAGTGCTGCACTCTTACATTTTAGTGAAGACCAGATCAACTATTTTGCACTCCTGGTCAGCATATTGGCAATCTGGTTTAGGGAGTTTGTATTTTACAAAATCCAGAAATCTCTGTGCTTGCACTTTTGGTGTTGTATAAGATTCCCAGTTAATAGTGGGGCAATTAAAGTTACCCATGAATATGGTATGTGTTTGGATGGTGAATGTTTCCAGAAAGCTTAAATATGTGTTATGTGTTTCCTGGATCATAGTAAGGAACCTATAGCTTGCAAGGAAGTGGTATGGGATTTTGCCTATGGTGATTTGAATGTGGAGAAGCTTAAGTGAATCATCGTCTTTGACTAGCCTTGATTTGTGTTTACTTTTTATGCAAAGTAAGATACCTCCACCTTTAGTCCCTGTCTGTCTAGTAGCTGGTCTAAATGTGTGGAAGGCATAGCTCTCAGTGGCTTTAAACCAAACATCAGGTATGTGGAAGAGGTTGTTAAGGGTATTGATGGCTGGGTATAATTTCCATCTTAAACAGAATACTTCACTGTTTCAAACTGTCCATGACACTGAAAATGATAGTAAAGGAATAACATTGATTTGTAGAATATTACAGAATCTAATAAAGGTGGCAACTGTTTTCTTTCAATAAAGCTAGCCCAGAATATTTCCTGACCTCTCCAAGTGTCCCATACCACTGAAATTCTACAGACCAAACCAGCCGACTCTAATGTGATCTCTGTACTACAATATTTAGGCTGCTATCATACAGATTCAAGCAAGGTATTTTTCTTTAACATGGTCTGACTATAAAATTTTCTTGGACGGCCTTAAATTTGCCTGGAAAATGTTTAGGATTTACTCTGGCCCAGATGTCTGGGTAGTTGTCATAGAGAACAGAGAGAAGAAAACTAAGAGTCCCCATTATAAATTTAAAGATCATTCAGTTTCTGTTGCCCAGCTATTTAATGAAGCAGGCCAGGCAATTGATTTCTTCATTGGCAGGTGAGTTCAAAAGGGTGGTTGGCAGAGAAATGTACAGGCAGACCAAGAGTGTACAGTCATTCTTCCCCGTCTGCAAATATCTCAGTGTACATCTTCAGTTGGAAAAGTGAGCAAGCATGCTACACCTTGGGACAGTGCCAGAAGACCCTACTTAGGGTATTATGATAGGGTATTTCATGGAATCTCAGGGTCTTTCTTTGATTGTTTCAGCATATGAAAATTTGAAAGGTATAATTTTTTTCATGTCCATCTGTTAGTAAAAAGGTAGCTGAACCTCTTCATTTATTACTTCAAAGTGTTTAATTTTAGCTGGAGAGTCCTTTGCTCAATTTATTTGCATCATGGCTTTCTTCATTGTTATACGTAGTCTTTTGGAAGCACATGGTAGTGGAATGCCTCAGGGGCAATGAACACAGCTAGCAGTATGAGCAGATGACATCTAGTGAGTGATGGAGACCTTGAGTGGTCATACATTTGTAATGCTTTACGTATACTTGATGCTATTATTTAAAATATCTTTTACTGTGCTTCTCAAAACTATTTTAAAAACATTGATAGATTCTATATAAAGAAGCAAAATATTTGAACAAGAAATGAATAACAAGATAATGATATTAAGAAATACGCAGAAAATGCAGACACGAGCAACAGACAATCTATACCTTATCAGCCATATCTTGTTCTAATTATTTTTCTTTTTAATGTGACTATATACTTAAAAAAGTTGGAGACAGTTAGAAATGATCAGTAGTCATAAGTCATATGTTGTTGGAAAATCAATTTAGATGATATATAATATTTTACCATGAGCACTGGTAATTAAAATGTAAAAGAAAACCTCCAAATGCCTAACACTATCTAGATTCTGAAGATGAAATAGAAGGCACTCTGAATTAGCCTAAAAAACACACACACACACACATATATATGGGTCTACTTTACCCATTGAAATTACAGTTCACTGAACTGCAATTTCCCGAGTCCATTCTCACAAAAGTGCATTTATCCAAAAATGTACTTTTGCAAAAACTGAGTCAGCAATACAAAAAAATAAAACAAACGAAAAAATACACTAAACACATGTATGCAGGGGGGTAGCTCCCCTGCACCCACCATGTGGATGGCTGCATCCTTCCTATCACCAATGTTGCATTTATATATATTAACTCTGAGATAGCACTACAGTAGGGAAAACAGAAAATTGCCTCATCCTCACTGTGCCATAATCTTCAACAACAAACTCCCCTGCCATACACCACAGGAAATACTGTACCTGCACCACCACAGGATCTTGGAACTGGCGACCTCTCTTCTCTGAACTGATTTTTGCGAAAGTGCCTTTTCAAAAAAATGCACTTGCTAAAATGGACTTTTGAAATTGCATTCCAGTGAACTGTAATTTCGATGGGTTAAAGTAGACCCATCTATGTATAAATATATATATATATATATATATATATATATATATATATATATATATATATATATATATATATCGGTGAACTGTAATTTCAATGGGTCAAAGTAGACTCATATATATATATATATATATATATATATATATATATATATATATATATATGTATATCAGTAAGACATTACCTTAGTAGCAGAAAAGATAGTTTGGCTGTGCCAAAAAAAAAAAAAAAAAAAGTAAAGGAGCCAGCTTATCCATCAGAGACAGAGGAGTGGACATGCTTTTCATTATAAAGTAGATTTACAAAAAACATATAAACTTTAGATGTTATATGTGGCTTAAGTAAACATTTCGTCAGTTACCTGCCTTTTAACATAGGTAGAACACCTGGTCTTGGTGAAGTGGCAAGTCATTATTTTTAAAACTGAGGGGTATCCAGGTGGAAGACCAATGTCTTGATATAGTCATTTCAAGACAGATTAAGAAGATTAAAACATCCAACATCCTTAAATCACATAGCATATGAAACTGACAAATTTATATTATTTATGTATTATTTGTAAAATATTAGATTCTGTACATTCTGAGAAAAATAGCACTCTGTTAAAGATTTTTAATTCACATCAATTTTTTTGTAATCTGGTCACTACAGCCTCAATACAAAATTTAGTTTTCAAGAGTGATATAGCTTCTTTAGATGAAAATAGCAGAGAATCTGGAAGAATATCTCAGAGTAAACAGATTTAACAAGATAAAAATCCAGTGTGAAAACTGGACATTAAATTCATATAAAGATGTTGAGATACAGGCCAGTTTCACAAAATTAATATATACTGTACATTTAGCAAGATAAACTATATTCCTACATTTGGATACATACATCAAACATGTTGATACAGGTTTTCAATCTGAATTATTTAGAAAGGAAACGTTCTCTAATGGTTATCTAGATTACACAAGTAACCATCCTAAGCATATTTTAAGAAACATTTTCAAGGGACAATGCATAAGGGTGGCAAGGATGATGTCAGATTTTGACACAATGGTTAGAGAAATTAATAATATTAGAAATATGTTTCTTAATAGGGGTTACCCCTTAACATTATTAGATGATATATCGACATATATTATCACTGAGTGGGGTAATAAGTATACCCCCATTTTAGGTATTGGTATAGAAAAAAAAATTATTAGGAAGAATAAAGTTAATGATGAATTTCATAGAGTATGTGTATTGACTTACATACCTTATGTTAATTATGTCAGAGAAATCTTGGAAAAATACTGGAATAAATTAGTAGGAGATGAAGAAGCCAAAGGTGTAGTAGGAGAAAAACCTTGCATTGTATATAAAATGGGTAGAAATCTGCTTGCAGCTTGTTGTGTCTGACAGAAATGAAAAGCATTATCTGCTGCCCTACAGTATACTCACTAGATTGAGCATTCCTGTCAGATCAAGCCTTTTTCTGCTGTTGGGCTTCTGCCAGGTTCTCCTGTGCCAAGCCCATGAGTTCCCTGAGCCTTGTCTTGAGGTTAAGAACAGATACCACAACAGACTCCTTGTGAGATTCACACTCACCTTCCCACTCATCTTGAACTAAATCTAGAGGTCCCCTCACCCTATGCCCATACAGCAATTCAAAGGGTGAAAAACCTGTGGATTCCTGGGGAACCTCTCTGTAAGCAAACACAGATGGGGCAAATATTTGTCCCACACCCTCTTACACTGGTCTGCAAATGCCCGTAGCATGGATTTGTTTGTAGAGTTTAACCTCTCAACAAGACCATTTCACTGTGGATGGTATGAGGTGGTCTTCATGTGCTTCACCCCACAGTACTTCCCCAGACAAGCCAGCAGGTCCGACATGAAATTGGCACCTTTGTCAGTCAGTATTTCATTTGGGAAACCTACCTTGCTGAAAATCTTTAACAAAGCATTTTCCACCTTTTCTGCCTCGATGGCGGACAGAGCTACTGCCTCAGGGTATTGTGTAGCAGAATCCACTTTCACTAGCATATACTTTTTCCCTGTAGAACTTGGGGTACTCAGAGGCTCCACAATATCCATAGTTACCCTTTGAAATGACTCCTCAATCACAGGCAAAGCCATCATAGGAACTCTCACCTTGTCTCCTGCCTTGCCTACATTTTGGCACTGCTCACAGGTCCTGCAGTACCCTGTTACATCTCTGGAAATTCCAGGCCAATAGAAGTTCTGCATAATACGTCTCTTTGTACATTTTATACTCATATGACCTGCAAAGGGAATATCATGGGCTATGTTTCGAAGCGCCAGATGGTAGGCTCTAGGCACTACCACCTGCTGTACTCTCTCACCTTCTAGCCCTCCCTCAGGCGTCCACTCTCTATACAGCACCCTTTATCCCAGTATACAGATTCCCCCTTCCCCTGAGAATCAGGTGCCTCACTAGCCACCTGCCTCCGGCCTTGCAATGTAGGACCTGAGAGCTGAGCCTGTCTCGACTCTCTCTTTGTAACCCTTCCCAGCTCCCCTTCCATAAGACGTCTGGCATCCTCTGACAGTGGTGTCTCACTGTCAGCCTAGGTACTACTATTCACCTCTACCTTTGCAGTCTCTCTGTCCAAAGGACCATCAGTACCCACAAGCAGCTGTGGCTCACCTTCAGTCTCACTGCTACAGTGTAGCTTCCTTCCTGAAGTAACCACCTCACCAGTCCTGGCTGCAAGTATGCAGTCTGTCTGGGTCTCCCCCAGGCTACCAGATCCACATGCTTGTCTCCTAGCCTGACTGTGTGTAAGTGCATTAACACATCCTGTGCCTCATCCAAATCCTTCCCTATCAGGACATCTGCAGGATGGTATGTTGGTATCCCTGTTGTCTCAAGACAACCTACCATTGGCATTTTGTCTTCACCACTTACTGGCCCTCTCACCTTTTTTTCCCACCTTGCCTCCATGGACATCTGTATGCCACATGGCCCCACTGGTTGCATTCAAAACATTGAACCCTAGGTCCTGGACATGTACCTGGACTAGTGGCTTCCCCTGCTACTGGCAGATTTTGTTGGGGCAGTCTTTGCTGCCCACCATGGGTTCCTTTACACCCATGAGCAGTACTGGAAGTCCCTTTCCAGTGCAGGGATGCCCTGCTTGCTAGGTATAGTTGTTCCTTCTTCCCCAACTCATCTGAAATAACACATTGTCTATCAGCTAACCAGATTCTCATGTCCTCAGGCAAAGTGCTAAGGGCTTGTTCCCTCACCAAAAGGTCTGCCGGCCCTTCAAAAGTGGTTACCTGATATCTATTCACTCACCTATGAAAATAAGTGCTCAGTTCAGCAACATATTCACATACACTTTTATCTGCCTTGTATCTATGCTCACAAAACTTTTTCCTATACATTTCAGGTGTTAGCTTAAACAATTCTAACAAACAGTTCTTAACCATAGTATAATTAAAACAGTCTATGTCAGACATTTTAGACAACACAGTTACAGCTTTACCATGGCATAAGGAGGTCAGGAACCGTATACAGAGCCTTTGGTCAACATCATACTGTTTACATACCCTCTCAAACATATGAATGAAACTATCAAAATTATCCCCATCTTTAAACTACGGAAGAAATTTTCTGAACATTTGTGCTTCTGGGGTCCAGTTACTCCCTTCCCATTACCTCCATGACTCTGGTGAAGAGTCAGCATCTCCTTCTCATTCTGCTTCTGCCTTTCCCTTTCCTCAGCTTCCAGGTGTAGCAGTTTCTCATTCTCCTCAGCCTGCAGATGTCTCAGTCTCTCAGATCCTTCTATTTCCAAATGCCTGGCCTCCAACTCAAGTCTCTTTAGCTCCATATGGATTTGTAAGTTCTCTGCACAAATATTGAGCTGCCCATTCTCTGAGGGTGGTACATCTCCACTGTCAGTATGGTCATCCTCCTGGTTGCTGTTTTCTGATGCAGCTGTGATGAAAGCTGCAATCATGTCTGCCTTACTCAGGTTTCCATGCACCAGTCCCCTAGCCTGGCGCATCTCAGCCAGCTGGCTCCTTGTCAGCTTTCCGTACTCCTCTGCTGACATGCTGCCTGCTCTCCCTGACTAACTAAGCTAACAAAAGAAATAAAACAATTGTGATATGAACTCTGAGTATTCACTGCATGGCTGATTTAGAGTACAAAACACCTTCAGTGATCACTGTACACAAGCTACAGGAATTCAGTCTACCCACACCACTACAAGCCAATTAGTATTTGCAAACCAATTAATATGTGGTGTAGATATCTTACCACTGCCAAACAATTAATATGTGACACCCGTGCACTGGCCCAGCAATCAAGGAGCCTCAATCCTCACCACTAACACCAGTGAGAGGTGTCCATATAGGGAAAGGATAATAAATACACACACGGTAAAGTACAATTTTCCTTAAGAGCACACAGAGATCACAGTCAGTGTGGGTCTGGTTTCTCCCTTTCTCTCCAGGTTCCCAATAAGACTCCCCACTGGCACAGCTATAGGGTCCAGATCTCAGCCTAGTGGGCAAGTTAAAACCTCCAGAACCCTCTCTGTCCAACCAGTGCTTTGTGTCCCTGCCCAAGTAGCTGACACACACTCACTTTGAGATAAGAGTTTATACAACCACACAGACACTCCTGGGGAAGACTGGCACAGGTTCTCCAGCTGCGCCCCTTTTACCCATACTATACAGTAGAAATCACTGCCACCACCCAGCTAATATTTATCAGCTACTCAAAGGCCCCTTATGAAAGGGTGTCCAATTATATTGTGTAATATTATTATCCAAATGGAAAGTGTGACTGAACAGTCAAGACTTATTTGGAGTGACTTGGTACAGTATCACTATATACATGCAATGTACTCTTAGAGCTTAAGTTATCCCTACACAAAACAGCCACAGCTGAAATGGTTAAAAATATTTAAAAATAAATAATAAAAACAAATGACAATACTTCTTAGTACACAGTCCTAGTCAAGAGTTCAGAGATCACAGAGAAATACTTAAAATAATACAGTAGAAAAGTTCTGACAACGCAGAAAAACAAACTAGTCTAATCTTCTCATTTCCAGCTATATCTAAGAGAAAACACAATTCTAAAATCCTACTTACATATAGACACAAGCAGATCGGTGAGTTGGATGTTCTCAAGACAAATGCTCTAATGCTCTCATTCTTTCTGTCCTTAAATTGATAACACAGTACCACTGATTCATTTCAGATTACATCATTTCTTTCTGGTTCCCATGCTAACAGACTCTCAGAGGTTAATAACCCCTTTGATCTTGCAGCTGGTCAGGAACCAGAGCAATAAATTAAATTATACATGCAAATTCTAGCCATTAACTCTGGCCTCAAAACAATAGGTAGAATTCCTTCATCCAGACGTATAGTTTTCGAGTTTTGACATTAACGAATTGACTTGTCAGCTTTGTTACAGCAGAGTGCACTGTTGTTACATTTTTGCAGTTCCACATCTAACACCATTTTCCCATTTAAGAGAACAAGCTTGTGGCTTATATTAATATTTACAAATGACAGAATTATCTACAAAATTTTATCTGGCTAGGTTGGCAGCCTTCACCTATCTTCACATGGAGATTGATGTGGATGGTTGAGGAGTTCAAAATTTATGATGGACTTCTGTAGACTTTGAAACATACCTCTCAAATGTACAGATTTTTGCAGAATGTCCAGACTTTTGCCTCATATTTTGGTCCATTTTTCATAAAATTCTGGTTTCTGGCAAATTAGTGGCAAATCATTAAAGATTGAAGTTAGAAAATAATGAAAGACATTTTAGTTTCAGACTTTGTACCCTTCAGAAAATTCATGCTAATGCAAAACCTGTTATCCTATCAACTTTCTATGTTTATAAGAACAATATTTAAAATCTGCCACTATTTTTGGGAATTTGCCCCACTTTTATTTATGACTTTGTCTGGATTTCTTGCTCTAAGAGGTTGAGAGGTATGCTGTGAGAATTTAAAGCTTGCAGACTGCGGGCAGAAATATGTTTGATTTTTAATGAGGCATATTTGGTTTTTGAAAGTGGAGATTGGAAACGGAGTAATTTATGTCTAAGGAGGAGTGTTAAGGTTATAAAGACCTGGTAAGATACCATGGCAGCTAATGCAGAGGTAAATGTATACATTATGATTAGTAGCGTGGTGGATGGACTTAGGAATTAATGAGATGTGGTAGGATATAGAGTAAAGCTAGCAGCAGTAGAAGGATGGAAAGCAAGGCAGGAAATAGCATTGCGAGAAATTATTGCTAGGATGATTAAAAAGCATGAAGTAAAAAGTTCAGAGATTGAGGTATATGATGATGTTAAATGGAGGTTTAATAGATGTATGCACTTTGCAGTATAGAATTGTAGGAGTATGATAAAGATAAGCTTAAATAAATTTAGGCGTGGAATGGATATTTGAGAAAGTGAAAGTGTGGTGCTATAAAGTAAGAGTAGCTGCCAAAATAGTCTGTGGACATTGCATTATAGTAGTAGTAGTAGTAGTAGTAGGATATGATTAGGAAGGTAATGATTTGGTTAGCTAATTATTTCCAATACCTAGTAAACTGGTAGAGTGGATGAAGTTAAGGAAAGTATAAGTGTAGTTGTAGTGGGGGTGGGGATTGTGGTAGGGTAGGGGAGTGGCTTAAACCAGGCATACCAAGGATGAACAGAGCAAGTTTTGCTTGCTTCAGATATTGTAGGACAGAAATCAATCAGTGAACTGTCCAAAAAGGAGGTAAGTGTGTATAACTGTTACAGTTTACACTATAATATATAAAGTGAATAAAACTATGCAGGGATATAATGAGAAAACTTACACACTTGCTAATTAGGGCACAACAACAATAGTTTAGTACATTAAAATAAAATGATAAAAATAAATAAGAGAAGTGTATTGCGGTGGCTTGAGAAAATCTACTGCTTATTGTCAGAACTATTAAACACAGAAAATATTAAATTAGAATAATACAAAAAACCTGATAGTCAGTTACCTGATGTTGAAAAAATAAGGTAGGGCAATAGGTTATCTAATGTAGCTCTATTAAATATTGTCAATAAAAGTAAAATGAATACTGATTGATTTGTGTATGTGTCTGTGTTGGGGGGGGGTCATAAAATATCCTATATAACCTATAAAGGAATCACAGGCCTAAGGCAGATGCCCTATGCTGACTATCTAAAAAACTCCAGCTGTACTCTGTCGCATATTGTCTACTCAGAGGTGTTCTATGTTTAACATACAAGGCCATGTCAAACCCAGAGCTGTTGGACATGCTACACTTAAAGAAATCCCAATCCCTCAGAGCCATATGATCCAGGGATCTAAACCTTGTCATCACAATGAACAAAACATGCTAGAGGGATAGGTTCCTGACCCAGTGACTCCTCAGACTCTGGAATAGACTGCCCATACATGTCAAGCAGTGCGCCTCTTTGGCCCTCTTCAAAAGGAACCTTGATGATTGGATGGGAGATAGGAAATTCACCCTAGGGATCACATCAGTCACCCTGCTAAACAGGGGTCCAGGAAAGTAAATATTGTGGGAAGAAATAGCCAGGGAATTGTTATGGCTAGGCTTGTATAGGCCCTAGGGCTGATAGCCTAGTACCATCCTATGAACCTATATCCATATATGTGAGATGTGTAGATTAAACGGTGTGTATGAAAATATATGTTGTATTAGTCTCTTTAAAAATTGGGTTATGCAGTTGTAAAGATATGACAAGTTATACTACAGCATCTAATATACAGAGTTATTGACTACTTCTGATACAGCGTACATGTCTTATACAACTATTACATCAAAAGGTTACTACCTCACTCTTCATAGTGAAGAAATGTGAATAAGTACCTATCAAACACCTATTTGTGAAGGTTATATGTCCACAGCTGGGTAGTAAATAGGCTGACCTTGACTTGGTCTTTGGTAGGTTAAATCTGAGGTCCAGATGCTTATAATTGCATATATCATTTAAAACAAGGTAACAAACATTGTTGTGGGGGACTAACTGGTCTGTCTAGATAAATGATGAAGAACGTGAACTGTTCAAAGTCTAGGAATACAATAATGACAAAAGACATGAGAAAAAGCAAAACAGGTAGCGATGAGGGTGAAAAGAAAATATTGTCAAGTACATTAGGACACAAAATTCTCCTACTTTTGCCACCGGTCATTACTACAGAGCATGTGAGACAACTCTAGTTAAATAGTATGATACCAGTAGCTATACCCTAGGCCAGAGTAGGACAGACTGGGCTAATTACATGCATATACAGTCAAAGTACTAAGACACTGATAATAGTTTAATAAGAGTATTAATATTATAGTGGGATAATACTATAGCAGCACCTGGTTAATGCATGTTTGTAAGGCTAGTACTGTTACTAGAGTAGCAAATATTCAAAGAATAATTTATAAGTATACTATGTGTATAACAATGCTAACTATACTATGTTCATAACTATGCTACAGGTATACAACGTGTATAACTATGCTAGGTATACAACGTGTATAACTATGCTAGGTAATTACTTTTGAAGAAGTGGAACAGCTTCAGCCCTTCCACTACTGTTCAGAAGTGGGAAATGGGCTGTAAAACATTAAATTACTGCTTAGGAAATTGTACGTTATCAATATTACTACTCTTTCAGTTACAATGACATAACGTGGTCAATGACATTAAATGTTAAACTGTACACAGATGTGCAAGTTCCAACTAATATCAGATGTTAGACCAAAAAAAATATTATTGATTGCTCTAGACATTTTTCAGATAGGAGGAGATAGCATCAAACATTAAGACAGTGGGAGCAGAATTAATAAACGGTTGCTTACTCAGACTATAGACCTCAAGTATTTTGCATGTGTGTATATGATTCTCAGTGAGGTAGCAAGGAAAGTACTGCAGCACTAAAGCTACAGCATAGCACATGAGAGGAATGCTCAATCAACACATGCTATCAAACACCTCTAAGCAATACTAGCTTGCAGTACAAGGGAATTAACACCTAAAAACGTATAAGCAGGTTCCTATAATACAGCAGTGAGTGTAACTTTTCAGAAGCAGCAAAAAAAAAAAAACAAGCAAAAATGTGAATAAATAACAACAAACTCCAGCACAGATTAAAATACTGAGATCCTGCACAGGCATGTTTCACATGCTGTCTAACAGCTTTATACAATATCTGTTCATAAACACAACTGATTTCATGTTTATACTTGATAAAATGCAAAAAATGTACTTTGAATGTTAAAAATGTTACCCCAAGGCATTAACTACAAACTAATGTATATAGGGAATCCACTAACAGTTTCTGTGTTAGGTTCTTTTATATATGATTTTATAGCTTCATCTGTATCTTATATGTATCTTACACCATATACTCAACTAATATTTTATCTGTGATACCTACAGTTTGATATCTTTTCAACTTTAACATATCTATAATAATTACTTTATTTCTGACTTGATCTTTTTATTCCAGGCTTAACCTGAAAACCTCGACGTGGATGAGTGTCCTGACCAGGTTAGCATTTGAAGCTTCTAAGCAAATCTAAAATAAAATGAAATAAGTTGCTTGATTTCATAGACTTGGTGGAAATAGAAGAAACGTAGGGCATCAAAACAATATTACTGTACATAAAACAGTTATATTTTACTTACTTGAGGTTCAGCTGTTCCTGTCTCACTTGCTTACTGATGAACAGTTATCTATATATTCAAGTCTGACACTTCAGTACACAGATTACATCCTTAAATATATTTCACTGAATCTGTGTCACCTCAGAGGCAATATGTTTATAATTCAGGGAAGTGAAGGGCAGAGCTTCCACATTATGGGGTACAAAGGACAGTTGATACATATGCATAGTGGAGAAGAGGAGCCTGGGCTGATAGGAGAGGAAGACCATGGGACGTGTGAAGGTGTGGCACTGGAATATGATAGAGAAGGAGAGAGTTAATCATTCCATTTTTGCACATGAGTTTGGAGAACCACATCAACCATGACCATCAACTAAAAACAATGTTCACACCACTGAATGGCTACTTAGAAGGAAACTTTTAATCAAGGGTGTAATTTACATGGTTAATCCTGGAAAACAGAATAAGGGGAGATGTTAGGTGTTTGACACTGGAAGACAAAAGAAGGGGAGACTTACAGGAGAAATTGAAGGATTAGATTACAATGAAAAGAACTTCTAGGGGAAGGCTGGAGAACATCTGGCATTTAAAGATTTTAAAGTTTGATATTTGTGTCTGGGGGGAGAGGAGATTATAGAGTCAAGGACTTCACGATGCTATAAATAACTTTGGTCTTAGGCAGTGAAGACTGTAAACATTTGGACAAGTGAAGAAGGTGGTGAAACATTGGATTGAGTTGATACTGTATGCAAATGCATATGGGGCTGAAGGCAAGAGAACACCATGGGATGATCAGACGGAGAACTCGAATTGAAGACTGATAAGATCCATCATGTCCTAGGAAGCAGAGAAAGCTGGACACACTTGACTGGCTTATAGGAGGGGAGGGGTACTAATGTGAAAAGATTGTTGGAGAATGATTTGGGGGGATGTATGAGAGGCATGTGTGAAATTTAAAGGGATGGCACCAGTGTAGGATATAAATGTGAGAGTAGTTAATTGATGATACAAAAACCAAAGTAAAACTTAAAAGGGAATGATTAATGGAATATGTCAGCTTTTGGATATGTGAACTGAATAGTGCAAACAATAACATGGTCGTTAGAAAATAATGGAGCAAGATAATGAAAGAATGGGGTAAGGTGATAGGATGTGAGTTGAGAGAACATGGGAACTGCATATATGTGGACATGAAGGTGATTCAAGGACACTCTATCCTGATGCACTGGAAGAACCTCATGATTTAGTCTTTTGGGGGGAAATGCAAATTGCTAAATCATTGAAAGAAATAGGACAGGTAGATAAAGTTCATGCTACCGCCAATGTTCTTCTGAATATATCTGATCTGATCAACAAATATAGTTAGAGTGATGTAAAGAGCAAAGATAAAGTATTAGAATCCTTTGGTTGTGAAAACACTGTGGGTAACAAATTCATTATGAGACCTGTTTGATTACAGAAGCTTGTGATTTTTTTACTTTTTTCTTTACTGATAGTTAAAAGTAAACTATGCACGATGAATGCACTTAATGACTGTATTATTGCTATTGAAAATACCTTGTGATTTGAAAAAAAAAATGAAATTAGTAGAACCACTCAGATTTAGATGGCCATGGGGTAGGATTTAGCGAATGTGGGAAGAATGAATCTTCACTCTTATGGTACAGCTAGGGTTGAACTGGCAGGTGCTGGTATGTTATGCAAAGACAGAATTTTTGTGAGTGTATGTGTGTGCATGTATGTATGAGTGTGTGTATGTGTGTGCATGTATGTCTCAGTGTGTGTATGTATGTGCGTGCATTACAAGTACAATCATAGAGGTAGCAGATAAAAAGGCATAAAATGTACCTAGGGAGTCATATCTCAGCATCAGCATGCTTTACTCACAACATCACACTCAAGCACACATACTTATATCTATATCTGGATATCGACCAATACACACGCACACACACACACACACACACACACACACACACACACACACACACACACACACACACACACTCACACACACACACATGCATACACACCCTTGTTCCTCCCCTTCCCTCTTTAAATGCTATGGGTCTTATTATTAATTTCTTCTGAAAAATAGTAATTGCTCCAACTGTTGCCCCCTACCCTTATATAGCTACCTCAGCTGGAGCTTTGCAGCAACAGTGTTGTGATGTTTTATATGGCCTATTTGAATTATGATACTTTTTCCTGTGTAGTTGCGTTTGATGTGGTTTCCTAGCTTTGTAATAGAATCTGTCTTATCACTGCTATCAACAAAAACAAAGTTAATGCACATTTATCATATAGGTCATATGAGCAGGCATTAACAATGCAAGGTCATAATAGTTATTTTTCCTAAGGCCCTGTGTGCTTGCTGTAGAAAATAGCTTATTCCATAGTTGAAATGTTTGTAAAGCACATGAGTCATATTAGGCAATGTGTCTGTATATTTTAATGCATCTGATTTACTGTTAATATACCACACGAGGGAATGTACTGGCCAGAAATTAAAATATGAGAAATCAACTAGGGGAAATTTGCTGACAAAAGCAGTCACCACCACACCTTTGTAGCTACTTAATAAATATTTGCTTTCTGTATTACATTTTATGTATCATTGGCCATGAAAGTGATTTAGTTTGTCACTGTACTATGAAATTCTACAATATCTTGGACCCTGAACAAACCTGCCTTTACATAAATGCAGTTGCTTCAAATAATGTTAGAAATGCTGTTAAAATTTAAGTGTTCTATGCTCAGGTAACTTACCAGCAGACGTTTGAAAAAAAAAAACAATGGGGGTGTGCGAGGAGCTTGTGAATAACAACTACCATCAACTGTTCTGCAGCAAACCTAAGTGCTAAGATTATGTTTATCTTGTAATTTTTCAGAAAGACTTATTTGCTTTTTCTGCCTCTAAATTATATAACCAAAGATTGTACAGTAGTCAGACAAGTTGCCATGGAAACGACAGCTTTAAAACACTGGAGTAGTTTCCCTGTGGTAATGCATAAGAAATATCTGAAACTCCTTGGCAGACATTCATGTGTGAGTCAGACCCTTTTTGTCAAAATCCTTCAGAAGCTCTATACTTTTCCATAACCAAGAAAAGAGAAATAGGGAGATTACATGGTGATATTGTATGTACGTGTTCAATGCCAATGAAATAAATGCAAATAATATAGAACAATGAACAGGAGAGCAATATAAAAACCTGCACTCCATCTGAGTCACTTGAGTTAATGAATATTAACAGCCAACTAATCATCACCTAACCTGAAAACCACGCTTCACTTCCCCCTCCTAATACAGACAAAACATGATTTTTATGTGATTTATCTAATCATTCTGATAGATTCTCATAGCATTCTGAGCTGTTTGCCTCCTTTACAAAGATCCTACATAAACAGACCCTCACATGTTAATAAGTCAGAAGAAAGAATTAACGATTATGGCAAATGTCAGCAGGACACATTTACAAAGGGAAACAACAGTGCTGCGGTAGAAATTAAATGCACATTTATATCACCAAGATGGATTACAGCATGGTTATGCATAACAGGCTGTATAATGACAGGACAACAGCTGTTTTGTTTCATGCCAAGATCCAGGATATTATATGAGGTCTCATAGATCCTGTCACTCGGAAAGATATGGTTACAGCCACCTAATGTCCCTCATGGTGGAGAATGACTTTACACAGTCTAATCAGAGTGATGTGTGGAAAGAATTGATGAACTTTGCTATGTAAGTGTCCAAAGCTGGACATGCTGGCCTTGAGAGGTATACAGTTAGCACTCAGAATGATGCTGAAATTTAAATACAATGCAACTGGCTTCACTAGTTAGTTATGTAACTGGTGCTATTCTAGAAGAGTCCTCTATGTGTCTGCATGGAATGAGATAACTGACAAGCTTTACTGTTTTGCCAGGGATGGCCTGCACCACTCATAACTCATACCAGGATTATCATCTTCTGGACATCCTGCCCTAGCCTGGTCAGTTCTAATTTGAAATCTGAGACCAGTCTGCATCTTGAGTCCATCTTGAACTGATTCACATATATGCTGTTATGGAGAGATGGTCTCAGTGTATTGAAAGCACTCCCTGTATTTCTAGATATAGTAGCTATCATGCCTTCGAAGCTACTGGCAACTATAGGTGGCAACAGTATTTGTCAATCATTCACTAATCTCCCTACACATTCCTTGTGACTACAAATTGGAACTCTTAAAAATCCAGTCAAGGTACATTACCCCTACCTAGCTAGCTACTGATCATCTGCCATGTCCACTCTTGACCATAATACCTACCTTAATGCCTTGGCAGAAAACTATATGAATCCAAATGTATTTAATTGTTGACTTCCATTATTCAACTATAAATCGGGAGGCTATAGTAGATCATTGAAATCTTTCATCGACAGCTTATTCATCGACCCCTATCCATCGAAACTAACTTCAGCAAACATTGAATGTTTTTACAGGGTAAGTAACCAATTGGCCAACACCACAACTTTGCCCTTTTCCCCACTGTAGTGTGATCTTGGAGTTGGTGTATATATCATTAGGGGGGTGTGGGGGGCAAAGCCCCCCACTTGGGTGGGTTTGATTTAGTGTGATGTGTGTTTCAGTGGGGTAGTAGCTATTTGGTTACCTAACCTGTAAAAAAATGTCGATGTTTGCTGAAGTTAGTTTTGATGGATAGAGGTCGATGAATAAGCCGTTGATGGAAGAAGATTTCAACAATCTAATATAGACCCATAAATTCGCTGATCTAGACCACCAATGGGTGTCTGAAGCACTTCATTGATTTTATAAACATCTACTACCTTAACAAATAGTTAGACTTACTACAAGGTGTCATAATGTCCACAATATTGTTCTCACTGATATAACTTCTTTTTGTCCACGTCCATTTGTGTCATCTTCCTTTAACAGAGTTAGCACTCTCTCTGCAACTATCTTGATATTTTGGGACATTTGTAAAGCTAACCTTCAACTACTAATATATGACCTAAATAAATTCAAGCCTTCTTGGACAGAGGCTATTACTAAAGCTACTGTTTGCTTCTCTATTTTTTACTAACACTTAACTAGTTGTATTGATAAGGCAGTTCCTAGCAACACTAACTATACTGTGAAGTTTAAAATAAGACCCTAAGGTAGAATACTCATATAAATATATCATATAACAAGAGAATGAAATTACTCAATGCTTACATTTGTTATATCCTACCCAGCTTAACATCTCAGTTAAGAAAGCTATAAAATAATGTTAAGAGTACCATTAGAAAGGATAAAGCTAAATTTGAGTTCTGAGCTCTGAAACCAAGAATAACTATGAATCCTTCTTTAACTGTGTCAGGAAGTTATGAACTAACATTCAACAATGGTTTTGGATTATCTATAACACACTGCCTTCTCAAATCCAATGGGAATAGTTTGTTAATATCCTACTTGATAAATTCAGTCACAGTTTATTTCCATTTAGTACATAAAATATATCCACACCCCACAACATAAGTGACAACCCTTCAGACAGGCAGTTATCAGACTCCTGGGCACTGATGTTGATAACTCCTTTTAATAAGACTATCACATCTCCACAGTAGTAAGGAGATCCTTTTATTCTGACCAACTAATATCCAAGAGCTGTTGTTTGTCTTTCGGCTTTTCCTGGTTAAGGGTTGCCACAGCTGAACTCCGGTCCGCTAATGATTGGCAGTAGATTTTCACGAATGCCAAGGTGCCAGCTCGACGTCCAACCTTCAACAAAGGCAAGCCCATTCACGCATGTCTTTTAAATGCCCATCCAACCACAGAGAGGACATGCAGACTCCACACAGAAGGCACTCCCCGCACTCCAGCCAAGAATTGAACAGGAGAACCTCTTGCTGTGAGGCAACAATGCTACCACTGCACCATTGCGGATGTCTATCCCTTAAATCCCAAGAAGACTTGTTTTCCCGTTACTCTTATCTCATCAAAGTTATTATTGGCAATACCACCCCCTTTGGTATGCACCTGCCTATTTCACATCACTCATCTTGAGAGAGTTTGAAGAGTCCTATGGGATATGATCATTGATCACCTAATGAACATTAATGATCCAGAGAACCAGTAGCCCTCTCATTGAGCTGAATGCAGAATTTGAGCTATTTGTGGTGATGTGCCTGGCCTTTCCTGCTATGAAGGACCCTATACATCAGGACCTCCTATACTTTCATAGAAGTTTTGTTTTTATCTGTCCAATTCTGCTACTGATGCTAAAACTGTTTTACCTGATCTCTACAAACATCTCAAAGGTCAGCATTCCTATGTATCATTTCATTGAGTGTTCTCTTCAGCAGAGGAAGCCTCGTAGGTGTCCGTATTTGGGATCTGCTTATTTGCAGTTAAGGTTGGCCTTTTTTTTTTCATTGTTACTGACCTAACTATCCCTGGAACAAAAATGTACAGTTAGCTGCACAGATCTGCATATTTAGATGCCTCTTTGCAAACAACACTGAACATTTAACTATCCCTTCTTATTGGCTTAGCTTGTTATTTGGCCCCAGCCACATATCCTCTGGTCTTACTAGGGGGCAATAGGACAGAAGACTTCCTATGAAGTGTACTCTGCCTACTCAAGCCTGCTTCCCCAGCTGACCATCTGGCTTGCTAAATGAGTAGTCAGTCTCACATTTTCAGTGACACAGGTTAACATCCTGAGTCTGCCCAAGCAGGTCAGCCAACAATGAGAGAAAGGTTAATGAAAGGAAATAGGGAAAAACTGAAGTTTACAGAATGGGCATTATTAGATGAAGGCATGATGAAATCATAACTTAATAGATGATATGACATCACCAGCACAATCAGAAGCAAAATATTAAGGAAAATCAGTACTGTTATCTACTTTTAAATTAGTATGTAGTGAGAGAACATTATATGCAATGTGGAATGACTTTTGTATATTGTTATGGAAATATGCAGAATTATTGCTGATGTCCTTAAGCAAACTTGCAAGAATGCAGTTTGGCAGCTTCAGTGGCACAACAGATAGCCTACTTACCTTTAGTGCTGGAAGATCAGAAGTCTGTGTGTTCCATTCCAACCACAGGAGTATAGATTAATTTCCATTAGAGAATGGGCAAACTGTACATCAGCACCCTCGCTGGAGAATCCACATTCTCCAGCAGGGTATTAATGTACAAGTA
>NC_056737.1:1981927515-1982002515 GCF_019279795.1 Protopterus annectens
ACAAGTGGAAATTAATACCTTTATTTTTTGTATAATATAAAGTTTAACGTATATCTGAAAAAGTACTATATGAATTAAAATGTTTACACTCAACTGCATGCACTGTAGAAACAAAAAAGGATACTAAAAGTCAAGAGTGGGAATTTAATAAGGCCTACATGGACTTATTTGCCATGTAGGCATAGTGGCTAGGTGCTTATGTGGAAGTAAGCAGATGTGCAATCCAGTAAAGGGATCCAAGGGGCGTGCACAAGCGTGCGAACATGAAAGTGTCTGTGGCATGCAAATCACCTCATAAGCAGGTGAAATACATGCAAGTGAGGCAATTAGAGTGACCCAGCAGATAAGCAGTCATGCAGACCCTGTGTTGGTGTTTGTAATGTACACGGAAAAATTCTGTGTACAGGAAGCAAAAATGACAAAAATAGTACCCTTCCATAAAATAAACAAAGCATCTAAAAAATCTAGTGTATAATTGAATGTATCTATAAAAATCACTACCAAAAATACATTTAGATTCCCAGTCTAACATAACTAGGTTATCAAATATGGGGGCACAAGAAGCCATCAGAAATGCACAAACAACCACCGAAGAATGCCATAATGAGACACATGCACAAGCCAGGAACATCATAGAGCATGCGTTTGGCCTGTTAAGTCATGGTTCCTTTGCCTCAATATATCTGGTGGAGCCTTGCAGTACTTTCCAGCCACATGTGCACAGATGTTCACAGTATGTGCCATGCTACACAATATTATCCTGTGGAAACATCTGCAGCAGGATCAGCAAAGGGAAGGGATGCACAGCACCTCATCAGTGCTTAGGTCACCACAGCCACAGCATGTGCGTGTGTGTGTGTGTGTGTGTGTGTGTGTGTGTGTGTGTGTGTGTGTGTGTGTGTGCGCGTGTGTGTGTGTGTGTGTGCATGTGCGTGTGTAATTATCAATATATCCCCTCACAGCACTATGGACATGCTTATATGGGCTGCCTCATTGCAATGGTATGCATCTAATGGCCCTGTGACTGGCTGCTGGCCTCTAAATTCTCTCGCCTAAAAGGCTTGCGAATGTCATCCACCTTAAGAGCACTGGCTGACTTTCCAACAACAGATAAACTCTGTGGTGCATGGGATAAGTACTGTAAGCTATAGTGTGTAATACTAGAAAGGTAAAAGTCTAATCTCACCTCATTCAACTGTGTGTGTGTGTGTGTGTGTGTGTGTGTGTGTGTGTGTGTGTGTGTGTGTGTGTGTGTGTGTGTGTGTGTGTGTGAATATATCACCATGCAGCACTTCAGACAAGCCCCTATGGGCTGTGTCTGTGCAATGGTTATGCATTTTATGCCCACTGACTAGCTGCTGGCCTCCACAATGGCCTCCCTTACAAGGACTGAGCACTGGCTGACAATGTAATATTAGATAAACAGCATGGTGCATGTGATAAATACTGTGAGCTATAGTGTGCAATACTAGACAGGGGTTTTAATCTCACAACAGGCAACTGTATATGTGTGTGTGTGTGTGTGTGTGTGTGTGTGTGTGTGTGTGTGTGTGTGTGTGTGTGTGTGTGTGTGTGTATGTGAATATCTCCCTTTGCAGTAGTACAGATATGCCAATTTCTGTGAAATGGTTATACATTATAAGGCCCTGTGACTACCTGATGGCCTCTACACTGGCCTCCTTTATAAAGTCTGCTGATGTCATCCACCTTAATAGCATTGACTGACAGTATAACATCAAGTAATCTCCATTGCACATGTAATAAGTACTACAAGCTGTAGTTTGTAATAGTAGATAGGTAGGGTTTCTAGTCTGATACCAGCCAACTGTGTGTGTGTGTGTGTGTGTGTGTGTGTGTGTGTGTGTGTGTGTGTGTGTGTACATGTGTATGGATACAGATATATCCCCTTGTGTCACTACAGTCATGTCCATATCGGCTATTTCTGGGCAATGATTATGTATTTTACAGCCCTGTGACAAGCTCCTGGTTCTATATTGCCCTCATCTACATAGGCATAACTGTCTGCCACCATCTAGGTTTGTACATTCAGAAAACCCAGGTAACATGTATTAAGGGTAGCAGACCTTGTCACAAAGTATGAATGCATAATTACACTGGCTCCCCACAGTGTCCCAAACATGCCCTTCTACACATATGCACCTAGGGAACCATGCACGAATACTGCCGTATCTTGCTGACATCATATTTTTGCTGTACTGCTATGCCATCCTGTGCAGCTATACTGCCATCATGTGTCCATAGAATAGCCACTCAAACCCGTGGAACAGAAACATACACAGGTCCGTGATACTCCTGTCATTCTGTCACACTACCGCCAGTGTAACATCATGCAGCTAAGATACACAAATAGTTTGCTATCTGCCACTTGAGCTCTAAATATTCAAGGAAGTCACTGTCGGGCCCCCTTCGTGGACCCAGGTCTACTTGTTCAAGTACAAAAAATTTAAAGTAATGTGTCGGGTGTACCTTTATATGCTTAAATAGAGCATTGGTTTCTTTATTTTTTAGTATATCATAGTTGTGTTGATATATTCTTTGTCTGAGGGCTCTGATTGTCTTCCCCACATAGTACCCCTCACATAGCATACAGGTTGCAATATATACCACTCCCTTGGTGTGACAGTAATACTTCCTATTAGTAATAATTCTACCATAGTTCCTGACTCTAATGGAATCAGTGTCCAACATATAGGGGCATTGTCCACACCTCCCACATTTAAAAGTTCCATCAGGCCTTTCAAGGAGGTGCCCTTTTTGTAAACCACAAGAGGTTTTTCCTCCAACATTTTGTTGATCTCCTCATCCAAACAAAAATGGTCCAAAAATCATAAATGATGCTTCTAATGTTAAAAAAAATCCGTAATGAAGGGCAGGACACATGCCTTAATGAAACTGTCAGTTTTGACCAAACCAGAGGTTCTATTCAAACCTTCAGGCTTCTCCAAGAGTGTAGAATAAATACCACCAGCTCTTTTTAATTTGACTTCTTCAGCTATGTCATTAACAAAGTTAAAGGGGTAACCTCTCTTCTGCAACATCCCCATTAAGACATCACATTCTTTAACAAAATCATCCTGATCAGACACCATTCTGGCCAATCTCATGTATTGACCCTTGACAAGGGATTTTTTCTGATGCAGAGGGTGGCAACTCTCAAAATGCAACAAAGAGTTAGAATAGGTGCATTTTCTATAAAGGTGCGAAGTGAACCTACCCTTAAAGTGATCTTTCTTAATAGTAACATCCAGATAATTCAAGGTGTCAAGGTCCTTGGTCATGGTAAATTTCAAAAAGTTGGTAGTGTTGTTGATGTAAACGAAGAACCTATTCAGGTCATCTTCGCTCCCATGCCAAAATAAGACCATATCATCTAGTTACCATCCATATAGTACCCACATGTCCTTGAATTCAGAGTTCCCTACGTAGATGTTTTCCCACTGTGCTAATACAATGTTAGCAAATGACGATGGGCAACATGTGCCCATTGCCACCCCCTGCACCTGCTTGAATAAATGCCCCTCAAAAGTGAAAAATTTGTTGTCCAGAACCATTTCCATACAGGACCTGATAGTATGGATAGTGTCATGGTTCAATGTACTGTTTAAGCATAAATAATCATAGAACCATTCTAGTCCAACATCATGGGGTATTACTGAGAAGAGGTCACAAATGTCAGTGGTGACCAAGATCAAGTCCTTGTGGTACAAACTGTTCTTGACTTTAGACAGAAAGTCCCAGGAGTCCTTGATCACCAGGTCTCTGTTATCGAGGGTGTGCTTAACAGTGTTGTCAATATATTTAGCCAAATGGAAGGTTTTAGAAGCTTTTGCATCGACAATCAGTCATAAGGGGGGGGGGGGCAGAGATACTCTTATGTATTTTAGGGATTCCAAAAATGGTAGGAATCCTAGGATGCTTACATTCCAAAAATCTAGAAGTTTCTACAGTAATTTGCTCATTGAGTAAAAGTTGTAAAAGATGAGAAGATCAACAAAAGGTTGGGGGAAAAACCTCTTGTGGTTTACAAAAAGGGCACCTCCTTGAAAGGCCTGGTGGAGAGGAAAAAGTTAAAGGCAGGCCTAGGTGGAACTTTTAAATGTGGGAGGTGTGGACAATGCCCCTATATATTGGACACTGATTCCATTAGAGTCAGGAACTATGGTAGAATTATTACTAATAGGAAGTATTACTGTCACACCAAGGGAGTGGTATATATTGCAACCTGTATGCTATGTGAGGGGTACTATGTGGGGAAGACAATCAGAGCCCTCAGACAAAGAATATATCAACACAACTATGATATACTAAAAAATAAAGAAAACAATGCTTTATTTAAGCATATAAAGGTACACCCGACACATTATTTTAAAATTTTTGTACTTGAACAAGTAGACCTGGGTCCATGAGGGGGGACCTGATGATGACTTCCTTGAATATTTAGAGCTCAAGTGGCAGATCAAATTAAATGCATGTCAACCACCTGGGCTCAATGTCAAGTTATCCATTAGTTCTGTACTAAAATCAGCTTTTTTTATGTGATTTTATTCAAGATTTGTGTTTTAAATCATACTTCAATACATAATACATTAATGTCTATGTGGTTGGTAGGTGGATTGGTGTGTTGTAGTGGGCAGTTACTGTGATTATGTGTACTGTCTTTTTAAACTGCTTAATTATTTTACAGGAAATGATGTTTGCTTTGTCAACCAATGGCTGTAAGGGTTAGGGTATTTAAATATGGCATTTTTTGTATGTTCTTGTTCTGATGAAGTCTTGTGATTTTGACCAAAGCGCTTAACATTTTTCAATCAATTTTCTGGATTTAGTGCTGCAGTGTTCCTTTGGTGATCCTCCTCATATATTTTTTACTTAGTTTTGGTGTTTGTTATTTCTAAATCTGTAAAGCAACAGTATCACACTTACCAGGTACAGGACCACAGACTCTGGCCACACATGATGGACCTATGAAAAGGTGAGGGAGAGGAATTGTCAGCAATACCAAATGTTGCAGTGTTACAAGGTAATATGTGTGTATATCCACATGTACAGTAACTAATGTGATGCTGCCTGCATTGCTGACATTCTGAGTATGTGTGACTGTGCATTAAACCAACTCCCCAAATGCTGATATACCTGACGCCCACGTACTGGTATGCAGAGCCTGCCACAATGACTGATACAATATTACACTGGTGAACAAAGTAAGCTTACCTGGACACTCCTCTGATGTGGATGCTGTGGCACCCACCTCCAGGATGTATGGGGTGATGGATGCTTGGGACCTAGTGGTTGATTCTAGGTTTGCCAGGAATTCTTCTGTGGCTGAGGGTGGTTGTTCTGTTGCAGGTCTTCCACTGGAGGCAGCAAGATCCATGGCCACAGCAGCTGCCCTGTGATGTGCAGCATTGACCATATCTCTGGTCCGATGTCAGACCTGCTCGTAGGTCCTGTCCTGCTGGCCAGATTAGTCAGCCACCCTGATAAGGTCACCTCACAATGCAGCATGCTGGTCATGATTTTGGCGACCTCTAGATAGCAGAACGTGATGATGCAGTCAGAGGCCACTCAGGATAACAGCATTCTCTGCAGCTGGGAATGTGCATGCCTCCTGTGATACATCGTTCCTAAAAGACAGCAAGAGGGGAACACATTACAGGACTAGATACATAGACATACTCTATGTCCAGACCCTGCACAACAAATACGGCCTGCACTATCCACCGCTCTCTCACACATCATACCCCACAGTCTATCAACATACTACATGTGTGGCTATTACCAAGATAGTAGCAATACTTGGTATGTCCCTGTATGCTGTGACAAATCTTGCTGTATACCTCTATACCCATCACTGCAGTCTACTGTGGTGTGTCCCCTGTGGACAAGGTCCCACTAATATGTCATACAGTCACTGTTGGACAAATGGCTGTTTGATATTACAACAACTATATGGGGACAGTCCAGCAATACCAGTGTGCCACAACAACAGACAACAATCAATGCAAACCTGCTGTAGTATATGTCCCTATAGGCATCATATCTCTCCACTGCACAGATGTTTGTGGAATCTGAACGTATGCCTCATTGATGAGGTCCTTTTGGTACAAGCATGTGATTGGTTGGCCATTCATTGATGGTTGTTGTCAGACAATACAGAATCTGGCTGTCACATTCCAGACCCCTCAGAAAACACTTATGCTACAGTAATATCTGTTAGTGTATTCACAGTCTTACTTTGTATGGTCAATATGTATTCTCTGTCACTGAGTTTGGGCCTGTGTCTCCCATTAATTATGGCTATGACCTGAATCCCTGCTGTAGGGGGTTGACATGTATGTTAACTATAGCTCTCAACCAATGAGGGATGACTGTCAGCAAAACAGTGACCTAGCCAGAGTACGTCAGGGACAGTCAGGGACACCTTTACAATGGCAGAACTATTTATGTGTGACATTGACAGTCTGAAAGGATGTGAATTACATTACATTATTTCATGTTACAGGAGTGTACACCCTCACTTAGTGTCTCTATATCTAACACCGATTCCACTAGCTTTCCTACAACAGCCAACGATTGTAGGAGGGTGTAACAGGGGCAGAGCTGGGATTTGACAGTTGAGAGGCATGCCTGTAGGTGTTGGATAGCAGAGTATCACCAACATGTCAATACCATAGATGTACGACAGGCCAATTCCCCATACCTCCATCCTTCCATCTGCATCCCATTATATGGGGACATCTATTACATGCCTGGTAGAGTGAGGTAATCCTTTTTTGAAGTGTTTCTCTGCAAATAGCTTGCAAATCCATTGTCTGTGTGAGCAAAACAACATACAGACCTGTTCCCCATAGGCAGTTGCTTGCCTTTTGTAGATAATGCTCATTACCAGGTAATTGCCTGGGCACCAATCTGTTTCTCAGACTTGCTAATTGGATCCAAAACAGCTGAGTTGCACTTTCATTAGCCAATGGCATGGCACCACATTGCAGTATTTAAGGCTTTCATATAGGCCTAAGCTCCTTTCTTAGTCTTTGAGATGAACATTGGTGAGGTGTGGAGAATACAGCATCACAGAGGGTAGGTACAAATACTGCCACCTGTTGTGATTTGTGAGGTATGTCCACAGTTATGCCTGATATGTTTAGCCAGTGTACCATGACATTGTGATCATCTGGCAGTTCATTGTTAAACATTGTGGGTTGAGGTCAGTAAGGAGAGAGAAACATGTGAGTGTCACATGTCATACCTGTCAGAATATGCATGCTAATGCAGTAGCTGCTATTCCGTCAGCTCACTATCTTTGAATGGGTAAACTGTTAAATTTGTTCTTATTGCTGGGCCTTTGCCCCCCCCTTATTGTATGGTTTTGTCTGGATCCATACTTCTAGGGGGTTATGAAGTATGGTAGATCTGTTGCAGTTAGCTTAACATACAGCTGTGTATGCTCCAGGCTGTAACTGCTGCTGCAGCCTAGGACACATGAGGGGAGTGTGAACACTTTGGAGGTCAGCAAGCTGTACATGTAAGTGTGGCAGAAGTGTCAGCCCTGTCATTACAACAGAGCCAAGGTAGGGGTAACCTTTACAGTCCAATTGAGGCATGTGCTTAAGGTATATCTGTTATGCAACAGTGCCAATAGCAGAGTAGCAGGCGGCATATAGTTAGGCTATTTGAATATATGCAGTGTGTCCCTACCTGCAGGACTTTGACTTTTAAAACTGGGAAGCAGATAATTCAATAGCAGTAACCTATGGGGATTAAAAATGCAAGACTCAGTCATTACTTGCTGTCTTCACAACAATGTAATTGATGTGCAACACACTGGATTTGAACCCAGGACTGTGCTTGGCAAAATATTCTGTATGGAAGTTATTTAACAGACTGCATTACTGAATCAGTGTGGGAACAGGTGTAGTTGCCAGCTATATGTGCAGACATACAGGCTGTGACACACGTCTACATCCATCAGTATGTGCATGGCTGTCAAAGGCAGTTGTTCTGCAGCAGGGTCCCAGTTGATCATATATACTGTTCCATGGATGCATTAGCAGGTGTGTTTAAAGATGTTGCAGGTAAAATGGAACATTTACCTGCTAGTCCAGGCCTCACGTACTCCCATTATTAGTTATTTGGCTGGTGTATTTTTGCATCAGAGTCCCAGGTACACTCCCATTTTTCACATAAGGTTACTTTCAGTCTGTTAGTGACAACCAGTATGTATTGCTGGAAACACCTATAGTATTTATTCCAGATCTATGTGGCCTAGTGGTTTAGTGCAGTAGGCTGTAGTTTACAAGGGCCCGGCTTCACAACTTGGCTGGGTTGATTATATTGTACATGTGCCTAACACTGTGAGGAATACATAAGATCATTAAGGCACATTAAAGCACTTTTAAGTGGGTTTGAGCAAGTTTGCGCAACATGCTGCATCTCGATGCATCACTTAGCTCCACACTAAAAAATTAAATAAAATGAAAAAGGGGGTGGTAGGAAGGTGGTGAAATGGAGGCAAGCAGAGGGAAAAACATACTGAAAGGCAGGTAGGGATGTGTAGGAAGGGTGTAGGAAAGAACCATAGCTTTCCATTTCTTATTCATAGGTTCATAGGTTAGTACTAAGCTAACTGCCCTTGCGAGCCATTTTAAGCCTAGCCAATTATCCCTTGCGAGACTCAAACCCTGCACCTTGTGTTTGTAAGGCAAACACCTTAACCATTAGGCCACCCTCCCAACCCCCATGCAGCAACAGATGTGCAGTTTGACAGATTTTGTGGATTAATTTGGGATCTCAAACCCCAGATAGAGGGATGAGGAGAGCATAAATATGTTGTCAAGTCAATTGGACCAAATTAGTTGTGTTCAATGTACATATGTGTGAAATTGTGAGCTGTGTATGGGGTGATATATTTTTTTTTGTGGGACAGGGGCCCTTTTTTATAAGGAGAGAGTGGAATGTTGAGGAAGGGATGTAGGTACATATGGGAAGGTAAGCTGGGTAGGAGAGGATGCAATTGCAGACAGACAAGACAGACAGGACAGCAGACAAGGGCAGTATGTGACACATGAGGGGGTAAACACCTTGAAATGGGAGCTTGTTGTAGAATCTGAGAAGCATGTGCCTCCAGATGGCAGCAGCGTGCCTGACATCCCCACCCATGGGCAGTCAACACTGATCCTTCACTGCCCTGAAGGTGGCGGTGGTGGAGGCTGGGTGCCAGGGCCAGCAGACCCCACCAGGTTGTTGAGTCTGCCCTCAATCCAGTGCAGGCATCTTTTATAGCTCCTATGAACTATCCTGCAAACCATGGCTGGTAGCTGATCTTGGGTGACTACCTCACCTCTGCCACCACTCTGGGGGGACAGGCCCTGTTCCCCTGAGGCAGTTCCACCCAAAGGTGATGCAGGGACCATGGAGGGGGCACCACTGGCCTGGGTCCCAGATGCACTGGTGCCCAGTGCCACAGCTGGCTAAGGTAGGGTAGGCAGATCAGCAGGAACTGGCCTACCCTATTGTGCTGTGATGATAGAGGTATAACAATGTGTATAGGTTAGTTATCAACAAAATAATTTGTTAGTAATTACTGCATGCCAGAACATTGGAAATAACCCAGTCACATGTCAATATATATTATATGGAACACAACAATAAATGGCATAACAATCAGTATATTAAAAACATGCCAGTAACAGTTACGGCATATGGCTAACAACATAGGTAATTCAACAGATATGTTAATATGCAACCATTATAACACATAACAATAATAAAACACATGCCCCAGAATAAAGTTTAACGTAACAACAGATGTTAATAGTAAACCATAACCAATGGATAACAATAATAAATAAACAAAGATAAGGGGTGGGAAGAGAGAGAAATAAACAGTCAATTAATACCATTATAGTGTATTTTGTGGAGACAAGAACTGCTATCTACTCTGCAGGTCTGTCATTTCTTTATGTTTACAAGTGGACTATAGCTGCTGTAGCATGTACATACCTCTCAAGCTATCTGCATTGGGCAGTATGGTCCAAGCCATAACAACTGCGGGTAGTAGACTACACAGAACACTTGCACACCAGGTGGACCTATATAACTACCAAGGTGTACTGTGGGCTGTTGTAGTGATACATTCCTGGTTAGATACTCATGTCAATGGTAAATGTGTGACAGAGGGATTATGCACTAATAATTACATTCCATGACAGCGTGACACTTGAGAGACATGTATGTGTACAGTACAAAAACTATACTACTATCATGCCTTGCTTAACAGGCATGGGGATAGAACCCAACAGCAGTGACTGCAGAGGACATCTGCATCAAATGTATTAAGTGACTGCAGCAACCTTTAACAGACACTCCAGGTGTATAGCCATACCAATGATTACACATTTTATTTATTTTATTTTATTAGTATTATCTTTATTTCCTTTATTTTATGCTGTATATTCACATACCTGGTAATGATTTTAACAGTCTGTGACATCTACGCACATAATTATTTACCCAGACTATGGGCTAACTCACCTTTTTTTCTGTAGTTCCTATGGAGGGAAAATCTGTAATCATTTTGTGACTGATACTTTAATATATAGTGCTACAGAGCACTGGATTTGAACTCTGGTCTATGTGTGGCAAAATGTATTTCAGAGCATTTAACAAACTGAGCTAATGAATCATGGCTGCATACTGACGGATATTTGTCTAGAGCTCACCTGGAACAAATATATGACCTGGTAATAGTAATACAGTTTTATAGTGGACTGCAGTGACAGTTGAACACACAGGCAAGAAATTCAAGCATGACAGAGATACTAGATAACTATACATTACTACATAGAATGCAGGTGTACACAATATATTGTGAGTGGGTTGAAATATCTGTGAAGTCTACAAACCATATCAGATTACTGGGTTGGATAGCTCAACCATATAAATTTGCAGACAGTATATTTGCAGTCTACAGCTATGACACTGTTATACTTGCCTGCAGCACTATACCTCAGAGTCTGAATGCATATAGTTGAAATGCAATGGTTAAAACAAGGCAATCTTGATATGCACAGTATACCTTTGGTGTTATTGTTATTGCTTCATGGGTTATTGCAGAACAAGTGTCATAATTAATTTCTTGTAAAACAGCTCTGAATCTACACTTATTGTACAACACACTTTATTAGATATACCTCGATGCAGAAACTGGTATTGTTTTGTGTTTTTATGGCAGAAAAGTTGTCATAATTGATTTCATGCAAAACAGTCTTAATTTCACACATATTGCACAACACAGCTTTATTAGAAGTACTTTCCTCCAGTTACTTATATAGTTTCATGTTTTTATTGCACAACAGTTATTGCAGTAGACACTTTATTTCATTTACTTTATTAAGGTTAAAGCTTTACTCTTCCCTGCTTATTGCTCTACAGTTGGCAGTAGTCATTTATTAATACAAGTCAACTTCCACATACATTGCAATACAATTTTTAATATATATACCTAATGGCAGTTAATGCTTTACTTTTGTGCTTATATGACTACAGATTGCAAAATACATCTGTACTCACCACACTCATGGTGCAACCTGGCCAAGCACCCGGCATGCACCTCAACATTGCGAGCTCTCTCCTCTGCAGCTGTAGGGAGAGAAACACACCATTATACATATCTGTCTATCAGACATTCAGATTAGGTATTGTGGAAACAATGGTAACAGTACTTACAAACTTGTGGGACATTGTCTACCTGGGCATCTTGGACCCAGATGGCCAAGAGATCCCCCTACCAACACTTCAGGTCTTAATAGTGGTGATGGACCTGCTCACCTGTGTGGGGGATACCAATCTCACTGGTGAGCTGATGTGCCAGCCAACTCAGGCCTCCGCCTTGCACTCTGAGCCCTGGAACTCACCCTACAGCAGCTGGTCATCATGGTTTTTCTTCAGAAGTCCAACTATGACCCTGGATTCTTGAATGCCCCACCACTGTGCCCAGAAGCATGCACCCTCTCCCACCCCAGCCATAGTTAGTGCACAGTTCATACTCCAACAGAATGTGCTGTATGCCTGCCTAGTGAGCTTAATATAGCCTGTTTTCCTGTCCTTACATGTTATTGGGCAATATTTAAAAATGTGGTGTGTCACTTAGCACTACACAAACCAGCGCAGGTCAACTGAACAGTACTTAAACTGGCAGTGCGTATCAGTATGCAAACCAGCTAAACACAGATGAACAGTTCCGAGCACTGCCAGGTAGTGCTAAGATGTATCTTTTTTAAGCAGTGTTTTGCAAGGCTTAGCACATCTCAGAAGAGCTTAGCTGAGTGCAGCAGATCAGGATTTAAAAATAATTAGTATAATTTATATTTGGAAAAAAATGCTTAATATCCCTTCCAGGTATTTAAACCCTGCACATACTGAACATAAGGCCGTAGCTCTACCCATTTGGCTACATGGATATGTGGAATTCTGCTATACATTTACATATA
This sequence comes from Protopterus annectens, assembly GCF_019279795.1. Lineage (NCBI taxonomy): Eukaryota > Metazoa > Chordata > Ceratodontiformes > Protopteridae > Protopterus > Protopterus annectens. The sequence continues at coordinate 1,981,940,025 of NC_056737.1, forward strand.
CCTCTGAGCTACCTTTATGCACTGCTGAGCACCACGCCATGCTGTGCAAACATGCTCAGCTATGCTTAAACTTGACCTTTTCATAAATAATTAAATACTTCCGGTTTCAATTTTTTGAATGTCTTGCACATGTCACTTGCTGCGCTCCATGCTGCACAAACCTGCTTTTTAGACAAAATAAAAAATATTAATTTACATTGACATAATGTGGTTGGACAGTGCAGCGAGTGTGTTGTTGCTCATTTGCAGACACAGTTAGCATCACACTCCCTACACTGATTGAATAACCATTTGCCATGGCTCTACCTTGGCAACGCTCCATGATTAATATGCATGACATGCTACCGAGGGGGAACTGTGTACACAGACATGGTGATAGTCCATGCAGGTGCTACACTATGCCTACATAGACTTTATTAAATCCTGGGGAAGATCTTGGAACATGTGGAAGATTGATGAAACAGAAATTTGTATACAGCAGTTAAGACCACAATTAGGTCTTCATGGGAACTGACAATCTGCTTTGGTAAATGTTCACTGATTAGCACTTCTAAAGGCAAGTCATGTATTACTGGCATCTTCTGGTCCCCATGCATGCCAGTGTCCTCTACCCATTCCCATATGGCTTTTACAGGGCAATCATCCACTGTAGAATGGGTATGCTATTGTAGATGTGCCATCCCAAGATCCTTTGTCTACATGTTCCTACCCATTGCAGTCAGTGGGTGCAGAATCCAGTCATGTCTCTGTGTCCCACTGACCCTTGTACTCTGTCACTGAAGATATTTTATAGGTAGCATGTGAGATAATACAATCCTTTGCATCAGAGGTTGCATTCTATATAGGAACTTTCTGGTTGGCTCCAAAGTCAGTGTTTGTACTGACATGGAGTCATCATTATGTGTCATAAAGCTATCACTCAGGTAAACATCAGTAGCGACAAATGCTGCACAGTGTCTAACATCATATTGAGTCATCAATAAAGTAAAAGTCATGCTAAGCATAACTGAGTTATATATCTTAGCAGTAACTGTCTGCAGTCACAGATAGTGGTGTTTAACAGGTACACATAATAAACAACAATGACCTAAAATAACAACAATTAACCACCAACAAGGCACTTGGGAATGAAAGAATATAACTCCAAATGAATTAGAGTAGCCACACTTTATAATGAAAGACTATAACTCCAAATTAATTATAGTAACCAAACTTTATTTTCTAGGAACAAAACCACAGCAGTTGGTTTTGTTTCTATGTTTTTTACTCTTATTTCTGCTTGTAACCCCACTCAGATGGCTGAGGAAATTACTGAACTAGATTCATCTGTTCCTGCTTCTATATCTAACTCTCGTAATATTAAGCTACAACATTATTTATCCGGTATTAAGGAGATAAACAATTCATTAGTTAATTGTGAAGAAACAGCTGTGGAGAAGAGGAGTGAGAATTTTGATGTCACAGCCCTTAAAACTCAACTTTTCAGTTTGGAGAAGGAACTTTACAAGTTAAAGAGAAGTCAGTTCCAGAAATTTCATCTTGAGGTATGTCTTGCTGAACAGATAATACCTCGTGGGCTACGTGTATTGAAAATGCCCTCTTTTCATAACGGGGACAATATTTCGTTAAAGGAATGGCAGAAGACAAATCTACAGACTAGTTTTTGTTACTTGCATCTCTTAATTTCAGCAGCAGAAAGGGAGATGGGTGCCCTGGTTACTTCTATTAACAAAATGTACACTGATCTACTTAAAGACTATTCTACGGATATATTAGACTCATATATAGAAGATATCTTGAATTCTCTCGCTTTATATGAGAGTAAGCTACAGAAAATTAAGGTTGGTAAAATTGTCAGAGATAGGATGGATTTTAGAACTGGGAACATCTTTACTTGGCCGATAGAGGAGCGTGATCGAGAGGGAACGAATTAGTTGAGCACTACATCCATGATGGAAGTTGCTGTGAATGCGACTGAGAGAGCAGAAGCGTCTAGGACTTCACGTGCAGAACAGTTGAGAGAGGTGGAAGTAATACAGGATACTACAGCTCCGACGGCGTGTCCTATGGATTTAGGAGCCAAGAGGAAGATTATCACCACTGTAGCGCAAGTGCATCGAGGGAGACTTGATTCTTTAGAATCAACTACTAGTTCCAATGATTTTTTACAGCGTTACAACATCGAATTCCCTTTACCGATGAAAGAGAATTCATTCAGGTTGAACAGAGACCAGTCGAGAGGAAGGAGTCGTGTATGAGGCAAGAGGAAATGGGACAATTCCACAGGCAATCAGATAAGTATAAAAAGGGCATTTTCCAATGCCAAGATGGATTAATTCTGAATTTATCTAGTGTTACACTGAATAAACATCATTTATCAGTGTTAAGTAAGGGCCTTTCGTTTATCCCTACTAGTCGCTCTTGTTATGCGGATGTCATTTTGGACATCAAGACTTTCACCAGGAATTCGACTCTAAAATTGATGTATAGAGACACTGATAGTAATGTAGAAAATGTTCATAATGTTTTTGTGAAACCAAGTTCATTTATTCCTAACAGCAACTCATTGATAAATGCCTTTGAGAAGCTTTGTATATGTGACATTTATGATACATGTGTAACTTCTGATTTAGATTCTATGGGCAACAAATGTTTTAATTTATCTAGGCAAGAAGCTCTTGCCTTGAGGGAACTTGAGACTGATAGTCGCCTTGTTTTCAGACCAGCAGATAAGGGTGGTCTCATTGTGGTACTTGATAAGAGCTGGTATGAGACCAAGATGTTTGAAAGCTTGGGGGATAATTCGTTTTATGAGGCATTAACTATAATGCAGGTTTCAGTGTATATATCTAATGTTTTTACTAATCTGAAAAATGTATTTGATCAACAGTTAATTGATAAGAAATTGTTTGATTATTTTGTGGTTGCGAAGCCAATTATACCAATATTACAGGGCCTACCTAAGGTTCATAAGTCAGTCCAGGATCCCCCTATGAGACCGATAGTTTCTAGTAGGGGCTGATGCACAGAACCTATCTCTATTCTTGTAGAGAAACATCTTAGACCTGCTCTAAATGACATACAACATGTACTTAGAGATACTGAGCATTTTTTAAGAGATCCGTATGGGTTCTTTTTGACATATACTGGTTGTGATGCTAAATTTGTCACCTTGGATGTAGTTTCTTTATTTACTATGATACCCAATGCAACTGGGATTACAGCTACACAACAGTTTTTGGAATGCCATACAAAATACTCTGCCAAAGTTATTACTTTATTGTTGCAACTATTGGAGATAGTGTTGGAACACAATCTATTTTTATTTGGTAGTTATGTGTTTAGACAATGCAATGGCGTGGCTATGGGCACTTCTTGTGCCAATAGCTACGCCAATGCAGTAATGGTTGTGTGGGAAGAGAATTATATTTTTAAAGGTCCATTCAGGGAACACATTTTGTTTTATCGTAGATTTGTCGATGATGTTTTTATTTTGTGGGACGGTGGGTATGAACAGTTCTCTGAATTTATGGTGTATGTTAATAATACGACTGAATATTTGTGTTTTACACACAGGATGTCATATAATAAGATGGATTTTTTTAGATGTAGCTGTGTTGAGAGATTTGAGTGGGGAAGTGTACACTAAGCAGCACAGGAAGGAGTGTCATGTTAATCATCTTCTACATCGCAGCAGTGCACATCCACCCTATATATTTAAGAACATAGTCACTAACCAAGTAATGAGGGCTTCTAGGCTCAATGTCAGAGATGAGGATTTTAATTGTGAAGTAGGTAGGGTAATGAGGCATTTAAAAGATAGAGGATATAATGATACGTTTTTAACAAGACAGATACCAGGAGCAATAGACAAGCGAGGTCAACAAGCTAGACCATTTTTCTCTTTGAGGAAGGATTCTCCTGGAGATGTTATTAGAGTTTCCACTCAGACTAACTTAAGAATTTCTTTGAAGTATACTGCAGATGTGACTAAATATGTTGATATTATTAAGAAACACTGGCAGGTTTTAATGACAGATGATGAGATTGCCAGTATTGTTGATTATGTCCCTAGGATTAGTTTTAGAAATGAGAGGTCCCTCAAGAGGAGATTGTGTTATCCTAAAGAGAATCGACATGACAGTGGTAATAGTGGTACCAATCCATCTGGACACTGCAATTGGTGTTGTTATATAGATAGTAGTATGACATTTCTTCACCCTGATCAAGGTAGAGAGTATATTTTTAGGATTTCAGCTACATGTAACAGTAAACATGTTGTTTATCTTGCTTGTTGTATGGTCTGTGCCAAATTCTATGTTGGCAAAACAGATAGATGTCTTAAGGAACATATTAGGGAACATTGTTATAATATTAAGAAGGGTAATAAGACCAATGCACTTGCTAGACATGTTCTCAATACAGACAGTTCCCATGTTTTTAATTTTAGAGTGATAGGTCTGACTTATGAGAGCTTGAGACAGGGTGACATCAGTAATAGAACTGAGAGCTAGGGAGCTGTCTGGATTACCAGATTTAGGAGTACTGATGGTCATGGTCTCAATTAATGTATTCCTTTGAGACCAAGACTAAAGAGTAGGCCCTTGAAACGCTGAGCATTTAGTTAAAATATATGCTTTTTTATATAAGCTATGCATATATATGTTTATATGATAGTTTTTTACACATTTTAAATATGTTTTATATATTTTTGTATTAATAAAGTTTTAGATAACCTGTTCATGATATAATTGAGTTACATAGGCCTATTGTCATATGACTTTGTATCATGTGATATACTTCTTGGATATAAAGGTGTGTGTTATTAGTGCTTATTTACACCTGAAGAAGCTTAACTGTGAAAGCGCTTGTGTTTTTGCACTGAGTAAAGGCCTTATTCTGGAGATTACAGCCTTCTGCGTCTCATTTTATTTAAACTTTATTTTCTGCTTTCATCCTTATATTTTTCATTCCTGAGTGCCTTGTTGGTGGTTAATAGTTGTTATTTTTGATTTATATCACCTTCAGTTTGAGCAGTTTTTATTGTGTGTGTTTTAAAGTACAATGACCTGTCTGCCTTGATTGTACATATGGCACTCATGAAGGCCCTAAAATGACATGCATACATATATTCTTACCCATCTACACGTGAAACTAAAATATAGTATACATTGGTATATAATAACAACAATTAGAGCATATGTGCAGTATAACCTTTCAGAGCCGCATGGCCCGAACCTTCTGATTCCTGGAAATATGCAAATTAATCATTGTTCTGCAGCCACATGATGCAGTTATATGTATATATATCACCTAGCTAAAACAAATGGTATGATCTAATGTATACCTGTATGTGTCACCTTGCTTCATGCAGTTTGGGTCAAGGTCAACCCAGGATATCAGAAGCTCCTCAGTGTTCCTGATAGGGTTATATAGTTGCCACACCCTCCAATTGTATTTCTGGTGACCTGTGTATCTCTAACCCATGAGAAGGCCTGATCATGCATAGCCATACTACAGTAATGGAGGCCTGATCATGCATAGCCATACTACAGTAATGGCAAGCTTGCACCATAAGGGCATGATGCCCCCCATCACTCTGTGAAGTGTGTCCTCTCAAACCCTTTCCACATTTTCATCCCCTTCCTGTGAATGACTGGCCATGCTGTCTGAGTGACTCTTGAAGGATTTTATTCTCCTCTCAGGAAAAGTTGTGCTTGCAGAGAAGATGGTGGATTGAAACTCTGTGGTAGACACATTCTAACTTTACAACACATCTATCATATAAAACAAAAAGCAATAGTTTATCCACTGTGAAAACTAATGTAAGGCATACAGTATAAATTCCATACCTGCACTATTTATGTATTTTAATACTGATTACGTACAGAACTTGTAGTAATACTGTAGCATATACAGTATACTGACATTCATCATATGCTTAATAATTACCAAAATATTCATATGAGAATGCACATTGTCAGCACATAATGTAGTTAATGCTAATGACGAATAATAATTCATGCTTTACAAAATAGCAACTTACACCAGTAAGCAACACAAATGTAGTTTAAAAAGTAGAAACATTTCTTACCTGATAATATAATGCAGTTCTTAATAGTCTTCACAGAAAAAAAATTCCCCTAGCAAAAAACACAAAGACATTGGAACACAGACATAATATAATACTTCTCATTGGATCAACACTGGTTTAAAGTTACTCTAACTGGCCTGGCAAGAGCCCTTCATTGAGAGTTATTACATTTCTGATGTTAAATAAGGATCTTAAATATCCACTTGTGTCTAGAAAGGGAAGAGCATCGTTCATTTCCAATTAACTGAAAGTCACATGAAAAATACCAATGTGAAAAAAATGCACAGCTGGGGGGGTGAATTGTCCTGGTCTGCTCACCTCTCCTTCAGGGTGTACACTTTGGGGCATACATGGAGGTATTTTTTCTTCTTGTGGAGATGAGAGAAATCACTTACCTGGCTTGGGGGAGGAGGAGGATGTAGTGGGACCGCATGAAAAGAAAATCCTTTGCAGACATGAGGGGGTGTTATTCACAGATGGCCCATTGTACACTCTCACCACTGCAGTATGACATACGCATGCCAGAATGCCAGGGCTGAAAGAGCAGAAAAATCATGAACGATCCCTGACGGCTGTCTGAATAATTACCCCTCCCAGTGGACCTTTGCCCTGGTGATATAGAATGAATGGGCCAACTGATCAGAAGGGGGCTGATGATCAACAATCAGTGGGTGCAAAGTGAACAAGAACAAAAAAAAGGATCCTTTAATGCATAGCCTTTAAGTCCTTTCCTGCCACACTCTGAAATCTTTGCCCTGGTGATATAGAATGAATGGGCTAACTGATCAGAAGGGGGCTGATGATCAACAATCAGTGGGTGCAAAGTGAACAACAACAAAAAAAATGATTCTTTAATGCATAGCCTTTAAGTCCTTTCCTGACACACTTTGAAATCCAGGCAACTGAGTCCATATTACTTCCATCTTTTTATTTAAAAAAAAATCCTTTGAAAATTCCTTTAAAAACACAGGTTACGCACAAAGCTTAAGATTTTTGTCTATACAAAAATGATTTATCTGAGCTAAGACTTTCTAAAAATGAAGATTCCCATAATTTTCTAAATAACTTACATGTTTTTTTTTTTAATCTTACTCTGTGCAGGAACCATTCAATTAGTTTTTTATATGCTCTTTTCCCAAAACACCTCCCCTTTCTTCCCTGCTAGACATCTCTATTGCAAACATCTGTCCAATCATAAATCTTTTTGAGAGGCTAGTCTATGAACAGGTACCATGACATGCTGACAATTATGGTAAACTTTCCCAAAAGCAGTGTGGGTTTAGGCAGGGTTATAATACATTAATGACTATTTGCAGTGTCAAAGACTTCATTGTTATTAAGGCAATAAGGTTACTCGCATGAATCATCTCTGTAGATATGAGGAAAATGTTTGAAGATATAGTCCATTAATTACTTATTAACAGACTTAAAAATAATGTTTTTTATAATGGACTTGGAAATGAATATCCCTAGTCCATCTGCATCCATGCAGTTCCATTTATTTGTTTATTTACTTATTTATTATTTGTTTGTTTGTTTGTCTGCTAACCAGGGTAGAACACTGGGCCTTACAGCTCATTTTCGTGTTCAGCCTAGAGGTAAAATCATGCAAGAAATGATAAAAGGAAGGAAAAGCTTACATAAAAAGCTTACATTATTCCATCCAACAGAGGCCTCATCCTTTTAAAAAATGAATTTATAATCTCACAGCTCAAATAAATGGTCATGTCTCTAGAACCATAAGTGTTACTAGAAAACTGTAAATGGCAAACTATTCAGCATAAAACAACATTTGCAATGGCTGAATTCATTCAACTTTAGAGCGACAGTAACCACAGTAAATATGAATTTTGTAATGTTTTATAAACAGCTTACAATATCTCAATAAATGTTCAAGAAAAACACATACTGCCAGCAGCATTTTTTTCATACAGCTGTGAGCTTTCATAGAAGGCTAAGCAGTTCTCTTTGTACCACTTGATTGTTGAGATATTTATTGAAATGTAAAAAATTATTGCAATACACGTAAGTAGCATGCATATAATAGTCAAATATCAATAAAGTTGTGTTTGTCACTGCATATGTTTTAAGATGACCAAAATCTTCTACTACCTTGTAAGGTGCATGGTTTTGGAATTATTAATGCAAAAACACATACTGCCAGCAGCATTTTTTTCATACAGCTGTGAGCTTTCATAGAAGGCTAAGCAGTTCTCTTTGTACCACTTGATTGTTGAGATATTTATTGAAATGTAAAAAATTATTGCAATACACGTAAGTAGCATGCATATAATAGTCAAATATCAATAAAGTTGTGTTTGTCACTGCATATGTTTTAAGATGACCAAAATCTTCTACTACCTTGTAAGGTGCATGGTTTTGGAATTATTAATGCAAAGAGGAAAAGGCAATGTTTGACTTCTAGAAGCGGCAATAGGATTTCATTGCAGAAACACTTGGAGGCGTCACTGTGCTATAATGTGATACATAAGAAGTGCAAACCAAGCTAAGAGATAATTCTATCTATTATAGAAAAAAATTTAGCAAAGGGAATTCTTGGAGACCAGCAAGCATGTATAAAGAATCAATGAAGTATTTCACAAAACAAGAACTGTACAATTGTAGACTGCCCCTTTGTAAATAAAAGAACAGATTGTGTCTTCAGAGTTACAAGAACAGTAAGTAGGAGTTCTGATGTTCTTAGCCTAGACAGAAAGAATTAAGTCACATGGTCTTTACTGAAGCAGTTGCATTTTGTTTGCCTATAGAGATATTTATTTTTAAATCTTTTCTGAATCTACTGAATGAAAAGGTGTCTATTATTTGTTTGAGAAAAAAAGTCAAGATTTCTGGACAAAGCAAAAAATAATGGGAGACAAATGCTCACAATTAGGGACAAATTTTAAATAATACTAGAGTTATCTTAAAACTTATTATAACAACAAGATTTGCATCTACAACTTTTTTTGAATGACAAAAAGTATGAAACTCTAATTGCCGGCATTTGTAATTGACTGTAATCCTGTAAACATCTGTGTTTAACAAGAAAATCAACATTTCTATATAGTAGAGAGCAAAATTATGAGGCAAAATCAAGGATATTCTGCAAAATTCTAGACAGATGAGAGGTACAGGGATGGCTTCACAGATTTGGGAGCCGTGATGGAGAAGGAGTGTTCTTTTAGCCTAAGATTGGTGTATGGGGGATGGAGGCAGGTGGTGGTTGAGGATAAAGGTCTGAGGCTGTATGGCGCATCTATTGTCCAAAAATGGAAAGGATTCTAAGTTAATGAGTTGATGAGTTTTAATATCATTTAACTAAGAAGGAGGAGGATTCTTTGAAGGATCACATTCTGCAAACATCCAGCATCTATAGTAAATAGCATATAAATATATAAATACTGAGGATTGGAAAAAAATGATAAATGTATTAATAAATAAAGGATAATACAGGAAAGACATACTCTGATTCCAGATTTGCATTACAGAAAAATGACAGCAATGTATGCCAAGATGAATGAGGTCAGGGATATCACAATACATTTCATTTCCATTTAACATATCCTTTGTAAAATGCAGCTGGTCACTAATTTTTCCCTGAAGAAGACCAATTCATAAGCATCAGTTATTGAAAGAACAAACAAGGATGTAATAGGTAAAGTAATGTATAGTTTATACTGAACTTGGGCAGCTACACAAAACTATTACAATAGATGTGAGATGATATCTTAGATGCAGGGCTATAAAAAAAGCCAAATCACACTGCTGAAGATTAATGTCGAGAAGTGGCATTTGTCAAAACCAGTGGCCCAGCATACACCACTTTCAAATGTCATTGCATAGTTTCTGACAAATGGAAATGGTGTAAATACACTGATACTTCACTTCAAAACTTGTATCTTAATAGACTTTTTCTTATAGTATTGTTTCAGTCAAGTAAAATAATGACCACCCCCAAGCATGGGTCTATTTTATATGATCGAAGATACTTTTATTCGAACATATAATAGGGTTGCCACCTTTTCAAATGGCCAAAGTGGGACATTTTCGGGACAAACATTAGATTTTACAGGCCGACACATACCCACAGTCAGTACAAAGGATAGAGCTTAACTTCTTTGCCTAAATAAAAGCTTATTCTTGTAACATTTTAATTGCTTATTCTGTTTCTTATAACATTTAGGTATGTTAGATACAGAATAACTGTTTTATGCAACTATTACATAAAATATAGGAAATAACTTTGTCCTAAAATCTCAGGACATTTGCCATTTTTTAAATTTTTTGTCAGGACAAAACTGTCCAAAGAGGGACTGTCCCTCGCAAAGTGGGATAGGTGGTAACCCTAACATATAATAATCGACACCTAAACAGTGAATGAATTAAAGAGTGAACAGCCAGTCAGTTGGCCATTATCGGGAATTGCTCTGTTCCCCAATATAGAGCAATGTCAGAGTTGGTATATTTAGTTAGGGGGGGTGAAGGGGGCACAGCCCCCCATGTTGGGGGGTGTGGGGGATGAAGCCCCCCACTTGATTAGGGTTTTGTAGTTTGTGTTCTTTGTGTATGGCCCCATGAATTTTTTCATGAGGAAAGAATTTGCGGATCTGGCCATTCACTCTTTAATTCGTTCCCTGTTTAGGTGTTGATTATTATATGTTCGAAGAAAAGTATCTTCGATCATATAATATAGACACCCAAGCATTGCTCTAATGCATAATTTTGAAATGTTCATGTATGTTTTGCTGATGAATCATCTTTCTGAAGAAATAGAGCTGTATCAACAATGCAAAGTCAGTTTGCCAACTCTCTGACAGCAACAGAAAACCAATTGTATAGTGTAATACTAATCTCTAGTAATTTAATGAGGTCCTTTTTACCTTAGGCCTCTGATTAAATCAGAATATACCCAGCTGGGTAACCTGGTCAGTGGAAAATATAAGTAAATACATATGCACATACACAAATGCATAAATCATTAACTGGTCAGCTGTAACTCATGTGTGGTAAAGTATACTTGTGTAAGTAAACTTATTATAGCAGTACATGTTCTAATACATTACTGTTGTAATAGCCTAAGATATATGGGTTTTACCTCCTGCACTGGCCATCATAATTTGGGTGCCTTCCATGTGCTCCAACTGCCAGGAGCTCATGTGTATCTTCATATAAAAGGCAGTTAGACAGCAAAAGGCTTCACATCATTTCTAGCTTCGTAGGGAGGCAAGAGTCTGACAACTTATGCTGGGAAATAAAGTAAGCAATAGCTATATACTAAAAAAAGAGGGATGTAACAACAAGCACACCCTGACAATCAGAAAAAGAGCACCATCAAGAAAAAGTGGGCTAGTGGGAGGGAAGCTGCTGCAATGGTGATCTACTAGAACATCTACTGTTATGGTAAGTTTACTTGCAAAACTTTACTATGTTCAATACATAAATCACTGTTGCAGTACCTAAGTTATATGGGAAGATTACCATAACCTAGCCAGGGAAAGAAAAAGAAAATGAGAGAAGGCCAATACCTAACACTCCATGAGCCCCTGCAGTGGTCGGAGCAAAGCCTGTTCTGGACCAGGAAAAGGAATCCAGTTTGTAGTGTTTTATAAAAGTATGAACACAGGACCATGTTTCTGCCTTTAAAATACTTCAAGAGTTCACCCCTTTCCAAAAAGCCACAGAAAAAACAATACCATTGTACAATGGGTTGTAACTCTGCCTGGGAGTGGTTTATTGTAGTGAGTATAACAAAACTTAGTGGCATGAGGCAACCACTTACAAACATTTAACGTGTCACTGATTATCCTTTCCACTTACCTTCATGAGAGACAAAACAATTTATCAGATTTCCTGAAAAGGTGAGTTTTATCTAGGAGGTATTTTTGCTGCCTGTCTGCATCCAGAGAGTGAAGGATCTTTTCTCCCTTTTTTGGTTCAGGAAAGAATGCTAGGAGATTATTAGCCTGACTTAAAGTAAACTCTGACATGTCTTTATGCATAAAAGAGGATTTGTTCTCAAAGAAACACTGTGCTTGTGAAAAATGAGGTAGGGTTAATCGTCCATAAGTCTTGTAACTCAGATACTCTCCTAACAGATGTCAGAGCAATGGGTAGAAATGTATTTTATGTAAAGAACCTCTGATCAACTTAATGAACTAGTTGAAATGGGGGCAGAGTAAGCGTTTCAAACACAAAATTATGATTCCAAAGAGGTAACACCAGTTTCCTAGGTGAATGAGCATGTGAAAACCCATTCAAAAACTGTTTAATTTGCACATTATTAGAAAGGGGAAATCCTAAGGAAGACCAGCAGAAATGACTGATAGATTTACCTTGATAGAAGAGTACAGCAGGTCACTGAACAGCATTTCACACAATCAAGAACCATAAGCATTTGGGTCTGAAGAGGATCCTGCTTCTTTGATTGGCATTAACTAGAAAATATTTTCCACTTACACAAATATGATTGAAATGAATTAGTTTTCCCCATTCATCACACTCTCTAAGCAACTTAGATGTAAAGGGACCAAACAGAGTCTCTTTATTGAATGGAGAATTTAAAATCTTATATTTAATGTTATCAGGAAGATTTTAAGATTGAGGCCAAGCAAATCTCCTCAGAATTGAGCAGCAAGCAGCAGCCCTGGATGAGGAATCCACAGCATCACAAGCATAGTTCAAAATATGCTTAGTCACTTGAGAAACAGCACTTAGTAATTCTTAATCATGGATAGAGGAAGGGCCACCATTAACTTCTGCATGTTCTCTAAAAACACAAGCAAAAACTTTAACATATGAGCTTGACAGTTTAAAATCCGGAAAATTTAAGTATTAGAAGAAAGCATTTTCTTATATACTTACCTAGTGCCTTCTCATGTTGCCAGATCGAATAGGTTATTAATCAGTAACCTGTTTAGCAGCAGCATCAGATTCAGAAAGAGAGATTATTGCTGGATCTAACTTAAGGATGGAAAACAGCAGCATTTCTGGGGCATCTTGTATAACCTGTAAGATCTCTTAGAAGTAGAAAGCTGAAAGCTGGGTTAGCTGGAGGCAGTGATAAAAACATTGTCTAAAACAGGTAGTACAGGAGGAAAGGGTGCAATCTTAGGCATCTGTAACTTTTAACAAATCAAAATACATTGTGCCAGCTCATTCTACTCCCACTGAAAAATAAAACCCTTTCAAGTTAGACAAAATGTCAATCTCTTCAGCAAGGAAACCTGATATTATACTTTTCTCAGATTAAGAATGTTCTGACTCAGAAGAAATACCTGTGGTACAAATCTCCTACTTTTATGTCTGCTCTTCTGATTGAAAAAAATCATGTCAGAATGAGAGAGAATTATTTTCTTTTGACAAGGCAAGGAAAAGGCAGAAATAATTTTCTCAGCAAATAACAGTAAATATGCCCTGCCCATGGGAACAGAAACAGGAGCCTGGAAGTGTTTCCTCACTAATGATATGTCCCTTAATGAAAAAAAAAAATCTAATCTGTCCCATATGCATAATGCACCCAGTGTCCACATCCCTATCCCAGCCAGTTGTAGACTCTTCATCTTGCTCTTTCCCGACTTTAACAAAAGTGTCTCTCCCATGCCAGACAAGAGCATTCCTTTAGCCACAGAGGACATGGTTATCCCCTGGCCTTTGGTGGCTTGGAAGGCTATACCAGGAAGACGGGAGGGAAAAGATGGGTTGTCTGAGGAACAACAAGCAGCCACTGCAAAGTCACCCAACAGCAGCTGAGGAAAATTCAGAACCAGTCTGTCCCACTTGACTGCATAACACGTTTCTAGTTCTTCCATTGTTAAGCCAAGGAAGAGGTGAGAAAAGTGGGTAGTGGAGTCTATGTGGGTCAGTAAAGTGACTGAAACAGAACAAGTAATTCTAAGGAAAGTAAATCACTTACAGATCCCCATGAGCACAATATACTGTCCCAAACATAAAAGTTTAAAACTTCAATAAACTGTTAGTAAAAGTAAAAACTTTTCCTTACAAAAAATTTACACAAGCACCAACATAAAAACTCCTTTCAGATATGTAAAGATGGCCCAAAAACATTGTGTCATAGCAAAAGTAAAATTTTCTGACAAAAAAATTCAAGTTTTCCCTAATAAAATAAGAATAAAATAGGAATGCTATCTACTCAGTTGTGGATGTATTTCTAGATGACAGGCAGATCCATAGGGCACAACAAAGAAACATTGGGTTTGGAAGCAAAAAAGCTCTGAACCTGTTTGCACTCCAACTGCCTTTTACATGGTGATACTTGTCAGCTAATGACAGATGATGTGCATGGAAGGCACCCAAAGTTCTGATTTGCTGGCCAGTGCAGGGGTTAAGTCCCATACAGCTTAAGTTACCACAGCAGTGATCTATGTATAGAACATCTTAAATGGATGCTGCCCTTAAAAAATAATACAAGTAAAATTAAAAGTAATATCTTGCATGTTAGAACTGAAAGTGTATATTTGTGGAGAAAAATGCATTTAAATGCATAGCATGTGTATGAAAAAAGGGGTCTATTTTTTTACCAAAACTAAATGTCCATACAGTTATAACTTATATGCCAAACTGTAATCAGTAACATCTGTTGTTCTCTTCACTTTTTGCAGAGGTAGCCTGATTTTCAACCTGAAAAAATAAATACTTTTGAAACAAAATGTGCATTATAGCAATAACCCATGCCTGCGTGTGGGTAATGCTGGATTTACCCATGGTTGGCGTGGTTTGGTCCCGAGGGCGAAGCCCAAGGGACCAAACAAAGACAACAGTGGGTAAATCCAGCATTACCCACACCCAGAAGTGGGTTATTGCTATTATACAATGACATTATTTAAGAAAAGGAATAATTACTTTTCTTAAATAATGGCATTGTATAATGCCTCTTTGCTGCCCTTCCACAGCTGTCTGGTGTTCCGTGGCAGTTCTGATGTACTGCGCATGCCTACGCAGTACATCAGAGCTGTGGGCAAAAGCAACGGAGAACGCAAGATCTCCGTTGCTTTTTACTGTCTCGCTATGTTAAATGGGTTTAACATAGCGAGACAGGGTTAAAAAAAAGCAACGGAGATCGCAAGATCTCCGTTGCTTTTTACACACTGTGTCGCTATGTTAAAGGAGTTTAACATAGCGAGACAGCTTTAAAAAAAGCAACTGAGATCTCCGTTGCTTTTTTTTAAATCTGTGTCGCTATGTTAAAGTCTTTTAACATAGCGAGACAGTGTTTTATACTAACGGAAAAATTGAGGGATTTACAATGGGCACGCTGGTTGGGCTGGCCAATCAGCGTGCACGTTTTAGAGTAGGCATTGTATAATATCCATTAGCTTTTGTTCATTACAGACACACTTCCTTGTAATGTCTGCAACATAAGGAACAGATTGTGAACACTAAGACAATTGTCAAATATTTAATATCACAATTTCTACCTTTATCCCTATAGAAAAGCAAAGCAGGTCAAAGCTGGATCCTGATTCTGTGGCACTGACAATAAAAACATATAGGTCACTTTACCAGTGTTAAATATTTTAAATCATGATTAAATAAACATTATCTGTATTTAAATATGTTAATTCTTAGGCATTAAAATAGCCCAGTAAACATGAAAAACAAATAGGTAAAAATGCAAATTTTGCATCAAAAGGAGTAGTTTGTTTATTTCATATAATTCTTTGCTATTTAGATTAAGACATTTTTCTCAACTGATTGCATCAGTTAATGGTATTTTCTTTTTTGTTGTGTGTTTACCTCAGAAAATCATTTACAGAGTATATATAATAATAACAGTAATTCAGTTTTGCTCAATAATATTTGGTTTGTGAGTCACTCTAATTACTCACATTTTTCTGCAGCAAAAGTTTTCCACATAATGAACATATTTGTTGTTTTATCAACATTTATAAATGTCAAGATGACTTTTTGGAATACACCTATACAAAAAGAATTTTGGAAAACAAATTAGGAAGACAAAGCAATGATCCATCCCCTCAAATACATTTATTCAGAATGTCATGCTTTTGTTCTCACTTCTAAGTTTTATTTTGAGGAATTTGCTTTAATCTTCTACACTAATTATAATTGTCATATATTTCAAACCTTGATGAAAGGGAATATGAAAAAATATATTTACAAGAAAAATATAGTCTACTACATCTTGATATAGTGTCAATCAATGTAATACGATATTCAAAATAATAATTAATATACCTAGTAATAACCTAAGTGGAGTTAATTGACTGATACAGAAAATGCACATAAGCATGTCTACTAAACATAAATGAGAATTCCACAAAAACAAGCTGAGTCCCTGCCAATGTCAGAACTTAAACCAATTAAAAAATAGTACCAACATGACTCAGAGGCATGGGCCTGAATTTATGAATTGCCTGGTCTTCATGCTAAGCTTGAGCACACAACAAGCAGTGATGTCCAAGAAGTTTGGGATTTAGGAAATGGGTACATGTTAAGGCCAGATACAATACAAGGGTTAGCAGCCAACTATACTAATGACTCTATAAACTGCTGCAGCTCATGCTAATGAAGCAAAACATCATGGCAGAGTGATTCAGAACACTTTTGTTTTATTTATTTATTAATTTATCCATTGTTGATCAGATTAGTCCCACTAGGCTAGCAGCTACTTTTCAAGAGAAACCCGAGGTGGTATTTATGCTACTACTTGGAGAAATCTGACCAGAGCATCAGGGAACTTCCCCTATTCTTGGCCATTTGTGTGTAACACAACAGGCTTCCTGTTCCTGTTCCTGTTCCAGGTACAGAGACAGCCCAGAGAAACAGGGAGAAAATGAGGCTGATTCAGCTTTTGCTGAAACTGGAATGAAATTTGCTGAAAATGTAGTTGAAATGGTAGAATCACTACCAGAAGTTTTTTTTTTCTGATGATGTGGGTGCAGTAAAAGCAGTACATTGGAGGAAAAAGGGATTGTAGCTGAAACACAGATAGATTCAGAAGAAAATGTTTCAGAGGACATTTTTTGAAAGAGAGACAGTTACCTCTAAAAAATGGATAATTATAACCCTTCAGTCGGGGGGGGGGGGGTTGTGGGATGTTTATTTGTAAGAAATTGTAAACCAAAGTGAGCCAGAACATGGAGGAACAATTTCATAGAGAGACACTATGGGAAAAAATAGAAGTAGAAAAAGGAGAAACCCGTGCCAGGAAAAGTTCTAGTGACAAACACTTATGTACAAAACGTTGGAGGAGGAGCAAAGAAGAAAGAAGAAATAAAAGAAACATAAATAACTATACAGTACTTGTGAACAGTAAAAACCAAAAGTCTGGACAGGTATGAGGTTTGGGTCTCTGTCATACACCTCTGGGTTTTAAAGCAAAATAGGTAAGATCATTTGTTTTAATTACTATAGAGACTTTTTGTGACTTGATATTTGACACTAGACAGGTCATGGAAAGAATTTTGGATGCATATGAACAAAAGAAAAATATTTATTCAATGTCAGCATGTGTTGTGCAAGCTTTTACAGACAAACAAAAACAGAATAATGACCCAGTTTAGAACTGAAGTTGAAGCAAAAGAACTGAAAGAATATTTGTTAACTCTATGTAAATAAGTAATGGATAAAAGAGGACTTAAAATGGGTGCCGGAAGCCAAACACTCTCTGGCTAGGCTTATAAATGCCCTAGGGCAGATAGCCTAGTATGAACCTATGAACCTATGAACCTATGGACTGGGGGATGGGAATGTGAAGTAACACTGAAGTAACACTGAAAATGAAAAATGATAATGTTATGCATGTACCTAATATTATTAATGCTCATGGCAATAGGGGGTTGTAAAATACAGGGGTCAACCAAATCCATTTATTGTGGAAAAATGATAATTTAATCAATGAATGCTGTAAAAATGTTATGTGGTAAAACAGAGCATAATGCAAAAAATGTGATTTAAAGTGCAAGACATGTGGCAGTACTAGTCGTTCATGGCTTGAATGTGAAATGAATGTGCAAGAGAATGAAAATGGAGTTATACAGGAGAAAGAGATAGAAGAATGTACTTTTCAAGAAAATGTACTAAACTATGTAACTGATAAAGAGGTTGTACATGAAGTTAAAGAAAGTAACAAGGAAAAAGAAACAGAGGAGATATGTGAGGAAGAAGTTGACTGGCATACAGTAAGAAAAGAAAACAATTCAATAGGGAAGAGAGTTAAAGAAAGGAAAAGAAAATTAAAAAAAATATAATTCTTAGAGAAACTAAGAAAGGGAAGGGATAAAAATTATATTATACTAACAGTTCTTAAAAGCTGAAAATAGCATTAAATGTGAACAGTATGAAAAATCTTAAAAGGACAAGAGGTATATTACAATGGTGTGCTGCAGTAGATGCACATATTATTGTTTTAGAAGATAGATTAACAGAGGAAAGAAAGAACAAAAATTGAAAAACTGTGGAATGGTGTGGTAGTTTGGAACATAGTGTGGTAGTTTGGAACATGGGGAAAGAAATGTGCTTGGGTATATGTATATTATGTCAAGAAAGTATTAAACTATTAGATGTAACCATAGTGGAACCAGGATGAATTGCAATAATAGACTTGAGATGGAAAAATATGTGTATATAATTAGTTTTATATTCATATTTATCAAAAAAAGAGAGAACTGCTGTTTAAAAATATTCTTGAATATGTTTGTGTAAATATGGACATTATAGTGTTGGATGATTTTAATTGTAATTAAAAAAAGAGCAATTGGGATGTTAAAATGGTTAAAGAAATTATGACAAGTGGAAAGGTAAGTGTACGGGAAAATAACCACTGGACCTACAAAAGGAACGATGTTAGGACAGAAACTGATTATTTTTAAATATCAGATAGTTAAAAAAAATGAAAATATTACTACTATTAATGAAAGTTCTTTGGTTCCCTGCATTTGTATGGTCTTAATACCACTGTAAAATACGTTATTCCTAGATTTTCTATGTATTGTGATGCTGTTTAAACACCTAAATGTATCTATAACTTGTCTTTCAGTGTGAAACTTTTCTCCCTGGGCCTCTGCTGAAAAAGGGCTTTTGGTCCAGACAGACACTCCCGATTAACAAATGTAAAATAAAAACAAATAAATAAATAAGTATGCTGAATTTTTGGATCATGTAGCTATATGGGTTTGCCTACAGGAAAATGAAGAATAAGAATAGGAAAGGAATAAATAGAATTAATGAAAAGGAATTAAATTTAGAAGAGAAAAAAAACTTATGGAATTATGGAAAATCATATGAATATGACAGAGTTTTATGATAATTGGATTATTTGGGGGCTTACTTTTAATGAGAAATATAAAACAGTGTTTTTTGAATGTATAAGGAAGAAAAGGAGAAAAGAAAAAGAGAGATATAATATATTAAGTCAAGAAATATTCAGACCCCCAGTTTCAGCAAGTTCTGCACAGAGTGCAGGAATAGTGCAAGAGCTACTGCATGCAATATGGCCGACGAGCAATCTCGGAATGAGCTCCTGGGACATGCACGAGCGCTCCTACACTATTCCTGCATGAACACCACTGATATATGGTAATTACCTCATTTTCTGGTGAAAACCATGCAAATGAGGTGAATTAGCAATCCAGGAGGCAGGCAGATGTCTGTGCAGGAATAGTGTAACCTGCAGAAATGTATTCGCTTACTAACCGAAAGCATTTCTGCAAATTACAAAATGGAGGCATGACAGATCTAAAGAAACCACATATTCACTGTAGTAGGCATGCCAATGGCCAAATATATGGCCATTGGCATGACAAATAGTTGCAAAATTATAAAAAATAACTTTTATTTTTTTTGGCCGATTTCGGCTCTTTAAGCGTAAGGCAGAGGTGTGCATATGGGATTGGCCCGAAAATAAGAAAAAAGTTGGAAATAAGCTTTTAAACCCAAATCAGCATTTTGCCATAATAGGCAATGGCATGCATAATACCACAATAGCAGGGAATAGCGGTTGCTAAGGGGGAAGTCTCAGTGTGAGTGTGGTAAATAGGAATTAGCATTCTGTTTTATGCAAATGAGGGGATTGATACTGAGTCACAGATTTCCTCTCAGTGTTAGCTTGCACCCAACCATGTAGGTGCAGCAACACCATTGTATAAGAGATAGATGATCTCATAAGGGGGAGTGTCATGCATGTTGTAAGCTTACTGGAGCTCTGTGAACCATGTTTGCCCTTAGCTAAGCACAGTTAAGGAAGGGTGTGTGTCTGAGACTGCCTAGCAGTGTTTACATTGCCTAAACGGGTGTGTGAGCTGTGCACCAGGTTTTAAATTAAAAAAAAAAAAAAAAAAAAAAAAGGAAATAGCAGCTCTGTTCACATCTGAGCACTGGGTATGCACACTGTGCCACGGGGCTTAAACAGAAAGGCAATGGGAAGGGAAAACAGCTGTAGGAAGGCAATCCAGGAGAACTAGCATAGCTGGTAGGTGAAATGTATCAGAATAAGCCAATTACATATGGAACAGCTTAGCACACTACTATAAACTATGCACACACCTTCCAGTCTGTTTTTTTCCCACAAGCTCTACACCATCAGTGGACACACACTGGGAAATTTTACCTGACAAAACTAACAAAATGTTAGGGGCTGCTGTTGCTCTCATACATCAAGAAGAGGCTGAGGGTGCTGAGGAAGTGAATGCTGATGACCAACCCACAGTGAGGAGAAGAAGATGAGTGTACAGACCCAGGGTAACTTACCTGGGGCTACATGAGCTGGAGATAGTGGAGTACTATAGGGTGGACAGGGACTTTTTACAGCAAATTGTTGAGCTGTGCCTGCCATGCCTCACAAACAGAACCAACAGAGGGGAACCCATCCCAGTGGATACCAAGGTATGTGTGGGCTTAAGAATACTAGCCACAGGTATCTTCCAAAGGGCAGCTGAGGATATCATGGGGATCTCACAGGCATCAACATCCAGGGTACTCCACCAGTTCCTGGATGCCATGTCAGCACATGCCAGTGAGCACATATATTTCCTCAACACCCATAAGGCATTGACCAGCAATATGTGTCTCTTCCACCAAATAGCAGAATACCCTGAGGTAGTGGGTGCTATAGACTGCACGCACATGCACATCAAAGCACCACCAGGCAAGTGGGATAGGATCTACATAAAGCGCAAGGGCTTCCCCTCCATCAACTGCCAGGTCGTGTGCGATGCCCAGGGCATTATCTTGAATGTGTGTGCTGGCAGCCCTGGAAGCTATCATAACTCTCAAATCTGGCATATAACACAGCTGTACCAGTCAATTGCCAGTGAGGACATCACGTATGGCCACCTAGTGGGGGATGCTGGTTAAGCACTGGAGCCATGGCTGATGACACCCATCAGAAATGCACACACACCTGAACAAGAATGCAATAATGAGGCACACACACAAACCAGGATCATAATAGAGTGTTTGTTTGGGATGCTCAAGTCATGGTTCTGCTGCCTGGACATATCCTGTGGAGGCTTGCAGTACTCTCCAGTTACATGTACACAAATGTTCATAGTATGTGCCATGCTACACAATATCATCCTGTGGAAACAGCTGCAGCAGAAACAGCATGGGGCAAGGCCACACAGCCCCCCACCATAGCCAAGGCCAGAATAGGTACAGAGGGACCTGGATGAGGAACAACCTGAGCCTGCCCATGTAGGCAGAAAGAGGCTTGCCCAATATGCCCAGGCCTTGGCAAAGAGGCAACACATAGCACATACACTGAGACCCAGGGAATGACACCTCTTTCTGACTCGCACATACAGTAAAAGGGATGCCAAACATGACACTACTTGTGCTTTGCCATGTATAGGGAGTGTACTATGTGCATCTGACATAGTCAGCCTTTCAGCACCGTCCTCAATACCAGCACAGCCACAAGGTAAGTCACTCTTCCTATCAATTGCTGAATGGAGTAGTATGTTCTGATCATTGTATCTATGGTATGGATGTGAGCATACAAGGGAATCGGGTGGCTGAATGGGATGGCAGCAGATAGTGGACACCTATATGGCCAGCATGAAATCTATAACAAATACTGGTGTCAACATACTAGGCAGTACTAGACAAGGTGACAAATCCCACTGCAGTACATGTGGTGGCCCAAATGTGTGTCCATAGGACACACACATGCATGTCAGTGAGGCATACATACCCACCACCAGCCTCACCCAGCAAGACAGGTGTAGATGACTGTAAAGAAAGGCTGTGCTATGGCCTCCCCTTGATGGTAATGGTTAACAGCCACCCTCCAGACCTACACAGACAAACTACAACATGTCTGGCAGTTGAATGTTAGTTCTGAAAGGTAAGAAGTCTGAAACTGAAATGTAGGCCAATAAAAGCTAAGATCTGTACTCTACTGATATGCCTCCAGTCTGAATGATAGGTCAGAATACAAAATAAAAAGGAAGCCAACAGAGTACCTGAAATACCAGTGCAGTCATAGCAAATGTTTAAAGTCTTCAGGTGTGCCCTCTCCCCCCAACAATCCTATGCAGAAATGCAGTAACACGTAAGTGTGAAGTGTAATAACAGTGGAGCATAGATTAACTGAGCTGGCCCAATCTACAGGATAGATTGTTGCATGTGTACAATATGCAGGGGTCTATGTGTCAGGTCATTGTGTGTTCAATATTGTCTGGAAGTGGTCACCATGTAGGCATGGAGGATTGTGTCTTGGTGGCCTATGGGCAGTACTATGGATGACAGAGCCATGTTCTGACAACTGCAGTGCCAACCACAATGCTTCACAGCAATACCCATGTCAGCAGTCATCCATTCTCAATGTTCAGATTTCAATATCTGTCACCATCTGAAAGATGGACATGCCATGAATGTAGGCATAGACATACACACAGTACATAGGTGGAAGTACCCTAGACAGAGTACATAAAATGTAACTGTCAACTGCACACAACCTTGGAATTGTACATACAGGTTAGCAGCGCATTGTCTGTGTAATATGGAATACTGATGTAGTCTGGCCAATCTCTGGCAGACCACAAAAGGCACAGTTATGAAGTAATGAGAGACTACCTTTGTCCCCGCACAAGGCAGCATAAGGGGAATGTCCCATGTATATCTGTGAGTCAGCTGCAAGAAGCTTCCATATCACACATGTACTCAGCTCACCCCACCATCAGCCACAGGTTTATCATAGGTCATTTCCTTGCTGTTGGGATTGAGTATAGTATGACCCTCACTTCTGTATGGGAATACCCACAGAATGCAGCATGCTGAAGAGGTGTCCCATACAGGTGTGTTCCTAGCTGTAAACAGCACCCTGCCAACATCCAAACCGATGGATTAATATGGACAGGAACTATTGCCATTAACACCTTGCACATTTACCCTGTCACCCCAGGGGAATCCAGCAGCCTAGTAATGTAGGAGTGACAGAATGCACTGCTACAGATGGCCTGCATCACTACCAAATGGCCTACAGTCCTCTGTCAAAGACCTGTGCCTCACCCATAGTGTCAATGTATGTTATCCCATGGGGTCCCAACTTACAACAAAACAGTCAAGAGAACACAAATGCAAGGCCATGTTGACAAATCCCAGTAGCATGCCCACCATGTCCTACTGCATGAACTGTGGACCAACACCTAAATACCAGTGGGATGAAGGGACAACTATAGGAATACTTTTCAGATATTGCTTGCATAATGTTAGGAAGAGGATAGAATAACAGAGTGTGGGGGGTGTAGATGCATGGACATCATGGAGTGTGCAAAGTCTTAAACTCTGATGTGTGCCCATACTACCCATGCCTTAAAACCCAGGAATGGATGGCTACAAACCTGCTTGTAAACCACAATGTGAAGGGAAACTGAACAGATATATGAGCCCTGCCTTTGGGTAACCTGGGTGAATCCGTACAGTTGAGAGGTATGGGCACAGCAGGATATGGCCATTCTGTTATGTCAATATATATACAAGAAAGGGATCCTCAGCCACCATAGTACCAAGGTGCTGGACCATTTACACAGACCCATCAGCAAGTGTCTGCAGCTACCCATCCAGAATGGCATAAGTGTGCAAGAATATGTAGGCTGCAGACCACAATACTGGACACAGCTTCATTCATCTTGTATTTCCCAGGAAATAACTGTGAGCAAATAAGTATATCTATCAGTAGTTGATGACATAATACATCATGGTGTAAAACAGCTGATGAAGTCCTATGGACGAAAACGCATATTTGAAGTGTGGATGTAAGAGCGTTAATATATTTCTTTGGCGTGTTACACATTTCCTTGTTGGGCTGATATTTTTGTTTCTCGAGTGGAGCACCTAGAGTGGATTTTAACTTGTTGTGGAATAAACTTTCTGATTGCTAACCAGCGTGCCCTAGCACTTTTTTACTGGATTTATAGTTCTCTTTGGAGTGCTTACACTTTTTCTTGGTTCATGATAGTACAAATCATTATTCATCTAGCATTTGTATACCCAGTCCTGTCAAATGTAAAGTTGTGTGTGACTGTGTGTGTGTGTGTGTGTGTGTGTGTGTGTGTGTGTGTGTGTGTGTGTGTGTGTGTGTGTGTGTGTGTGTGTGTTTCCAGAGGAATGATTTATGGCCCATTCACACACACTGCACTTCTCATTGCCCATGTTAGCATTCTTGCTGATGTCAGTCACTTTGAAATAACCCTCCTGCCAAACCTCAGCTCTATAACCTGTGTAGTGCTTGTGATACTTGTGTAATACTGTAGTGTAGAAAACTAGTTAGGTAGGAGTTCTTATTCCAAACATGGAAACTGCAAAACTGTGTGTGTGTGTGTGTGTGTGTGTGTGTGTGTGTGTGTGTGTGTGTGTGTGTGTGTGTGTGTGTGTGTGTGGAGATGAATGACTTTGAGGCCATTCACACTCACTACACCTCCCATTGCCCTACTTTAGCATGCTTGCTGATGCCAATCACCTTGAAATAACCCTTTGGATAAGTGCTAGCCTTATAAGCTCCATGGCACTTGTGATAACTGTGTAATGCTATAGTGTAGCATACTATTTAGGTAGGAGTTCTAATCCCAGACATGGCACCTATAAAACTGTGTGTTTGTGTGAGACAGTATGGGTGTGTCTTTGATGATACCTGATTTTATGGACATTGACATTTACTACTCTCCCCTTACCCCTCCTTTAGCACTGCTGCTGATGTTAGTCACCTTCAAAGATACCTTTGGACAGCTCTCCAACATATAAGTTCCATGGTGCTTGCAATAACTGTATAATACTATAGTGTAGCATACTAGTTAGGTAGAAGTGCTAATCCCAAACATGGCAACTGTGAAACTGTGCATGTTTGTGTGAGCAAGTGTGTGCGTCTTTAATGATACCTCATTTTATGGACATTCATACTTACTACTCTCCCCTTACCCATCCTTTGGCACTGTTGCTGATGTTAGTCACCTTCAAAGATGGATTTTATGCTGTTGTTTCATTTGAAGTCTGATGAAGCATTCTAAGTGACGTGAAAGTGCTTACTTATTCAAATAAAGGATTTTATTTTATTTGACAGTCTTTTATTTCGTGTTTTATCTTGTTTGCTTCGATTGTTGTGGAGATCTACCTCTCTTATACTGGAACCTTCAAAGATACGTTTGGACAGCTCTTTAAAATATATGCTCTGTGGCACTTGTGATAACTGTGTAATACTATTGTGTAGCATACTAGTTAGATAGGAGTTCTAATCACAGACATGGCAAATGTGAATGTGTTTGTGTGATAGAGTGTGTGTGTCTTTGATGATACCTAATTTTATGGACATTCACACTTAGTATTCTTTCCTTACCCCTCCTTTAGCACTGCTGCTGATGTTACTCACCTTCATAGACACCTTGGCACAGTTTTCCAACATGTAAGCTCCATGGTGTGTGCCATAAATGCAGAGCAATGTAGTAACAGTAACTACATAGGTATGGGTTTGAATCTCATCCATGGCAAGTGTTTTTGTGTGTACATATGTATCTCTATACCTCAAATATTTTGGCCCCATTTATACCCAGTACACATCTCACTGCCCAACTTTAGCAGTCCTGCAGATATCATCCACCTTAGAAATACCTGTTGCCAACCCTAAACCATGTCAGGTCAGTGTTGTATCTGGTAAATGCATAACATAATGGTTTGTAAAGATTGTTACATAGATGTCCGAAAATCACCCCTGGCAAATGTAAATGTGTGTGTAGGGTAAAATCATTTTTGGGATCTCTCACCCACTACATCACCCAATACCAGTATTTACAAGGGTTGGTGATGCTCCTCATCTTAGAAGTACCTTGGGATAACATCTGTCCTATAAGCTCTGTAGGGTGTGCAATAAATGTGGTATACTATAGTAGCAATACATAGTTTGGTAGGGGTTTGAATCTTAGTACTGGCAAGTGTGTGTGTGTCTGTCATCAGTATCCTGTGTGGGGGTTTCTGTGATTGTGTAATAACAGGATCTGTTGTGGGGTGTTTTTTTTTGCTAAATTTTTATGTTGAGGACCTAGTATATGTCACAATGTTCACCTTACAAAGTCAACAGATGTCAAACACCGGAGAGGTTGATGTAGACAATCCATAACCCTACATGTGACAGCATGGATTAGTGAATAATTAGGAACAATGCAGGCAACCCTTCTGTTATTCAGAGAACACTCTCCATCCATGTCTCATACACAAACACACTTGTCTAGGCAACAACCACTATATTAGTAGTTCCCTGCATATTGCCTCACAGATAGTAACCATGGTGTGAATGCAGTGGACTATATGCCTGTTGACCACAATAGTGCCATTGACATCAGAAAATACTTTGATTTGCTACATCTCCTGACTGACTGTGTGTTATCCAGCAAGTAAAAGGACATGGCACCCTGTTCCATCTCCTCAGTTACCAAATAAATGTGTACAGTGACCCTTTTGCCATGTTCCCCACTGGACGCCTGCAACAACTGTAGAGTCTCCAAATGTACCTCACAAATGGAATACCATGCCTTATACACATGATCTGTATGGACAGATGCCACTAACTCCACTGAATACCCATGTCATGCTGTCAATGTAGGTGCAAGTATGACCTCAGTTACATAGCCAGATCTCACCAAATGAGGTCTGAAATGCTACATCAGAAGATAATCTGTCCACACATGCCTCAAAGACCTCAAGTACACTTCCGCATGTCAAGAACATGCATGTAGGACATGTGCACAACCCAGACACTGTCCATGTTATGGAATCTAGACTACATACATGGGAAGCAGTGACATCACTGGCCACCCCTAATAGTAACCCAGATGAGTGAATATTGAATACAATACCCACCCCTGGGCACCACTCCAGGGACTACACCCCTGAGCTACACTGGGGACTATTGTCATGTGGCCTGATGCCAAGGTATTCCCCTGGCCTAGCCATGTAGATCCTTCAGGCCCATTCACCTACTACACACCTGTGAAGCAATGAATCTATAGATCTCAGTACTGGCAAGTGTGTGTGTGTGTGTGTGTGTGTGTGTGTGTGTGTGTGTGTGTGTGTGTGTGTGTGGAGATGAATGATTTTGAGGCCATTCGCACTCACTACACTTCCCATTGCCCTACCTTAGCATGTCCGCTGATGTCAGTCACCTTGAAAAATCCCTTTGGCCACATTTCAGCTCTATAAGCTCTGTGGCACTTGCGATAACTGTGTAATACTGTAGTGTAGCAAACTAGTTAGAGAGGAGTTCTAATCCTGGTAGTGGCAACTGTGATAATGTGTGTGTTTGTGTGACAGAGTATGTGTGTGTGTCTTTGTTGAAACCTGATTTTGTGGACATATTCACACTTACTACACTTCCCTTACCACTCTTTTAGCACTGCTGCTGATGTCACTCACCTTCAAAGATACCTTTGGACAGCTCTCCAACATGTAAGCTCTGTGGTGCGTGCAATAACTGTGTAAGACTGTGATAGCAAAACATAGCCTGTTTGGGGTTTGAAACTCAGTATTGGTAAGTGTGTAGGTTTGTGTGTGTGTTATTAGTATCCTGTGTGGGTGTTGGGGAGTTTGTGTAATGACAGGATCCATTGCAATTTGGGTTTTGCTACATTATTATATTGAGGACCTATATGTCCCAATGTCCACATTACAAGGCCAACAGTTTTCAAATACTGCAGAGATTGTTGTACACAATCCACAGTCATAAATGTGTACTGCAATGTGCAATTACTGTGTGACAGTATGGATTAGTAAACAATATAGGCAATTATTATAATACCCAGATACCACTCTCCACCCATGGATCATATACAAATGCTTGGCTCTTTCTCCCTTCCTTCTTTACTTTCTCTCTGTCTCTCTCTCTATCTATCTATCTCTCTCCCTCCCTCCCTGGTAGATGTGGAAAAATACATCTGTTTTGCATAGGCAGCAGCTTGACTTTTGTAGGTAATGCTCATGATCAGCTTATGGTGTGTGCAAGAATGAGAGTCCCCCACTTGCTAATTGCATGTGGAACAGCTGTGATATCAATCCTATAGCCAATTGCATGGAAACTCACTCCTATAACTAAACACTTCATGTGGGTGTTGGCCTTTTTCCTTCACTGTGAGCAGGACTTCATGTGGGTGTCTGACAAACAGCATCACAGAAGATAGTTGGAAATACCTCTTACAACAAACAGTGCAGAGACAGGCCAATAAGCAGGAGCGGAATGTTCCAGACATGGGGAAAGAATATAAGTATTGCTGTTCTACATTTTAAGTAATGTTGGTTTAACAGGGTTTGTGTGAATATGGCTGTTCTGCATGAGTTAAAGTCTGGCATGACAGTGTTTTGTGGTTGAAGAATTTCTCACCTGTAGGGCTATCTGCACACTGGCCAGAGTTTGGAGTCTTAGGTGTGATGTGTTACTCACACATTTCTTGGCTTTAGAAATGCAGTAGCATACTCTGATTGCAGTCAGTAAATGGTGACATCCATGTGCGTTACTGACTTCATATCCCTCAGAAAAGATATGTCACAACAAACCCTGTTACACCAGCAATTGTCTCAGTTTATCACTGCAATATATCAATATTGGCCTTGTGTTTGTGAGTTATGGTGCTGAGGTATGACTCCACTACATGTTATGGGCATATGTTTTTATATATATATATATATATATATATATATATATATATATATATTTATGTATATATATATATATATGTGTGTGTGTGTGTGTGTATGCGTATATATATATATATATATATATATATATATATATATATATATATATATATATATATATATATATATCCATATACGTATGTGTAAACATGAGTGTTGTATATACCTTCTCAGATGTATCCCATCATATTTATCTATGTGTATATTTAGATATAAAAACATGACTGATTCAACACTATTTTCACTAACAAGTAGTAAACAATTGTAGTAGTCAAAGCAGTTGTTTACTATTCAGTACATGTACTGAATGATATATTTAAACAAGCAGCAATATTTTTACAGCTCAGATGGCTTAGTGGTTAACTGCTGTGACTATCGTCTAGAGGATCCTGGGTTCAAGACCTGCATGGGCCATTTATTTTGTTGCTAGGCAGAACAAGGACTGTTGGATACAGAGTGGTTAAGGCAGTTTTGAGCAAGTTTAAGTGGGTTTGCGGGACTGTTTAGCACTGCTAACATATGGTTAAATAAAAAGGCAATTACACCATGTAGGATTTTCTTACCAGTGTGCAAATCTGCTTAGGATTTACAATTATGCAATGCTTACACCTGCTAAGCATAGCTTAGCCCTGGTAACCAGTGATCACATTTCAGTCTGATAAAATAGCAGAGTAATGACATCTTTAATAAATGTATTTAATTCCATGTATATAACATGTTTCTATGTGCTGTCATTGCAGTAGCAAGGGCTGTGGGTATACTGTATGGGACACCTGAGTATACATGGCTAGTACCACAACCTTTTTCTTTGTATGTGTTTCATACATGGGTAGTATCCCAGGTTATATGTAGTCACACTTGCATGTATTGTATCATTACATTACTACTTTTAACAGTGCTTTTCCAAGTAAGAGTAGATTGCAGATTGTAGTACTGGAACCATACATCCCTGCATGCAAAGCTGGACTCTGATGTATGTTATTAAGTATCTCCTACTGGATGTTGATCTCATATGTGGATATTGACTGTAGACTACTATGCATTTAGGACATGCCATTGAGGGCTGCTGTCATGTAGTAATGGCATACCTATCAGTGTCAGACGTCTGTCAAAACATTCATCACAATGCATAACCTGTTGGCTAGCTAATTTCTGTCTGTCTTCTGTACATATGTGCAGATGTCAAGTATCCATCTTGGCTGCTTACAGGCAATCTCTGATTGACTGACACTAACATGTCTGCCCAGCTGTGTTATGAATGCCATAGCTAGGAAACCCCACCCTGTATGCACCACATGCCATGGATACATCAACCAGACTACCACAGTCAACAGAACATGTTTGGGTATAGGTCTCTAGCCCAGACACTGGCCATGTTATGTAATATATGTTGCATGCATGTCAATTGAAGCACCTCATTGGCCCTCTGCAAGAGAAAAACAGATGATTGGATGTTATATTTAACTGTCACCCTGGGGATCACTCAAGTGGCATTGGTTGATAGATGGACTGCTGACAAATGTCAGGTGACATGATACCAGTGTACCCACATGCCCTCCTCTTCTCATCTCTCCATGGACATTAGCCTGCTACACACCTAGGAACACATGCACCTATGGACCTCAGTACTGACAAAAATATCAGTGTGCATTACTGAGGATAACAGTGTCTGTGTGTTTGTAAACTTGTAGTTGAATATACTCCGAGGGCCTTCTCACCCACTACACCCCCCCCCCATTGCTATACTTAGAAACAGCTGCTGCTGTAATTGACGTTAAATGTACCTTGTTACACTCTTCACCTATGGGCTACCTGGAGCTTGCAGTACCAGCATAACACTGTTCTACAAATGGGTAGATAGGCATGGGTTACCTTCTGAGTCCTGGCAAGTGTGTGCAATTGTGTGTGAGTGTGAATATTTGTAGGTGACAGCATTCTGAGGCCACATTCTCCAAATACAATAAACCTTGCCATACATTATACGGGATAGTGATGTTGCTGACATTAGGAGAGCCATGACAAATCCTCACCCTACTATCCCTGTGGCATTTGCAATAAATGCATATCCCTGTAGTAGCACTGATTAGATAGAGAAGGATTTGTATTGCAGTCCTGGTCAATGTGTGATTGTGGGTATATCAGAGCATTATTATGGGTTTCAGTGAGTACAATATCCAATGTTGGGTGAGGGTGCTGGGTATACTGTCTTTACACCATGGTACCCCCAGTACATGTCCCAATGTCCAATGTATGAGGATCGCTGTCACCATCAACCATACAGGTAACTGATTACACTATCCAGCCCAATGATGCATATGCTGTGTGCAAAAACTGTGTAACAGAATGGTCTCACTGACAAGGTAATTAGCACTGCTAAACCTAGGTCTATCAAATGTCTATGACTGTATATGTTTGTTAATGTGTCTATGACAGTATGTCATACTATGTATTGTTCATTAACACCCAGCACATCCCCCATTACCACACTGTACAAGGCCTGGTGATGTTCTTCACTTAACAGGAAACTCGGGACACACCTCACCCTAAAAGCTCTGTGGTGTGCAATTAAGGCCAAACACATTAGTAACAATAAGTACCCAGATTCAGTGTTGCGAAGTAAGTGTGTGTATGTGAAGGGATCTACTTTAGTTTTCAGAAAAGATATGCCCCAGGAGATCATTTGTCTGAGAGCTAACTGGCAAAAGGTAACATTTCAAAGCAATCATCTTGTGGAAATACATTCAATCAAAACTATTAGTGGATGTGTAAATGCCCTCTTCCCCACTGTACAGCTGTATAGCGATACTGGAGTTGGTATGTATACATGGGTGTGGTTGTTGTGGGCACAGCCACCCACATTGGGGTTATTGTTGTGTGTATCCCCCTGCTTAGTGTGCCGTTATACTGTACAGTTTATGTTAACAAGTTAAGTAGTTGTTAATCACACTATGTGTGTTTCTACGCCACTCCACACCCTCCAAAGTGGGGGGCTGTGCCACCCACACCAGCACACCTATGTTTACCAACTCCAGGATTGCACTACAGTGGGGAAGATGACATATGCCCTGCCAGTACTCTTGTCAATGACATTAAACTGGCGGACTGATTATTGACTGATGTGATGTTTTGGCAATTTTGTCTTGGTGGAATTACATAGGCCAAAATAAATTCACTGCAAAATGAAGTGCATCCATGTGAACAATACTCTCTGTGTATTGCATCAACACCAAAGACTTTGTATGTGCGTTATTCACACGTTTTGTGTGTGCCACCCAGTATACTTACCATTGTCCACTGGAGAAGAGCTGCTTAATCAGCCACCATGCACTCACCTGTATACACCCCTCAGACCTATCAGCCATGTGGCACATGCAGTAACTGTTATACAGACCTGTTACCTGTGTTCAGCTATACCCGGGATATGACACAGTCAATGTGTCACTACAGTGCCACACCCCTTGTAGGAAAGAACAGAAGACCAACATCCTACTGACACATAGACACTTAAAACACAAACAGAATACATTATGGAGATCACAATCAGTCAGTGTTAATAACAGCTATAATGCATTATGGCTGGACAGCTACACACCCTGATGTGTAAGCATTAATCATTCCAGCTGAAAGCATGTTAAACAGCATTTCATTGCTAAACCTTAGTACATTCACCCTGTGCATCAGAACCATATTAACATGTCCCTGCATCGATGGTATGGATGACAGGGATGTGGCACAGGTATCATCATATGCACAGTGTGTGTTGTGGGTTTGCCAGAGGCCTAAGCTGAGCCATTTGGTTGACATCATGTGTGTGGGTTAGGGGGTTCATTATTAAATGGGCTGTGCAGACGTCGTGTGTGTAGGTATGGAGGTGCCCTAGCTGTGTTGGTGATGTGTGTGTGTATGTATGCACACATTTCTGCCATGTGGCTGCCCTATATAGGAGTTTGTTGGACAGCTGCAGACTGTACATGGCAGTGTGTACAGTTCACCATGTCCGGCCATGGAAATGGGAACTGTACCTTCCAGGGGTTCCACGGACATTATCAGGCAAAACCCCAGATATGGTACTTTCCCCTGATGAAGACACTTGTCCACTGGATCTGCGTCCCTCTTGGGACTGACCAGGACCATGTGCAAGTGGCCTGCTGTGTTATGGTGTGGACAGCACCCCCCCTGCAGTGCTGGTGCTAGTACTGCCACTGTGGGAGTGGCTGTGAGTTGTACATCCACATAGACCTCCATCTGTTGGGGTTGCTGACCTACATCCACTTGGCCAATGCCCTACTCCCACCACATTCTCTACCGCAGACACCACACAGTCAAGGATTCCCACCATCTCACCCAACCATCTGTCCATGACCTCAGCAAAATAATGGCAGGCACCTACAAGATTACGGCTTTTGTCATGTACAGCAGAAAGAGTAGCCCTCTGGAGCCTCAGACT
The DNA here is from genome assembly GCF_019279795.1 of Protopterus annectens. Lineage (NCBI taxonomy): Eukaryota > Metazoa > Chordata > Ceratodontiformes > Protopteridae > Protopterus > Protopterus annectens. The sequence continues at coordinate 1,981,973,717 of NC_056737.1, forward strand.
ATCTCTGGTGTAATGTTCCATATGTGCCTGTGCCTCCATGATGGCCCAAAACATGCATCTGTTGACACCTGCTGTGGCACTCCTGCCAGGGGCATGATGGCCAGCACCCCTCCAATGAGTACCCCTGTACATCTGCATGTGTTTTACCTTGCCGGTCATCTAGCTATGGCTGCTGTGTAGAGACACACTTGCCATAGTCACCACACTTTCCTGTCCCATGCCACCACCTGTCAATTATCCCTCAACTATGGCCACTGGTGATGGGGTATGTATGGGCATTGTGACTGTGTGTGGGGATGGGGTGGATAAAAGTGGGATGTCAACCAATGGCACAGATTCAGTCCCTGACAGCCCTGCCTGTGCCTCACTATGCCTATCATCATTGTCAGAGTTTGTATGGACACTAACATCGGTTTGCCTGCAGGAAGGACCCTGACCCACCTTGTCACCTGTGAGGGGCAGACAAGAAGTGTAAATTAAGAGCTGTACAGTATGGTTTACTTCTATACACACATATACGCACACACACACACACACACACACACACACACACACACACACACACACACACACACACTTACTTACAGGTGAGGTGGCACAACTATATTACACAGACCTTTCATTACCCAACAGTCAACATGCATGACATATGGCACTCAACAGCATGCACTACAGCCATACTCAATCCTTGTTACCAACATTATACATCTCTGTAATGCATGAGTTGTGTTAGTAGGTGATGTCCCTTCCCCTGGAACACACTACACCCATGTACACAGTATTGCTGTGCACCTGTACTGCACACTGGCATGTACTGTGCAATATACCTCACAAGTATACACACCATTACTGAATGTGTATATGTGTGGCAGTTATGTTTGCTCTGTTGCTTGCAGCCCCTATGTGTTTGTCTGACACATACCTGGGATGATATGAGGACTGAAGTCAGTAATTAATGCCTGTCCTTTGATTTGCAGATCTCATCATCAGCAGTGCATGGAGGTGCAATAAAATCCAGTTACACTGACAACCTTCAAAGCTTAATGTGGATATGAAGAGTGTACACACCCTTGTTGACATGCCAGCCTCTTCTATGATATGCAATGAGGCCACAATACTGCATTTTTTAACATTACACACACCTGATATGTGACATATGACCTGTGCAATCCAATGCAGTATCAAACAAATGTATTAGTCGCGCAGATGCTGAATGAGATGCATACAATATGTGGTCTGCATAAGTATGCACACCCTTAACACAATGGTTTGTTGAAGCACCTGTTAAGTCAACTACAGTAGTTACTATTCCTGTAAGGGGTATACTAGCATGGCCCATCTTCACTTGCCCTTATTTTGTCACTCTGCCCTACAAATGTCCCCTAACTCTGCCAGATTGCAATGTCAGCTCATGCATACAGCCCTTGGAGGTCACACAGTGGCTTCACTATTGCTGTAGAGTCAGGGTTATGTCTGGCACAATTCATCGCCTTCACCAGCCATTCTTAGCAAGCTTTGGATGTATGCTTTAGTTCACAGTTGTATTTCAAATTGACACCCCTCCCCATCCTCAGCCTTATTGCAGATGCTTGACAACTATGGGCCACACATGAGTGTTATTTTGCAGTGTTCCAAATTCCAAACACCATGTGTACCGGCCTAGTTCCAGCTAATGAACAGCAAACCTAAAGGTGTACACTGGCACCAGCAAGCTAAATATTGTGGATGGTGGCAGTGAGGTGGGGTGAGGAGTTGTTTGTGCACCACACGTATCTTTATGAATACTGTCTGTAGGTTTAAGCCTTGGTCTCATGACACCATTACATATTGGAACACATGCCTTTGGGAGACTTGATGTTATGCTTATGCTACCTGTAGAGACCCTTGGATGATGTATCATGTGGGGCAACTCTTCCGTCTGATTACCCTAACCCATAGGCCACACTTATGGGTTTCTGCCTTGCTTCATAGGAATCCCCAGTAGTGTGCTTGCATTCCCCTCAGCAAAAGTTTCATCCTGTGTCTTGGCCAACCTCCAATCAACCCAAGGCTGTCTCGTTGCCCTGCACTGTGAGACCCTGCATCAGTGGAACACTAAAGTGCTTTCACCTACACTAGTTCCCCTCAAATAAAGTTTCACCCTGTGTCTTGGCCAACCTCCAATCAATACAAGGCTGTCTCATTGCCCTACACTTTGAGACCCTGCATCAGTGGAACACTAAAGTGCTTTCAGCTACAGTAGCTCCCCTCAGCAAAGGTTTCATCCTGTGTCTTGGCCAATCTACAATCAACCTAAGGCTGTCTCATTGTCCTGCACTGTAATACCCTGCATTGGTGGAACACTAAAGTGCTTTCAGCTACACTAGCCACCCCCCCCCCATTTTTCTCTTCCTATCGTCCTTCTAGGTCAATAACTTAAAACTATTTTATCTTGGAAAAAGTTTACCTATGTACCTACAGCACATAGGAAATTGTTTTTCCTTGTAGAAGTGGTGGTCATTTTCACCACACTGTACTAGATTAGTAGCATAAGATTTGTAGTTATTAGGAAGGTACTACACTACACTGACCTGGAATTGACTTAGTTTTGTTTCCCTGTTTTCTTTTTAGCAGCTGGCCTAGTCCAGTTTTTTTTTTTTCTGACTCACAACCTTGTATCACTTTGTGTCTACCCCCTCCCCCACACTCTTATTTACAGAGGTCATAAAAAACCTGCTGTAGAAAGGCACCATCTTTTGACTTGGCTTTTGTGCCTGGCTTCATAGGAATCCCCAGTAGTGTACTCACATGTAAGTACTACCTGGTATTGTTTTTGTAACTCTTATTGCTATTTTTGTGAAGTTTAACACATGGTATGTATTTTTTGTCATGCATATTTTTAGTTGGTAACAGCTCTATTTGGTCACTTGTTTTCTGGACTTGCATTTCAAGAGTGTTTTTGTTTTTTTTCCTTTACTCTATTTGCCCTGCATATGAGTGTTTTTGTTATGCCAGTATATAATTGTATTTATAGCATATTGTGACTTTAAATAACAGGTAAAATGCTGCTTTATTCACTAATGTGAATATTGTCACCTGCTATGTGTACTTTTAGATCAGTAACCTGTTTGGCAATTACAGTAATACTTATTGTAAACTCCGAGAGATACAACTGACTCTGTATCTGCATAACATCACTGTTATTTCTGACTGTTAGCTGGAGAATTCTAAATTGCGTGTAGCATCTTAGTAGTTTCTTGTTTCTGTAGCATATCAATGTTATTCCTGACTTTTAGTGGGGAATGCTAAATTGTGTGTAGCATCTTAGTAGTTGCTATTTTCTCTTCATAACCTTATAACAATACATAATAGTGTAGTGTATGTTATAATAGCTTGGTATCAACTGCAGTTACCTTTTTTTTTCTCTGCTATCCTTTGTTAAAGTGCAGTTTAAAATACACATAAATAAGATTAATTACCTTTAATCGAGTCAAGAATAACTCTTCAGGATGTGCAAAACATTTTCTCTTTAATCAGTAATATGCATGCAGAATACTGACGTGGTCGAATAGGATTTTTGCAGACCCTTATGCTTCTTGCTTAATGCTGCATGTGAACAATCATGTTTTTTAGTACCAATAATGTTTAGAAAAACACAGGCCACCTGGCTTGTTAATTAGTCTTGTTTCTTGACCTTGTACATTTTAGTACCAGAACATTCTAACTCCCCAAACATTCCTTGTAACTATCCATCCCAGCCTGGGAAGGTCAGAGGTTACATAAAGTTCTTTCTATGCTTTCAGAAACCAATCATTATAAAATTCTTAACCCCTTCAGCACTACTTTCTTTTTACATTCAGTCATCTGTTAATACACTTGCAGCTTGATATTAAAATGCAGTTGTGAAACACTGAGAACTACAATAAGTAATTGTGGTTTGCATAACTATGCATCTATACTGCATATCATTTTAGCATGAACAAATATTAAATAATTCATTACACATATTTGTGAAGAAATTGTTAATATGCATTTTGTGTAGAATAATCACGAGAGATGCATTTTTCTCTAACATAATCCCTCCTCTGACACTAATAGTATCATAAAATACACAATTATATTTTGATTTTCCTTAATTTGATAAATATGCTTAATCTGTAGTGATTGAGTTTTCATTCATCAGGTATAAGTGGCATTTCATGTGCAGGTGAGATCCAAGACTTTGTGATTACAGTCTTCAGAACAGAAAATATTAAGAAAATTAAAAGAATAATACCAGTTTTTATACCTTGTAATATACCAGGTTACCAAATACACTGCCCAACCATCCAAATTTTTTTCCAATTTGAGAACTACTATCCAAATACCTGGCCCTCTGCTCCAGGACATTGGCCAGTTTTTCCTGTTTATTATGGTAGTCAGTAATACAAGAACAACAATGATTTTTATGAGGGCACATGACCCCCTTTTTTAGCAGGCATTATATCAAGTGCCAATTGGTTTGTAACACTGCAGTTCATATTGCAGTCATTTTTCCATTTGTCATTGTGATGTGATATGAAGTATGGTTAGCTAGCTCCTGAAGAATTTGAGCAAGCATGGTGATTTCAAGCATTGTCCTTTGCACTTCACACCCAGGAGTTAACTGAAAATACTTGCACTGTCCAATGGATTACTCACTTATTTCTCAGCCTACCTGCTGGTGGGTGTTCAAAATGTTGAATAGCAGGAGTAATATAGCCTACAAAGTAACATCCAGACCAGTTTGTAGGTAACCAGGGGTAAACATGATCACCACAAATACAATCCTATGTCATGCCCATGCCACGCCCCCAGTCATAGCATCTTAACTGTAAAGAGTTCAACACAACTTTAATGTCTAGTGTCATTGTAGTTGCTGATTCCCACTGTCACAGTTCCATTTCTGGCATAACATGTGCAAACACAATTTATGGTGGCAAGCAGAAATGAAACAACCTTTAAAAATGAGTCAGAGTGTCACTAAGTTCTTTCTCAAATGTTACTTGTGGTGCAGGAATTGGAATCTGGGGAATCCCTGCCTTAGAATGTTGTGGTATATGTGAGCATACACAACAGTTTGCCAGTGTACTGTTGAAGAACCAACAGGAAACCGATTTTCTCTTGACCAGGTTATTAAAGGAAACCGCAACTAAAACGGAGCAAAGGTACCTGTTGTCATGGGATTCATCATGAGTTGCTGTTTCAGTTGATTTTTTTTTCCTTATACATTTCACTGGGCAGATGATTTATCCTTCACACTTAGATCTTCTTTTGCTAGCAATGATGATTCATCTTGAATACACGACAGATCTTCTTACAGTGGGATGAGTGAATTCAAGATGGCTGTCTTGCACAGTGGATGGCTGTCAGGGTGGTGAGGATTACAAAGTAAAAGGCCTTTTTACCTCTGACTCAAGCCATTTGTTCTTTGGAAGGTTTTCACATAAACCCAGTCAACCAGCTGCAGTTAGTGACAGGGCTAGTCAGGTGAAGGAGGAAGAGATACTGCTGTAAGAATCAATATTTTCTTTTTATTATCCATTAGAGTTAATCTTTTTATTTGACACAGGGGGAGCAAATGGAAGGGCTATGGGTCTTCCCATTAATTTCTCATAGGGTCTCAATTTCTTTGTAGAATTCAAAGTGGCTTTGACCATTTAAATTTTGTTTAGTACAAATCTTGGAAGAAAAAAACAATTATTTTTAAAAGGTCCTGTTAAGCCTCTCTACTAGTCCAGATTATTGTGGATGGTTGTGACAGTGAAGACTTAAATTAAAAAAACTGATAGTACAAGGTACACCAAATTACAGAATCTGCTTTGTGACATGGGTGAGCTTTTACAAAATGTACAGATTACTAATAGAACATTATTTTAAATTATGTGCTTTAGTCATCTGGACAAAGTCCTCAAAGTGACTCTGCTACAGGCCCCATGAAGGCTCAGTGTCTCTCCAACCTAACACCACTCTTAAGTATTCAACTGCGGTACCACCTTTAACATTCTTGTAAGAAAAGCGCAGTCCGGGTCTGAACTGTCTGCAAACAGCTACAGTTAACTTTGAGTATGTGTTTACCTGTTTGAGCCAATATTCATTTTCCCCTGGAGAGCACTCTGCTTTGGTTGTAAGCAGCCCACCCCCCCAACACACACACACACACACACACACACACACACACACACACACACACACACACACACACACACACACACACACACACACACACACACACACACACACATCTTCCACTTTCTCTTATTCCCTTCTGTTAGCAAATAGTATCCATAACTGATCAATACTGTGTGTTTGTAAATTTAAACTATGACCACAGTAGCCTACTGATACAAGGTTATCCTGTTTTTCCACCTGAGAAACTAAGAAATGACTTACAGTTTCAGAGCAGTCCTTGGTCAATTGTGATTATTTCTTAACACATACTTGTCTTTGCTTTGTGATTGTTTCCAGCCCCTCATACGAGCAACTAACAGGGTCTCTACCCGCTTCGCTCCCCACCCTGCCCCCTATTCCCTCCCGCCCCCTGTGGTTCCACCTTTATTGCACTCAAACCCCTCCCATTTTTCTAATAGCCAACCACAGCACTAACCCAACACTACCTCTTCCATCTTCCCACTATCACACCTCCTCAACTAACATGTACAAGCATACCTTTCCTATGCTCACTGCATGCACTCTCCTTGCATACCTTACATCCTACCAAAGCTCCATCATTCCCCCAGTCAACCACTACCACTGTACTACTACTCACACCACCACTTATGTCTCACCCACACTCAGCTCCCCTCCCACCAGCTCAAGAACCATCCCTATGCACCCCCCACATATTCTACCAACTATATTACTCAAACATAAAGCATCCCTACAACTTAACGAACCATCCCTATGCACCCCCCACATATTCTACCAACTATATTACTCAAACATAAAGCATCCCTACAACTTAACATAGTTACCCTCCCACCATACCTATTACCCACAGAGCACAATCATAAAGTTTCCCTTATAAACAAACATATTCAAAAACTGAGAAAACTAATAATCTCATGCTTATCAAAACTAGCCCTAAGTGGAGACATCCACCCCAACCCTGGCCCTACCATCTCCAACCCCAATCTTCATAATCAGACTAGAAACTACAACTTCTCCCATATTACAGCCAATAGAAAGCCAAGTGACTTCCTTCTACTATGCCTAAATATTAGAAGTATATCCAACAAAGTCCATGAACTCCATGCCACCATAGACTTGTACTCCCCAGATATAGTCATCCTGACAGAAACCTGGCTAAAACCTCACATTACCAGTGAGCAAATACTCTCTACAGGTTATGGCATACTAAGAGTAGACCAGCTAAACAAAAAAGGAGGTGGTGTAGCTATAATATTTAAACAGCATCTAAACATCCAGATCTTAAAATCATCAGCTCCACAAATATGCAATGAAGAAATAATATATACCAACCTCAAAATTAACCAAAACAAAACCATCAACATAATTGGATGCTACTTCCCACCTGGCCAAAACATCCCTCCCCTAGAAAACCTCCTCAGCTGGTCTACCCACCATCTCCCCCAAGAAACTATCATCTTAGGTAATTTCAATATTGACTGGCAATCCTGGTCTGGCAACAATCCAACCCATCATGTACACCTTCATGGCTTCACTCAACTAGTCCAGTCACCAACCAGGATAAATAATAACTCCACCAAGCGCACTACCCTGGATTGGATACTAGTCAGTAAAAGCCCCTAGTCATATATAACAGGTTGCTTATCAGATAGCCTCAGTGATCACTCCCCAACATTCCTACTCAAAAAATACATATACCAAGCTAAACCTGTCATCTACCATCAAATACGTAAAAAACAAAACTTTAACCCACTCACATTCATCTAATCTCTCAAAGAATGTAACTAGCATCCTCTAAAGTATCTCAGTCTAGATGATGCAGTTGAATTTTTAATACTACCTTCCTGAACATCCTTAATTACCATGCCCCCATAAGATTCTCCAGAACCAAAGCACAACCCTCCCCATGGCTACAGAAAACAACTAAGTCAGAAATGAAAAACAGGGATAAAGCCTGGGAGCAATGGCGCAAAACCAAATACCCTCTCAGCTAGACAGAAATTCCTAGAACTACGCAATAGAGTCAAAAAGCTAATAAAACAGGACAAATCCCAATACTACCAGTCTGCCCTAGACTCCTCACAACACAGCCCCAAACAATTCTGGTCCTCCATAAACTCCATCCTCCACCCAGGTAAAGTCAGTACCCCTCCTCCTAACATCCCTCACTCCTCAGAAAATATTGCTACCTCATTCAACACACACTTCACCCAAACCATACTATCATTAGCTAAACAACACAACCCCCCTCCCCTCCAACCCACACCTTCAACTAGTAATCTCCCCACTGCCTTCTCTTTTTCTCCTGTACCTACCTCCAACATAAAAAAACTCTTAACTAAACTTAAACCCACCAAATTAGCAGCAGACAGCCTCCCAAGTGAATACCTACAAATCGCAGCTGATACTCTGGCCTACCCAGTATCCATCTTGATTAACCAATCTCTGTCAGAAAGTTACGTTCCCACACTGTGGAAAGTATCGCATATAATTCCCCTCCACAAAAGCGGACCCTCCACAGAACTAACCAATTACCGCTCCATAGCTATTCTCCCTCCACTCTCCAAAATACTAGAGAGATGCATACACTCTCAGGTCTCAGACTACCTCCTTACTAACAACCTCCTTTCCAGTACTCAGCATGGTTTCCGACCAAACCATAGCACCACCACTGCCTTACTCTCCTTTACTAACACTATCCTTTAGCATAAAAACAATGGCTATCTCTCCTCTGCTACTTTCCTAGACCTGTCTAAAGCATTTGACATGGTCCCACACAAACAACTTATCTCTGTTCTCAATAACCTATCCTTCTCACACTCGGTCACCAACTGGTTTCAGAGTTACCTGTCTGACCGCCAACAATCCGTTGTATGGCAGAATGACATATCTCCCCGACTACCTGTCTCCATAGGGGTTCCCCAAGGATCCATCCTTGGACCCCTACTCTTCTCTGTTTACACCAATAATCTAGCCTCTGCCACCAAACATGGCACACTCATACAATACGCAGATGACTCGACCATCATCTGCTCAGCCCAGTCCCTACCAAAACTGCAAAAAGTCACACAGGAAGCCTTTTCCTCTGTTGAAACATGGTTATCCAATGCCCGATTAATACTCAACCCAAACAAAACTAAACTACTCATCTTCCAACCCACCAAATATACTCAAAACAACTCTCACTTTAACATCACGGCAAAAGACAACACCACTATATACCCAACTGAACACACCAAATTGCTAGGAGTGGAAATAGACAATAAACTAAAATTTGACATTTACATATCCATGACTATAAAAAAAGTCCACAAAAAACTAGGAGCGTTATACAGAAATAAGCAATTTCTCACCAAAGCAGCAAAGATTTCAATAGCAAATTCCCACCTTATCTCCACCCTACTTTATGCCTCTCCAATATATACCAACCCAACCTAAGGCAATGTGATCTAAACAAGCTAGAGACCTACTACAACAAAATCGCCAAATTCGCCACAGGGGCATCCTACCGTAGTCACCACTGTCTCTCACTTGCTGAACTGGGCTGGCTTGAACTCCCTCACCTCCTTCAGTGGTATCAACTCTCACTCACCCACAAACTAGTAAACCATCCACTAAATGTCCCATCCCTCCAGAATCTACTCCAACCCTATCGCACCACCAGACCACTAAGATCCAGCAGCAAAAATCACTTGCAGATCACTAAAGCCAATAACTCTGCTGGTGAAGCACTATTCTCTTGTGCCATAGCCAAATTATGGAACTCACTCCCACCCACAATTACCTCCATACCATCATGCACCCACTTCAAAACTTTACTAAAAGCGCAACTAAAAACATGCTGGCTATGCCCTTGCAACTCCCACTCTAATATCATCCACCCCATCCAACCACTACCTTTCTTTCTACTCCACTAACTACCTTGATTATAACAAGCTCAGATGCTCATAAGCCAGTACTTATTATACAGCACGAACTTCTTCTTCTTGTAACATTTGTTAATGTCTGGTATGCACTTCACAGATAAAGATTCTAGTTGTCTACTGATGTACTATGTTCTTCATCTGTAAATATGTTGTAAGTAATTGCTATGTAAATTGTTAATCACTATGTAATCCAATGTAAATATTGTCTGTTTATTTTAACTGTGGAGATTTTCTCCCCGGGCCACCACTGAAAATGGACCTACGTCCAGTCGGACACTCCTGGTCAACAAATTTAAATAAATAAATAATAAATAAATAAAGTCCATCTGTACATTAGCAAAAGGTCTCCAAGGTGGTGATAGCTGACATTGTATTTTAAACAATTGCACAGCTATTAACATACTGAAGTGTCAAAGAGGAGACATGAGTGGTATACCAACTTCAGGTAATTTGATTAAATAAAGCTGCCTTACCTGCATGGGCTAGTAAAAGATATCCCCTTACCAGGTAAGGTGGCAAGGGGCAGGCATCACCAGTCGGCCATCTGGATGTTGCCATTCTCCATCAGAGGATTTAATATATCCATCTTTGAGACACTTCTGAACGTCTCCCTGTGATGCCTCAGCTTGAAAACTGGCACTATTAAAATCAGACATGTCATTATTATTAGAGTTTTACAATAGCATTACATAAGAATTATTACTTTTATAATCTACTTAGTGGCATAATCTGCCAAATTATCTATGCTCCTTTAGTAGGCATTCAATGAAAAATTTTTTAACAGCACAAACACTTCTTTTTTTTTTCATTTTGAGCAGGTACGTTTTCAGTTTGATCTAGCGTTGTGGATAGAATGTCCTTTAAGTCCTTTCTAGAAGAAAGCAGATAATTAGTCACAAACATACACACAGTCATGCTCTTTACCATTCTCAGCAATAGATAACACAGATGCAGGATTTAGAACAGAACAGCATATCAGAGAAACGGATGGATCAGGAAAAGAATAAGTACACATTTATATTTAGTTAGATGTGCAGTCAAGAGAGGTTGAGATTCATTTTAAATAATAAAGATGATTCAGAGTGAAGGATAGCTACTGTAAGATCCTACTCTGAGATATGAAATGACCAAGATGAGGTACCTAAGGTAACCATAGCTGTAATTATTTTCTGTTGACACTCTCGTGTCCTTTTTCTGCAAGGATAGTTAAAAGATGCAGGGTATTCTGCTGACACTGCCGAAAAGAATAAGATGATATTAGTAAATCATTTACATATTGCACTAACACAGACCCACCTGGAAATGTCACATCCTTTAAATATATATTTTTTTAGTATTTGAGGAAAGAAAAAAAATGAAAGATACAGTGCATCCTTATGGCAACCATGTCCATGTATACTACTGTCCCTTATAAGTCAAAGTAAACAGAAACTGACTTTCAGAATGGATAGGTAGAGAAAAGAATGCTGAACAGAGAGGTGTTACAGAAAAATATTTCACTATAGATAGTTATCAACTAAGTATTGTTGCTGCTTTTGGAACCACAGAAAAAGCTACCATACTACATTGTTTACAGACCTTAGATCTGGCTCAAACCTATAAGTATTGTATTATATTTTTTATTTTTACAAGCAGAGTAGGAGTATTACAAAGACTTTTAGCTGGCACTTTTTATTTATTGTTGTATCAAAGACTGCATTACAGATTTGATTTCATGTTGTGCTTCTGATTTCAGTGGATACTATGGAATTTTAGGGAGGGGTTTTGATAGATTCATTTTTATTTTTTTACAGGTTTTGCAGATTTTAATATACCTACTTTATTAGCATGTTTAACCCGTAAGTTAGCAGGTACCTGCTGCAGCAGTTTTCAGTTGTCTGTATGCTTTCAAAAAGGCTCCTCCCAGATTTTGCTAAGAACACTTCCCCCACTGATTCTGCTGGAACATCTAGATACACCCCCTTTGGTGTACAGCAAACGGTACCACCCAACTCACACAGAAGATTAACTGGCGCAGTTGTACTCAAAGAAAAGAATGCCTTTCTTTTCAATCAGACCTAAAGAAATGGGTATAGGTTTTAAAACAGGATATGTAACAGTAGCATTTGTTACACCAACTGCCTTTACTTTCTTCCTATACTGGTATTTAACTGTCTGAAGTAACTTTTAATACAGACAGTGTTTTCAGTTCCACCAAGAATAGAATTGGCTTTGCATTTACTTCTACTTTAACATAGGGTCCTTTTTGATCCAGTGGTGGCAAAGGGATTAAGATTTATTTTTGTTTCATTATCCTGCCATAGTCAGTACAGTGATTTGCAGCACTTAATAAGGACTAAGTGTTTTTCCTGCCAGTCTGTAAGCACTTGCTTTATTTTATTTTGTACAGGGCTTGCAAACCTGGCACAAAGGCAGCTGCAATAGCTGGCTTAGCTTGTTCGTTTGGGTCTGGTATTTTTGAATGTTTATCAAACACTGCTTTAAGATGACTCAAATAATCTGCAGGGGCTTTCTCTTTATTTTGCCTACATGCCTGACACACTTTTGTAATTTACCAATGCTGTCCTTTTATCTATTAGTGCATTTTCTGTGGGAGTGAAATGTGTTATTTTAGCCTTTTCAAGTAACTGTGTTCTAATTTCATTTGAAGCAACTTCTTGAAGCTGCTGGTTTAAATCTGTCAAAGTAGGCTTGTATTTTTTTTTTTTAATTTCACCTTAAACCTTCATGGATGTGTTATTTTCAGTTAGAAAACATTTAGACATAGTATGCAAATCAGCATTACCCCCCCCCCATTTTTCCCATTTTTAAGATGTCAAAAAAATCTTCTGCTGAGGCAATAGCGTCCTTTCCTATCAAGTGAGTGCTTGTGATGAGCCACAGGACTGTCAAAGACCAGTGCTCCTGTTGGAAAGGTATTAGCTTGTTGAGAATGATAGAAAGAAGAAACAAAAAACTTTTTAACTGCAGATGCCTGTTCTAAAGATGAGAGTTTAACAGGAGAACTAAGTTGAGATGTAACAGCACCATGCTGAACATGTGTTCAAAAATGCAGAGGTCTAAGAAACAGCAGAATCTTGTACAGGGGTCACCCGTACCAGTACATATGGGGGTGGGGTGCCATAGCTACTGGAGGGTTATCATCCTCTTGAGATGTCTACTTTTTGGCTATCCTTAGTTTTTCTTTACTAAACCTGCCAAAACAGGATAAAAGGATCCATTTTTACTGGTCTGTACTGCTTTGTTAACATCTTTTACTTGTTGCAACAGCTGTTTATTAGCATCCTGTAACCCCCTTAATGCTGACTCTCTTTCGCTTTCAAGAGCTTCGGTATACCAAGAATAAAATACTGACATTTGTTATTCACTTATTTAATACCTTTCAAGTTATGAATTTATTCCTATCATAAGTTTCATTTAATGGAAATACTCCATCAGAACAATTTTTAGTAAGCTGAAATCAGTCATGCAAATGCTTACAACTTCCTTTATTTTAACTATTATACATAAAATATGCAGGTGTTCCCTTTTCAGGGACTCAGTCTTGCTTGCTTATCTTTTTGTCTCTCTCTTTTTTATTTTAAACTTACCTTACAGATCCTGGATCCTGGCAGTTTAGAGGAAAGAAAGTTAACTATACCAATCCACACACCATTCAGGTAGGGAAGGGTAAGACAGAAGAGAGGTTTTGATCAGGCTTTTTCCACAGCACCTGCTTACTTTCATTGCATCACAAGCTCAAAAGTTATAGCTTCAGCATTGCAATTGGGATAATTGTGTCCAGAACTTACCACTTTTTTGGACCCTCTGAGGGTACTTTCACATAGTCACACCTGGACTTGATTTGACAACAGACACACTTACATTTCAACATGCTGTAGGCACATAAATTTGAATTAACTCTACCTTTAACTTTTCTCTCTCTCTCTGCACTCATAACATCACACAACAACACAGACATCAGTTGTACATTAAAGCAGGAGAAAGCACTAATACCTCTTACCTTTTTTCCTGAGGGTACTTCCCTTGACTGTATTTGTTATTTTATATATTAATAAACTTTTTATTACATCTGGTGGGAACCGCCCACTATCTTTTACATACAACGAATAAAGAATAAGCAAATTTCTGTCATTCTACAAGGTAGCAAATACCACATACCGAACAAGTAACTTGGTCATTCAACAAACAGGAATGTCATATACGTTGGGCATTCAACAAAACAGTACTTAAAAGCAAGGTCAGTCATTGAACAAAACTGGACATATGATGTACTTAAATGCATTCATTCATTTAACAAAGCAGTATACACTATATACTTAAAAGCAATCAGTCATTTAACAACACAATAAACACATTGCCACTATTATTTTGAACTGCAGTTTTTTTTTAAGGAAAGAAAGAAAAACATTTTTTCCCAAAGCCAATTTACCATCCTTAGCATGTTTGCACACCCTGAATAGTTACGGATCCGAGCTCTGACCATTCAATACAAAACAGTGTAGAATTCACAGAAGAACATTCTGTACTGGGCCCATATAATTCATTCCACAGTGTTCCACAGCAAGATCAAAATTCAGATTGCCAGCATGGCACCAAAATGTTAAAGTGCAGCTTAAAATATACATAAATAAGATTAATTACCTTTAGTCTTGAGTCAAGAATAACTCTTCAGCATGTGCAAAACATTTTCTCTTTATTTAAATCCACATACGTCAGTGCTGGGAGACTATCTACACAACCTAAAATCAGTCTCCCCAAACAGCAAAAATACACGCTCCTTATTTAATTTCTTATCAGTAACATGCATGCAGAATACTGATGTGGTCAAATAGGATTTCTGCATACTCTTGTGCTTCTCGTTTAATGCTGAACATGAACAATCATGTTTTTTAGTATCAATAATGTTTTAGAAAAACACAGGCTACCTGGCTTGTTAATTAGTCATGTTTCCTGACCTTGTACATTTTAGTACCAGTACATTCTAACTCTCCAACATTCCTTGTAACTATCCATCCCAGTCTGGGAAGGTCAAAGCTTACATACCGTGTGTTCTTTCTTGCTTTCAGAAATTAGTCTTTATAACATTCTTAATCCCTTCAGCATTACTTTCTTTTTACATTCAGTCATTTGTAAATACACTTGCAGCTTGATATTAGAATGCAGTTGTGTAACACTCAGAACTACAAAAAGTAATTGTGGTTTGCATAACTATGCATTTATACTACATATTTTTGACATGAACAAATATTAAATAATTCATTAAACATATTTGTGAAGAAATTGGAAGTTAATATGCATTTTGTGTAGAATAATCATGAGAGATGCATTTTTCTCTAACACCTTGCATTTTGTGTTGCTCATAGAATTGTGCTGTTTCTTACAAGGTATGCTGCTCCTCCCCTGCATCCTCTATCTTAGTTACTTGGTAATCAGAATGATTTAAACTTCAGACCTAATATTTATCTCCTTTTCCTTTTTATTTCCAGTCTCCTCCCCCAGTAAAAGTGTTATTTTGTGTCTTGGGCAACCTCCAATAAACCAAAGGCTATCTGGTTGCCCTGCACTGTGAGACCTTGCATGGGTGGAACACTGAAGTGCTTTCAGCTACACTAGTGTATGTTAGAGTTGTATTTAATCTGTCCTCTAAACTGAAGGCCCTTTTTCCTTTTTTCTCTTCCTATTGTACTCCTAGGTCAGTTACTTAAAACTAATTTCTCTTGGAAAATGTTTACCTATGTACCTACAGCCCATACTTCAATTGTTTTTCCCTGTAGAAGTGGTGGTCCTTTTCACCACACTGTTCTAGATTAGTAGTATTAGATTTGTAGTTATTAGGAAGATGCTGCACTACACTTACCTGGAATTGACTTAGTTTGGTTTTCCTGTTTTCTTTTTAGCAGCAGGCCTAGTCCAGTTTTTCTGACTCACAACCTTGTATTATTTTGTGTCTACCCCTCCCCCACCTTGAACCTACACAACTCCCTCCCACTCCTGCTTAATTACAGAGGTATCTTCCTTTTACTGTTCTGTCCTGACCAGCCCTATAGATAGGTTCTGCAGTCCTGAGGACTGGTGTAGCCCCGCTCCATTCACCTTGCTACACTTGGCTCACTCTGCTCCCCTACCCTGCCCCCATTTCCCACCTGGCCCCGCCACCTCTATATTTATTCTAACCCCAGATCACCTGACCACATCCTCCTCCAATCAAATACCTCTCATACACATCCCCTATCAAATTTCTACCTTAAAAAGGCACATAGTATCTGCTTACCATGCATTCACCCTCACACCCATACTTGAACCCCAAAACCACTAAGACCCAACCCCTACTCCCTTATAAAATACCATTAATCCAAGGATTTCTCTTCCTAACACTCACATATCTAACAAACATCACATCATTTTATACAAACACATCACTAGAAAACACATCATTCCACAACACTTTCTCAAACAAATATACACTCACACATTTTCTTTCCTGTCTCCTCTACATTATTTAAAGACAGCTTAATCCTACACACATTCATAAGTCTCACATAACACCATCTTACACTAGAAAAACATCATTTAGATCCAACATAGACAAAGTGCACACAATTAAACACATGCTGTTTATCACTAAAAATCTACTTATATCTGGAGACATACACCCAAACCCTGGACAACAGAACTGTCTACTCTCTGCTAGGCAAATCTCTGACCTATTGATTCTGAATGTCAACATCAGAAGTATTTCTAGCAAACTTTCTGAACTACACGCATTTATAGCTCACTACTCCCCTGGCATACTAACCATTACCAAGACTTGGCTAAAACCTAGTAGCTAAAATGAAGAAATTCTCCCACTAGGATATCATATCCTAAGACTGGATAGAGTGGGCAAAAAGGGAGGTGGAGTTGCTATCTTCTACAAAAATACAATCAACATCAAACCTCTATAAACCCCCATACCTAAATTTCAAAATGACAAAACCTTGGGTTCAACCCTAAGCATAATGACACAAAAACTATCATCATTCTCTGCTGTTATATTCCCACAGGTAATAACTCTCCCATCATTGAAGAAATGTTTCAATGGGCCACAGATAACCTCCCCCAAGAAACATCTTACTAGGTGACCTGAACACTGATTGGTCAGCCGGTACCTCTAACAACCCCACTAACCATATTAATCTTTACAGTTTTACCCAACTTATCCAAGATCCCACTAGAATTGACAAAAAAACCCACAAACAGTCTATTCTAGATTGCACACTAGTTAACTGTTCCAAACAAAGCTATCCGGCAGAATGCCTTCCTGATGGTTTTAGTGACCATCTCCCTACCTTCCTCCTGTGGAAACGTACCAACATAGCCAAACTCATTGTTTTTAAACAAGTCAGAGACTATCGTAAATTAAATATACAAGAACTAAACAGTATTCTAAAACATAGTAACTTGAAACCACTACAAACCTTAAATCTAGATCAAGCCATTGACTACTTCAACAATATTCTCATCAATATCCTTGATAGACTCGCACCAATTAGGAAAACTGCACCATGGCTAACTAGGGAAACTAGAGCTCTTCTAAAGGCAAGGGATAAGACTTGGAAAATTTGGAAGAAAGACAATACTAGCCTAGCCAGACAAAGTTGCCTACAACTTAAAAATCAAGCCAAGACACAAACTAAACTCGATAGACAAAATTGCTTCCTCAATATCCAAAACAAACATTCAAAAGATCCCCAAACGTTTTGGCATGCCATTAACTCTCTTCTAAAACCAGGCAAAACTACCACTCCCACTCCTAACTCCACGAATGACAACAAGGACATTGCCTCACGATTCAGTCACCACTTCACAGAATCCATCTTAAGACTATCCTCCAAAAACAGCCCTACATATAACCCAACCAAATGCACTGACAATATCCCATCCTTTACACTCTCACCCATTCCCACCTTAACAATTAAAAGAAACACCTCCTAAAACAAACCTACCACCTTGCTGCTGGCAATCTACCAGCCAACCTCTTAAAAATAGCTGCTGAAGCCTTATCCTACCCTATTTCTATTCTTATCAATCGCTCCATACAAGAAGTATATGTTCCACAGCTATGGAAGGTATCATACATTATTCCACTACATAAAGGTGGAAACTCTTAGAAATACACAAATTATCACCCCATTGCCATTCTATTCCCCCTTATCTAAAATAGTAGAGAAATGTATACATTCTCGGGTAACACGGTTCCTAAACTCAGGCCATCTCCTCTCCCCAACACAGCATGGCTTCTGACAACATCATAGCACAACCACCACCCTGCTCTCTTTCACCAATCTGATCAACCAACATAGAAATAATAATAATTTTGTATCTGAAATATTTCTAGACCTCTCCAAAGCATTTTACATGGTTTCACATTCCTTACTACTAGACACCCTGACATTCCTATCCTTTGCTCCTTCTGTAATAGCCTGGTTTAAAAGCTATCTGTCAAATAGGCAACAATCTGTCTAATGGCAAAGTGTACTATCCCCCCTACTCCCAACTACCATAGGTGTACCACAAGGCTCCATATTAGGCCCACTTCTTTTCTCCATATTTACCAATAATCTCCATACTACCACACAGCATGCTTCACTTATACAATACACTGACAATTCAACTCTTTATCTGTTCAGGTCCTTCACTTTAAACCCTACAACAACTCACTCAGGAATCCTTTACCTCTGTGGAAAGTTGATCACTCAGATCCAACTTATCCTAAACCCTAACAAAACCAAATTACTACTTTTCAAAACCAAAACCATTTCCACCCCTCTATCCTTTACTATCTCCTCCAAAAACGGCACTATTATCTCTCCCTCTGACCATACCAAACACCTAGGCATTGAAATTGATAAAAATCTACACTTCAACTTCCACATTTCACAAACTATCAAAAAGTCCATAACAATGGGATCACAATATAGACACAGGAAATCTCGCTCGAAACAAGAATGTACTACCCTAACCCTAACTCACCTCTTGTCTATCCTAATGTATGTTGCTCCAATTCTTACCCAGCTTAGAAAACTTGACCTTGCCAGACTCGAATCATTTTATAATAAAATCACCAATTTTGCAAACAGCTCCACCTTTAGAACCCACCATTGCCAGGATCTAAGGGAACTGCAATGGCGCAACTTCCCCAGCTACTAACCTATCACCAATTGCCTACAATGTGGTAATAACTCTAGAAAAGAACCCTGCACTAGGCCACCTTCTCACCCACTATCATAAAAATCATACTCTCTGATCTTCCGACAAACCCCTCCTCTGTATCTATAGGGTTAACTGTACTGCAGGAAAAGTACTTTCCTCCCACTCCATAGCTAGAACCTGGATTAATCTCCTTCCTGCTTTTTCTGCCACTACCTCTTCTCACTTTAGAAACTCACTTAGAACACACTTAGGAATAAATGGCTATAACCACGTATTATATAAGTCCTCAAATTATAGGTGCATAGGTTGGTACTAGGCTATCCACCCTAGGGCCTATACAAGCCTAGCCATAACAATTTCCTGGCTATTTCTTTCCACACTATTTACTTCCCTGGACCCCTGTCTTGCAGGGTGACTGATGTGATCCCTGGGGTGAATTTCCTTTCTCCCATCCAATCATCAAGGTTCCTTTTGAAGAGGGCCAAAGAGGTGCTCTGCTTGACATGTATGGGCAGTCTATTCCAGATTCTGGGGAGTCTCTGGGTCAGGATCCTATCCCTCCAGCATGTTTTGTTTATTGTTATGACAAGGTTTAGATCTCTGGAGCATGTGGCTCTGAGGGATTGGGATTTCTTTGTGTAGCATGTCCAGCAGCTCTGGGTTTGACATGGCCTTGTATGCTGAGCAGAGATTGCCTCTGAGTAGATAATATGCAACAGAATATAGCTGGAGTTTTATTAAGGCGGTCAGCATAGGGCATCTGCTATAGGCCTGTGATTCTTTTAGTGAGGTATTTCTGCAGCCTTTCAAGTTGTTGCAGATGTCTTGAGAGATGCATACCAAATGGGGCATTGTATTCTATAATGGGTCTAATGAGGGTTGAGTACAGTGGGACAATGACCTCCTTTTTTCTGGATGAAAAGCCCTTAGTAATAAAGTGTGCCACATAGAAAGATTTCCTGACTGTTGTGGCGATGTGAATATCAAAGGTGAGACCACCTGTGACCCTAAGTCTCTTATCATACTTTCGGTGTTTAGTGTATGCGCACCTATGTGGTAATTCATGGGTACATGTTTTTTCCCAAAGGAGATAACTATACATTTCTTGGCATTGAGCTTGAACCCATGGCTCTGCCACCAAGCATCTGTTTCTGTAAGGCCCTTTTGTAGAGTATCCACATCATTTGGGGATTCAATAATGGCTCCCAGTTTGCAGTCATCTGCAAACTTTGTTAGCCAGAGTCCCTTAGTATTGGCCTGTACTTCAGAGAAGTAGATGCCAAACAAAAGCGGTCCCAGGACTGAACCCTAAGGTACTCCACTTGTCACTTGCCTGGAGCTGGATTTGGAGTCAGCTACTTTTACAGTGTGGGTTCTGTCAGTAAGCCAGTTGGCAACCCATTGAGTAACGTAGGGATTAATGCCCAGCTTAGTAAGTTTATCTATGATTCCGGAGTGGGGGATGGTATCAAAGGCCTTGGCGAGGTCCAGATAGGCTGTGTGGACTTCCTTACCCTCATCCATGGCTGTGGAGACTGATTAGAAGAGGTCAATCAGGTTCAGGAGACAAGATCGGCCCTTCACAAACCCAAACTGCCCAAACTGGGTGTGGTCCAGTGTTTGAAGGTTGCCAATGTCTTTGTTTATAAGCTGCATGATAATAAATTCCATAGCCTTGCAGATCAGGCTCATCAGCCTGATGGGGCGGTAGTTCCTGGGATCCAAGGTGAATCCCCACTTGTGGAGTGGGATAAATGTAGCTGTGCACCACTCAGTGGGCACATAGCCTGAGGTGAGGGTATGATTAAACATGACACTTGGGTGAGGTGCCAGTTCATTTTGTAGTTCATGTAGTACACAACCCGGGATGTCATCTGGTCCCATGGATGCTGTATTCTTAGCTTTGGAGAGTGCGTTTTTTTACCTGTGTGGTCGCTATTACAGGAATTTGGCAATCTTCCGATATTGAGGTGGGCCACTTAGGCAGTGAGAGGGGAGTGAAGTTGGCACTGAATCAATCTGCCAGGATATTGGCAATATCCTTGGGATCAGTATATTTAATGCCATTCTGTTATAGCTCAGATCAGATCTGAGCATTGCCATTTAGGTTCTTGACATAGTTATAGAATGCCTTGCAGTTGTCTTTGGAATCTTTGGCAATTTTATTTTTGTACTAGCATTGCAGGATTTTATGAGTGATCTCAGCTTCTTACTGAGGTGGGTAAGGGAGTTTTTTGCATCCTGGGATTTTCCTCTTTTCTGCAAAAGTTTCTTCCTTTTGTTGTAAAGTTTGTTTATGGCAGGTGACCAGAAGATTGGCTTCCTTTTTTTTGGAAGAGAGCATCTTGGTTCTATTTGGGATGGCATGATTCATGCATGAGTGAATGTGCTTGTACAGTGCCTTAGTGTAGGACTCAGCAGTCGAACTTTCAGTTCCCATCTGCATGGGTGTCATGAAGTTTGTTACTTCTGACTTCAGTAGCATGAAGTTGGCTTTGGAGAAGTTTTTATGGAGGTTTCCTTACTGGGGGGGTGGGATGTGGATGTTGGGTGATTAGCTTATGGTCTGACCTGACCAACGAGGGGGTGACCATAAGTGTGGAGCATCGATTTCCCATGTTGATAATGACCAGGTCTAGGATATTGGAGCCCCTGGTGGGACTATGGATTAGTTGATCCAAGGCATTGGAATTTATGAATTCCAAGAACCATTGGGTAAAGGTATTATGGCAGGGTAGTTGAAATCACTCGGTATTAGGGTGTTTGTTTGAATTTTAATATTTTCCAGTATGTTTAGAAAGGTGTAGTGAGAATCCTGGGGCATGGTGGGGAATCTGTAGCAAGCTACAATTTGGATTGCAGTCTTACCTAGTGTTAGTTGCACCTGGAGAATTTCAGATGCATTGTGTTGAGCAAATAGCCTGGTGGTCTGAATATCCTTGGTGAATATGGACACTCTTTCACCTTTAGTGTTTCGATCCAGGTTTGGTGGCCGAAAAGTGTGATAAGAATTGTAGCCTGGTATTGCAGGGGTGCTATCTGGAGCCTTGAACCAGGTTACTGTACAGATATCGATATTCTCCATTTTTAGGAGTGCCTCGAGAGAGTACATTTTGAGGTTTAGACTTCTAGCATTGAGTAGCATTACCTTCAGATTTTGCATGCTTGTACCTGTTATGGTGTTGGTTTTGTCCTTTGAACTTTGTCTAAAAAAGGCACTATAGGGGTGGCAAGAACCTTAGCCAGTAATCTGAATCCCAGGGGCGACAGGTGCAGACCATCTCTTGCAAAGCATCGTGGTCTGTTGATCATGTCGTCCCAGACAGACAGATAATGGATCCCTTTTGAATGACACCAGAAGCTTAGCCAATTGTTGAAGTCAGTCATTTTGTCATTTTGTCCTTATATTGTGGTATCATTCTGGGTGAAGGCAGGGTGCTACTTAGGGCTAGGGTCATACCTGCCTGGGCAACATGATCTGAGAGTTCTTCTATGTTTCTCTTCATGTAGTCCAGGGAAGTACGTCTCAAGTCATTCACTCCAACATGGACAATGACAGAGTCATATTTGTACTTGTTGTGGAGTGACTTACATGCGTTATGTGGTGGATCCTGGCACCCAACAGGCAGCTGACTGTAATTTTCTCCTTGTTTAGCCTGGTGAGTGGGACATCAGTGTGCCTGACTATAGAGTCACCTATGACTGAAGTGTTAGGTACGTTCTCTTGCCTTAGGGGCTGTTGCTGGGTGGCACACTGGTGTTGTGAGCTATGTGACACTTTGGTTATGATTGGTGTTTGCATTTCAGCTTCGGAGGTCCTTGTTGCTTGGGCAGGTTACAGTTAAGGGCCTCCACATATGTGGATTTAGTGCTGCTATGTGTGGGTGTTGGTGGTGTGGGTTTAGAAGGGCTTTGTGTTGCTTGAGGTGTAGTGTGGGTGTTAACCTTCTCCTTTTGACTGTCTAGCACAATCTTGGGTGGAGAGAGCTTTGCTTCCAGTTTGGCTATGTAAGTGCATCTCTCACAGGTTGTAATGTTGGGTGGTAGGAGGAGAGGGTTTTCTGTGTACATGAGGCAATTGCTGCATTGCCCCAGTATGCCCAGATTCACCAGGTGGACAAGAGAAATCACCAGAAGCTGCCCCTTGGACATGCCTGGCTTGTTGCTTTGTTTGTAAATACAGGAGCGTTTTTCCCTTACCTTAGCAAGGTACTTTGCAATTATAGGCTGTTTAGTGCCTATGATTAATTTATCCTTATTAACAAGGAGAGTTGAGTGCTTTAATCAGTTTAAGGCTTCCTAGTGCTTTCCAGCAGGTATTAGAGCAAGTGCTAGTCACAAGGATGCTTAAAGGTAAGATAAAACAGGGTTTATCCTAAACACTGCAGTGTGCACTAGAGAAGTTAAATGTGAAAGTAGGTAACTTAAGTTTTAAGTTAGGTTTTAGTGGAGAGTCACTATTTTTTAAAACCGCAAGGTAGATTTAAAGGAGGTGGTCACTTTTGTATTCTGGTACTATGGAATACAGTAGGATGGCCAATAAATGTAAATAGTTGAAAGGGAGTGATTTCACAAAATGATAATTTCATGCTTACTCACACTAGCCAGTGAAAGCAGAGAGGAAATGAGATATATGGTCAAATTAACATAAGAGCCAGGCAACTAGAAATGCATTGGTATTTAAGAACACAACAGTATCAGGGTGGGAGGGCGGAGGAAAAATGTCTGCCTGACTCACAAGAGACAGAGCTGTAGTCTCTTGAAGTTTTAATATGCAGTTAAAAGCAAAATACAAGTAAAACACAATGTAAAATAAATCAAAGTATTCCAAATATAAAAAGGCAATAAAGTAATACAAAATACAACAAATAAAAATCAAACTTAACCTTTCCTTCACAGCAAAGTGTAGCAGGGTCTGGGTGAGCCTTTCTATACCTATATACCTCACTTCCTAATATACCTACTGTAATATATATTACAGCCTAGGTCTTCTCCTAATGCTGATTGAATTTGTATACTTATTCTGTTATTAACCATGTGTAAATATTTTTCCTCTATATATAGGTTTTATGTCTTCTGCTGTATACTCTATTTTAACATATTGTTCTCCGTATACTGTATTTTAACATATTCTGTAAACTTTTGCTTATTGTGGAGCTTTACTCCCCGGGCCTCCGCTGAAAATGGACCTGTGTCCAGTTGGGCCATCCCAGTTAACAAATGTAAAATAAATAAAAGTAAATAAAAATTAAATTATGCAGAATCCAGGCAATTGTCAACACAGGTACTGCACAAGCAGTACTTGCTAGACATTCCTGCAAGTCCCTCAGTGTTGCTGCATGTTTCTGGGCAGCCTCCACGACCAGTTTGCAACATGTTTTGTCATCTGTTTTGGATGGGCATCTGTTTATTTTCTACAGCAATGTTGTCCCATACTTCATACAGATATACATGACTGTCTGCACTCTTTGCCATGGTATATGTAATGGTGAGATAAGGCTACTTTTCCCACTCTTGAGTGCTACCTTTCAGATATGGTATCCATTTCATGGTTTGTAAGATGTGTGCAAGCCACAGTTGCTTCTGTTGCAGGTGAGTAGGCAAATGTTATGGACATACTTCTTGGACAGCAGACTATGACTTGTTATGACATTAAGGCTCTGTACTTGGAAGATGTGTACTCAAGAAGAATGAATGCTGTCAGTACATCACAAGCTGCTTCCACAATATGTTATTTGGAGTGTGTGCACACATATCCTTCTAGTGTTTGTTAAGGTATGTATTCCCAATATTTGTTGTCCTAACATAGGATTCCATATTACACATGCATTATAGATTGTAAAAGGTGTGGAACGTGGTATTGTGATTTGCCGTTGTTTATATCAGAAACAGTTACCATTGTAATAGTGGTTTATACATTGTTGTAGCCACTGTATAAGGGTAATGTTTCAGACATGTCCCTACTGTAGGCCATTTGTCCCACCATTATGTTCATCTCTGTCCACACATCGATATGCTACCATGGTGACCACTGTGATGCAGTGCAGTTAACACCAACAATAAGTGAACATGTACAGCATGCATTAGGGGTAGGTGTGTTAAATGTGTGCATGGCAAATAGCATGTCCATAACATGGCCGGTGTATTGGGAAACCTGAACAAAACAACTCCATACTCATCAGCTACAGGCTGCTGCCCAGTTGTATACCAAAGGGACCTATAGTTGTGAGACAGAAGTAATGTCAGTAGCCACACCTGTGGCATTGGTACAGGGTGGGAGCAGCATTTCAGCACATTGACAGTACAAACCCACAATACTAGAGATTATGCACATCTGTTCATTACTACACGGCAGCAGCAGACTGTATATATTTTATCTCATATATGCATGATGAAACTTTACAGATATAGATAGCTAAGCAACAGTGGTCTAGTAATGTTCCCTGGGGCCTTACCTGCACACTCCTTGTCCATTGTATGGGTGGCACCCACCTCCACAATGCTGTCTTCAGCCTGCTGGCTTGGCTGGCAGGCGGGTGCCCAAAGGCTGGCAAGGAGCTCCTCAGCATGTGTCAGAGGAGGCTGGATGCCATGACCCCCACCTGTTGTTAGCTGGTCCCTCCTAACTGCAACAGCACACTGATGGGCATGATGGACCAGATTGGTGCATCGATGCTGCACCTGCTCATAATTTCAGTTGTGCAGGCTGACATCGTTTACCCTGTGGATGAGCTTGTTCCACGGGGTGGTCCTCTCCTGCAGATCCTGGGCCCTGTGGCCAATGAGGATGGCATGATGCATGATGACATGCTGGATAATTTCATCATTTCCCAGGTTTGTGAATGCGGGAAGACATTCCCAGGACATTGTACCTGGAAGATATAAACGGAAAAAAAGGTCACAGGACCTCATGCAGTTGTCCACGTGCACATCAACAGTGGATATTATTTGCAAATAATCCAGATTATGCCATAATACTGTAAGCTATCATTGGCCCTGACCTGTACAGTTTCCTCAATGCTGGACACTTAATGGTATAATCTACTATTCACCATTCATTTCTGAGTAGAGAGATGACAGTGACCTTCGTTCATGTGGATGGTGTGTGGATGGTGGCATGTGTGTGTTTGACTGTAGTGTGTGATGGAACTGTGAGCACATGCCTGTGTTCATGTAGGAGGCAAATTATGATGTTCTTGTGGCCCATGGAGACTTGCTGTTGGTGCCATCAGTTGGCATTATGTCCATGCTCACCATTGATGCGGGCAAGAGGGTGGGTGATGTACATATCCCCCTGTACTAATGTGGACAGGGTGCCACTGTTCCCTCTTATCCTGTCTGATGCAGGTTACCTGTATCCATTGCATGTGTGTATGAGGTGGGCTTTACCCCCAGTACAGGTTGACTTGTGTTACTGTCTCTGAGACTGCGTACATATGTGTAGACATGGTTGCAATTGGCCTTGGTGGTTTGGATATGTCTGATTTCTAGTCACAGTCAGCCTTACAGGAAGTCACCTGTGAACCTACATGCTTGCTCAGATAGCGGTGCACTTGCTTCCAAGTTGTGGTCTGCACCTATGTGTCCCTGTACAACCACTGTAGCAACCTATTATGTGCTTTGTGTCTTGGTGCTGTCCATCATGGGGGATTACCGTATCGTTGGTGGAGCATGGTTGTACAGGTAAGGTACTGTTGATTCCATATAGCTACAGTGGATAGGAAGTGTACAAATCCCTGTTACAATGCATGGTACTTGTTCAATTGGAACATGACCCCACAAAAGCACATGTCAACAGTATCCTCACCTGTGATGTGTCCTATAGCCTGCTCAGTTCAGTAGGGAACATAACCTGTCCAATGGAAACATATGGGAATTAATACTCAGTACAGTAAGCCAGTTGAATGTGTGTGCACACCCTTACACTGATATGTTGTGTAAAAACCTGCTGAGATGATTACTGCATCCATTTGTATTGGTTTGTACTCTAACATCATATCACATTTTCATTTGGCAGTGGTTGCTCACCTTCCATGAAAAAGCTTTGTTTCTTTTTCAATACAGTTGTACAGGTTATGGGCCACATTCGAGGGGAAAAACATTTTGACATGACTTTCTGTGGTCTCATTGGCATATAGCACAGAGACCTGGAATTCCAACAGGAGTGTATACACTTTGATATCCAGTGTATATGGGTGTTGATATAGCTGTTAGTTTTAGGCACGGACAGTGGATCATAACACAGTTTTACACTTCTCTGATTACTAGGAGATAAGCATGCCTACTGTAGTACCCATATCAGTGTCATGGCAATGCAACAATCAGTAGCAGTACACATTTTATTTTATTGTATGCAGTGACAGTGATATTACACACATATGCAGCATCCACATCCTATTTTCTGAACTGCTTGTGACCCATGTTATTACTTCTGTCCCTTTCAGCTGAACATACGCATACATACACATGCTCAGGGGATACCAGGTACACATTGGTGTTCTATGTCATTATGCAACACTGTATTTATAGTCTTTTAGCTCAATCATATGTCTCAACCTGTTATACCAGGATGTCTGGGTATTGGTCCACCTCACTGGGTGACCAAACCGAGAAGTTAATTTTGATAAAGTAACAGTATAGCTGCCATAACACAAGTATATGTGTAAGTGACTACAGCTATCTGTCACAACTGTGAACTTTGTCCAGAAGAACACTGTACATTGAATGTTATTAATTCAATATATCACATGCAGTTTAACACACACATCTGCAATAGTGATTTACTATGCACATGCCCTATATAGTTATCCTAGATTTACAATACAAACATGTATAATACTCATATTCACAGGTAAATTATGGATATGGACAACATCCCTTTAACTGGCCTAGCAGTGGCACAGACACAACTGTTTGACAGACACTCTAGTGGTTGCCATATTTTAGCTGTCCTTTCCAAGGGTGTGTCAGGCTCATCAGCTGTTACACAACCTATCCACCTCTTAGAGCATCACATGTGGATAAAGCCTAACATTAGGGTGGGATATATAGGGACAGATCGTAGATATGCCTATTGCAAAGCTATGAAGTTTGCAGCATGGTACATTTCGCATTACCATGACTGTTCTGAAGGTGGTGGGGTCTGAAACTCATGTGTCTGTCATGAATTCGTTACTTCCACCTTCAGCTATTTGCCAGACTAATATAGATGTTTGAAGGAACAGAACAAACACTATGATGGCTAAATCTTGACATTCTGTTAAGATTTGCACAGTTGACAGGTATGGCCCACTGCAAACAGAGCCAGATGCTATGTCCATAGCATTTGTTCAGCAGGACATCATTACAGCAAGTATTGATGGCACACATACATCTTTCATAATCCTCTATCCCATTATTACAAAGTACTACATTCAATTACATGCTTACATGTCTCATATACCTGGTTTATCTTCAGGTTCCTCCTGTGTATAGGATGCCTTCTTGTTTCTTATTTCGAGGTTTTGTTTGGTGGGTTTTTTGTGTGTGTGT
>NC_056737.1:1982007515-1982025015 GCF_019279795.1 Protopterus annectens
TATACTGATAGCAAAAGGCCACCAATGATGTTATTTCAACATGGAACATTAATAGAAACACATTTCAATATTTGTTGAATAATAGGACATATGTCGCAACAGTACGTTTGGTGTAAATCATACTCCTTGATTTGTGTGTTTAGATTATTGTTGCAGATATGGTGAGTGGGGAGAGAGATGTCAATTAACAACTTGTATATCCTTGCAGTACTCACAATTTAATGATCATTGCTCTAATCATTACTCAAAGGTATTATTACAATACTCTATGGCCTTGGTTTGGGCAGTAGTATGTTCGTACACAGTGTATATGTCATCTGTCTTGTAGCTAAATTCTACTTCTCTTACCTGGTAGACCTGTGGAGGGAATGTTTGTCAACACAACCTGATTGTTTCTACACATATTCCCAGATTCCTAGTTCTAATTCTGCACATACCTCTCAACCTCTTAATGCAAACAATCTATACCAAGCTTGACAAACTGGGGGTACAAATAGGGACATATTTTAAGTATTGCTCTTATAAATGTTTAGAAAGTTGCTAGAGTAACAGAATTTGTTTTAATATACAGTTTCTGAATGATCTGAAGTCTGAAACTCAAATGTATGTCATTATTTAGTGACTACAATCCTGAGATCATCCCAGTGATTTGTCGGGAAAATAGAGGAACAGGCCAAAAAATATGAGGCAAATATATGGACATTCTGCGCAAATCTGTACAGTTGAGAGGTATGATTATGCATACAATTTACTAACACTCCTGGGATTCAAACCATGGCTTTGTGTGCTAAAAATACAACAATTTGTGTTTCATCAGAATGAGCTATATAGAAAGTGCTATTTCTTCCTTCAGTGTTTTCTAAGTCTCTCTTGGTTGTACAATCTGACCTTGTAATTACAACATTCTTATACTGACATTCTTAGACATATTTTTTATGTAGCACAGTGTGATAAACAGTTAACACAACAGTACTATTCACATACCAGATCTTGGTGAATGCAACATGCGAGCCTATACAATACCAGAGTAAACAAAACCAGTCCAGGTTTTAGAACTTTATTGCCAGACAGTTACACTTTTATTTAAATATGACCTATATTGGACTATTACTGTGATATTGTCTGATTTATTCAGTACGAACCATACACGGTTTTTATACTGCCAGGTGACATTTTACTCCTTTTATATTTATTTGGTATGACTACTACAAGCAGGATTGTTATTCACCAGCCCCGCGATGCAGCCTTTGCAACCTGCTGGCATGGGCTTCCTAGTTCACAGCCCCCTCAGCTGCAGCTGTAATGAAAATAGAGAAATATTTATGCATACCTATCCATCACATACACAGGCTGGACTTTGTAAACAGTTATTGCTATGAATACTTGCACACTGCTGGGACATCTCCCCTTTTTGGACCCACTGTTCCAAGAGATCCCTCTTCCTCTGTTTCAAGTAGACATAGTGGTGTCGGACCTGCTCACCAGTCTGAGGGATACCAATGGCACTGGTGAGTTCAAGGGTGAGAATTTCTCTGGCTTCTGCTTTATATTGGGAGCCCTGATACTGGTCCTGCAAAAGTCTCACATCATAGTTTTTTACCAGGAGTCCTACCATGACCTTGGACTCCTGTATGCCCCAGCACTGCACCAGGAAGTGAATGCTTTCTCCAACTCCTGCCATACTGCCTACAGTGGAGAGCTACAACCAGTTATGAGCTGTATTCCCACCTGCAGGGTTTAAATATGACTGATTTCCCACCCTTTACCATGATTGGACAGTTCTGAAAATGCTAAGCTAAGCTATGGGCAAACCTGCTTAGCTAAAGTTGGCAGTGCTTAAAGGGGCAGGTTCAGCATTGCTTACCAATGGGCAAATCCAGTTAGCTGGGCTATCCATTGCTTAGTATTCATATGTACACAATGCTTACACCCAGTCAACATAGCTGTGCAATGCTTATCATTGCTTATGCTTTATTATATTGGTCTACCCCATGTATGGGATTGATTCATCATTCATTACATATTAGATTTATTTACCTTCCCTGACATCCTCCAATGTGCTGTGATTAATTTATTCTTGTGTGACTATACTGTATTGGGCACTTGTGTTTATATGGGGGTTTCACTACT
Organism: Protopterus annectens; assembly: GCF_019279795.1. NCBI lineage: Eukaryota > Metazoa > Chordata > Ceratodontiformes > Protopteridae > Protopterus > Protopterus annectens. The sequence goes on from NC_056737.1 coordinate 1,982,009,646, forward strand.
TTATTACACTGAAACCTCACATCTGGGCCTAATACACTATCCTGGTTGAGAAAAAATCATTTGCTTCTTACATAAATATGCAAAAAATAAAATTTTAATGTTTACATACACAAAATGAAAATGGCTTTTTGGAGGATCAAACCGTGAATGACAACATGCAAGGTGTACACTCTAACCACTACCCTAGTGCACTTACGCTTATGCTAGATGTCTATTGCTTTTTAACTTATCATGCTGATTCAGCTGGGCTAAGCATAGCTAAGCAACGGGCGCAGCTACGCTTAAACTTTATTGCATGTATAAAAAAAATCTGTGTTATGCTTTTTTTGTTTGGACCCTTCAGAATATCCAAGCTAATGCTGAGCCTGTTATTCTATCAACTTTCTGCTTTGTGGGATGATTGTCCTGTATGGCTTTGTCCACATTCCTTATGGGTTGGGAGGTGTGTGCTATGTGCTTATGCTAAATCTGTTATTCTATCAACTTTTGGCTTGGTAGGGGCGATTGTCCCTTATGGGGGTTTTACGAGTGTTCTTGCTCATTTTAAATTGCTGAATGGCAATTCTGGAGTGCAGGGTGCATGTGCATTGTGAGAGCTCTGTTCTCAGCACACCCCCTGTGCTCATACATAGAACCATGTCGTTTTACAGCACAGCAGCGCTCCTTCATACATATGCATGATGCGCTGCCGTGCTGATTAGGAACGGTCCCTGCTGTGTAGGAATAACTTATTCCTGCACGGCTGCTTCCAGAATCCGGGCGAGAGACTTATTAGAGAAGAAAATTCCTTTTACAAAAAAGAAAAAGAAATATAAAATTAATCAAATTAAAATCAACAACTTGTATGAACAAAAATATTGTTTACAAGGAAAGAAAGAAGGGGTAGTGCCATATTTGAGTAAAATAATAAAAAAAGGAAAAATAAGAGAATTAAATAATAAGGAAGGTAAGCAAATAAGACAGCAAGAAGGAATATATGAAATAATTAAAGAATATGTATTGGAATTATTTGATAAAAGAGAAGAAAAAGTAGAACATTTATAAAGGTGAAAAATTAAATATTATACCATGACCCCCCCAAAACGTGCACGCTAATTGGCCAGTGTGCCCGTTGTAAATCGAGTTATACTAATGGAAAAAGGTCCGGTCGCCCAGACTTTTTTCCATTAGTATAACTCGTTTTTTTAAAACACTGTCTCGCTATGTTAAATGGGTTTAACATAGCGAGACAGCTTTAAAATAAGCAATGGGGAGATCCATTGCTTATTTTAAAGCTGTCTCGCTATGTTAAACCCATTTAACATAGCGAGAATGTTCAAGCAGCGGAGAAAGCAAGATCTCCGTTGCTTTTTTATGTCTCGCTATGTTAAATGAGTTTAACATAGCGAGACAGTTTTAAAATAAGCAACGGAGATGTCCGTTGCTTATTTTAAACTGTCTCGCTATGTTAAACTCATTTAACATAGCGAGATTAAAAGCAACGGAGATCTTGCTTTCTCCGCTTTTGCTCACTCTGATGTACTGCGCAGGCGCCGCAGTACATCAGAACTACCGGATGCCAGACATCTGCGGAAGGGCAGTAAACAGGCATTATACTATGCCATTATTTAAGAAAAGTAATAGTTTCTTTTCTTAAATAATGTCATGGTATAATAGCAATAACCCACTTCTGGGTGTGGGTAATGCTAAATTTACCCACGGTTGGCTTTGTTTGGTCCCTCAGGCTTCGCCCTCGGGACCAAACCACGCCAACCGTGGGTAAATTTAGCATTACCCACACCCAGGCGTGGGTTATTGCTATAATGAAGATGAGTACTTACAACAAAATAACTATGAAAGAATTGAATTAAATTATAAAAGATATTAGCATGAATTCTGCAACAGGACTGGACAGAATTGAATATGTTATGTATAAAGAAATGGAGTGGCAAAAAATAATTTTTATAGAAGTTATGAATGAATGGTTAGAAACTAAAATTAAAGAGAAAGAGATATGTATAGGAGATGTAAAATTTATGTTTAAAAAGGAAATAAAGAGTAGGTAAAACATTGGAGACCTATAACATTGAATAATATGGATTATAACATTTTTATGAGAATATTTATAACAAGAAACAGCTACCAACCAAAGGTCCAACCCCACAAGTTGTCTAAAAACGTAATATATTCAAGGATGTGTAAATTCCTGCTCTTTAGTAATACATCTACACATATTACACCTATTGCATGGATGTGTTCCATTGTCTAAAACCTATCTAACTTCATTCAAGTACCCATTGCATTTCTCTAAACATAATAACCTCTTCAAGTTCCTACTGTTCCTGTATCTAAACCTCGGGGTACATCCTATTACATCTAAAACACATTTATCTAACAGCAACACCCTCCAATTCCTCTTAATTATTTCTGATTTTCATATTATCATTTGTATATCTGATCGCAATAGCTAAACGATCTATTTTGGAGGCCATTTCCTTTGAGCTTTTCACCTTATGTCCTCCATTCCTTTTATTATAAACTCAACAATAGTTATCCCTTATACCTTCAGAGCTAATATCTACCAACTCCCTTGCATTATTTATTATCTTCTCTGTATAATCCCTATCCCAAAATAGTTAATTCAAATGCTCCATCTGTGTACACCTATCAATAGGATCTGTACAGATATTAATAATCCTAGAATATTGACTCTTAACAACATTCAGAAAAGTATAACGGGGATTAATGCTGTCAAAATGCAACAAAGCATTCCTCCAGCACATCTTCCTATACAATGAAGTCAACATCCGTCCTACCCCATCTTTACGGATAGTCACATCTAAAAAATGTATTGCTGAGGAAGAAGTTTCCATAGTAAATCTCAAAAAAGTCATATTTGTCTCCAAATATGAGATCATCATCCCAAACTATTAGTATGTCATCTACAAAACGACGATACAGCAAAACGTGCTGGAAGAATGCAGTGTTAAAAACATGTTCCTCCTCCCAGTAGTACATCATCAAATTTGCGTAAGAGTTCGCACATGGGGTGCCCATAGCGACACCTCATGCTTGTAAATAAAACATATCCTGGAACATAAAAACATTATTTTGTAGAACTATATCTAGCAGAGTACATATAAGGGCTTGTTTATCACTGGTATAACTACCAATTGCATGCAGCAATTCTCTTACTGCTTCCAAACCGGAGGTATTAGGTATGGCTGTAAATAGATTTTTAACATCCAGGGTAACTAATACCAAGGAAGAAAGGGAATCAGGTTCTAACTTTAAAGAATCCAAATCATTTAGTAATTGATAGGTGTCCTTCAGAACTGTGGGTATACTCCTAACTAAAGGACCTAAATTATTCTCCAAGTAGCGAGATATATTTTCAGTAAGCCAACCTTGTCCCGCTACTATCGGTCACAAGGGTGGTGGAAAAACCCCCTTGTGTACCTTGGGAAGGCCTTTAATCTGTGGAATCACTGGATGTTCAATGTTAAAATAATCATAAAGTTCATACAAAATCTGTCTACACATAAGAAGGTCAAATAGTTCATCATAGACCCTCTTCATAACTCTTTCTATATCCTCCTTCCTAATCCCAACATATGTTTCATTATCAGCCAGCAGCTCTAACATCAGAGAATTATATTGATCCGTATCTAATAACACCACCCCTCCCCTTTATCAGCTAGTTTTATCGTCACCTCAGAATCATGCATAAGATTGTTTAAAGAGCATCTTTCTTGTGCGCTCAAGTTAAAATACTGACATTTTTTCTTTTTATCCAAAAAGTATGCTTAAAAATCTTTTTTACATAGTTGTATAAAGCATTCAACACTCGCAGGCATACTAGGTATAAATGTACTTTTGCATTTGTAATCAAGGTTAGGTCCAACACAACTCCCCCCATCATTATTAAACAATAACTTCAATGAAATGGACCTACCAAACATGCTTACATCAGTTAATAACTCAGTGAGGTCACTACCTTGGGAGGGAATAAAGGAGAGACCCCTGTTTAATAAAGTCACATCAGAGTCATTCAGTTCATGTTTGGATAGATTAAAAACCAGTCCATTTAGTTCCTGCTTCTTCGCCTTACCTCTGTGTTCTCCCCGGAGAATTTCCTTTTCCTCCACCCTCGACTGCTTGAGCGCGTCTTCGAGATGCCTCGATATTTCATAGGGAGGGGTAAAAAATGGTCCAATGTACCATTAATTATTTTCGGCCTAGCTCCATTATTGCTAGGAGCACCTTGGCTCGTTGGAGCCTGCTGGTTAGGTGGTGGCGTGCTCAAGATTGTAGTAGCTGTATTACCATTATTCCTATTAGATGACATCACTGCTGGTTCAGTTACGACCACAGTGTCTTCCAGAGCTGATCTACTTGTTCTTAAAGAAGTAGTACCACTATTGTCTAAACTCTCACTGATATTGGGCATATTAAATTTCTCATGTTCAGAATTATTAACACCACCAGTATGGCTACCTTTCGGCCAGACAAAGACCTGGCCAGTAGTAAAGTCCCTATAGTCTCTCTAATTTCTTGTACTTAATTTGTCGCAGCATATGACTATAAGCCACAATCTGTAAGCACATAGTATCCATTCTTTTTTCAAAAAACTCCCCTTTATATCAGAGCCGCAGATCTTTATTCAAAGCCTCTACTTTGTTTAATAATTCAGTCTCAATAGGGCAGAAATAATCTATCAAAAGTTCCATATACTGTTTGCTTACATCCAAATTAAGTTGTTGCCATTTTTTTAACAAGTCAGGATGATTGTCCCCATATGTCGGCATGCAAAGCACTCGCATCCCTCTGGGAACTATATGGAAGTGAATACAGGCTTCCAAATGTTTCCGTTGCCAAGTCAGTCTTTGTAGCCTGTATAAATCATTCTCAAGGTCTCTCAGGTGGTTGTTAAATTCATGCACACTATCTGTATTACCTGCAGCAACAGATGGAATAGGAAAGTGTAATTCCAAACTGAGTAACGGATTTGCCTGCAACGGTAATACTTCATTCCACCTGCGAACAAGGTTACTACTTTCTGGATTGTAGTCAAGTTCAACATTAGGTATCTCCATCGTGTGTAGATAGCTGTAGCGCAATCAGGCAGCTAATATTTATAATAAGAAACAGCTACCAACCAAAGGTCCAACTCCACAAGTTACGAAAAAATTGGATGAAAATAGAGATGAAAGTAGGACCACCACGAGCCACAAAACAAAATGAAACTCGTATTAAAACAGAAATATATTTAATAAAACATGCACTTTCACGTGCGATAAACACGCTTTTTCAGGTTTTACTCACATAACAACTGAGTCTATATATATATATATATATATATATATATATATATGTATATATACAAAGCATAAAATTCAATAAATTAGCAAATTGATAAATTGATGTCAGCTATCAATCCATTAACCATTTAACAAGATAAACACAAGATATGCTTATGGTCAATTAGATCAAGTGCATCAGCATTTTTCGGAGGTAAAAACCTCACTAAATAAAATTAATGAAAGATGAAAATGCATTAAACTAATAACAACAATACAAGGCAATTAAAACACATTACATATAAGAAATACATATATAACTATTTATCTACGAGCAGCCAAAGCCGGCCTAATGCTGACATATAGGTTCAACCCAGGTTCAATGTGAGCCCTCAATTTAAAAATCCAATCTAGCTCAACTAATTCAAGATGACTTAACCTGCCCCCCCCCCCACATTTAGAAACTAGAATTAAAGAGAAAGAGATATGTATAGGAGATGTAAAATTTATGTTTAAAAAGGAAATAAAGAGTAGGTAAAAAATTGGAGACCTATAACATTGAATAATATGGATTATAACATTTTTATGAGAATAATAACAAAAGGGTTACAAAAAATGGATAGAATATATGATCAAAATGTATTCGGTAGAAAAGGAAAAGGAAGTTGAGAGTTATTATGGATAATAAGAGAAATAATTGATATAAATAAAAAAATTAGAAGTGAGGGTTATGCTAGGGGATATAAGTAAAGCCAATGATAATATTCAGTATACATCATTATGAAGAATTTTGCAGGCATATAACGTAAGCTACAAAATATTACAAGTAATAAAGTCTGTTTATGAAAGAAACTATGTGAAACTAAATGTAAATGATTGGACTGGAGAAGAAATAAAAATAGAATGTGGAATAAAGCACGGCTGCCTGTGTCATTTCCAGTTCATTGTCCAGTCCTCTCCATCACCAACTATCTGTGTCTGTTTAGTGGTCCCCAGCATATTTGTATCCGTACCACCCCTGTTGGACTTTTTCTGTCTTTTGTGTTTGTCTGACCCTACTGCCATACCTATATTGTCTTTTCTGTCCACATCTCCATGTTACCTTCCCCATTTGACCTTCTTGAATATAAAAAGCAGAATCTACGCCCTCAAAACGCTATTGCTTTATCATCCATATACCACTCCTCATTTCCCCTTACCCTTCTTTGTGTTTCATGGTAGCTCTTCCCCATGTCTGTCTGTCCTACACACCCATTTCTATCCCATTTCTAATATGAACATAGTAGACAATTTGTTTGCTGTATACCCATTAGCTGGGCTATCAGCTCTGCTCATAGTGGTGTGTCATTGCAAGTGTGCAATAACATCATTGTGAGCATGCTACATGTACACAACTGAGCTCATGGAGTTACATGACTGTCATGGTGCTGTCCTGATCACTACATGACCTGTCATGTTTTACCAATGCATTACTTCTCCTACAGCACAATCGGCACTAGGCCATTTTGCGCTACTTCAGGTTATTTTTGTGACCCTTATGCAGCTGCATATAATACTTTGGAATCCATCCCATTATTTGATCTTCTGCTTTGTCAGTAATGAAAGTGCAAGATGAACTTAATTTATACCTTTCATCCTCTTAGTACCAAATATCTGGACAAAGCCTTAAATAATTGGGGGTCAAAGGCCGAAAAATTGGGACAGATTTTAAATACTGTTCTTATAAACTTAGAAAGTTTCTAAATAACAGGATTTGTGTTAGCATGCATTTTCTGAATGATATGAAGTCTGAAACTCAAATGTATTTCATTATTTAGTAACTTCAGTCCTCAGTGAGTTGCCAGAAAATCGTAGATTTTATGAGGAACAGACCAAAAATATGAGACAAAAATCTGGACATTATGAGAAAATCGGACAGTTGAGAGATATGTCAATTTGACTAGCAAAGCCTGAACTGTCACACAGCTGAAGTGCAATTTCTTGTGACCTGTGCTAACATTTCTTGCAAAGTGTTTCAATTAAACACACAGTATGATTTAGCTTTGCTGCTTATCAAAATAATTTATTTAGGAAATTAATAATTCTGTGATTTAAGTGTTTATGCTACTTAGCTTGAATCATGCATTTTTTAGACTGTGCATTAATTCATTATGAAATAAAATGTCTCATGCCTCATGGATGGATGTATTCTGCTATGCCTGTAATCAGCCTATATGTTCTGTAGCTGATATCATTGTACTATCTACTTTTTCTTTCTGTATTCACTGTTACTTAATGCTATCTACCTAAAAAATTTGTAAATTGTTATGTGTTTGGAGCTTTTCTCCCCGGGACTCTGCTGAAAATGGATATGTATCCAGTCGGACCATCCCGGTCAACAAATGTAAAATAAATGAAATAAATAAATAAAATAAATGCTTTGTCTTTTACTGATTCAAAAGAGCAGCTCTGCATTTTCTAAGGTGGTTTGCAATGTCAATTTTTACATGGAAAAGTGGAATGTCTCAAGTGACCTTGCTTTTCACATAGTGAGAACAATGAACAGTGACTTGGATAGGGGTGCATGGGAAGAGATCTATCATCGTGACCAAAGTGTTCAAACCCTAATGGTTATTGAAAGCCTACCAGTTCAAGGAAGTTCCAGTGAGTCCACATTTAAGAAAATGGTTACCTTATAGATGACTTTCAGTGAAAACTAGAATTTTCTCTACTGTTAAAACAACTGTGGACTAAGTTGTTAAGGAAGGACTTCCCCCTCTATGGAGGATGCAGAGAGTTGTGCACTTAAATCAAACTACTACCAAAAGAAGTCTCACAAATGTGGACAGTATCACAATATACAGGTTGCATCTTCCAAGTGTTCCTGAGCATTAACACATGACAGGAGCACTGAAGTCATGTTCACACACGGTGCAGACTTAACATCCCATATGTGCATGCTTCAGAATATTAGTGTTGTATGACATATTAGTACCATATTTAGCTCTCCAGTGCCATGCATCAGTAATAGTCCTCATTACAATAGAATGTTTCATAACCTAGTCTCTGCAAAATGTGTATCTTGCAGGTACAATATCCAAAGACACTTGTTGAGTTAATTTATGCAGTACAGTTACCTCTAGGACCTAGTGAGGGAAATGAATGATGGAGGGATAGATTCCTGTCCCAGAGACTTCCCATACTCTGGAACAGACTACCTATCTATATCAAACAAAGCTCCTCAATAGCACTCTTCAAGAAAAATCTTGATGACTGGAAGGGAGATAGGAAATTCACCCCAGTGATCACTTCTGTGGCTCTGCTCAACAGAGGCACAAGAAAATAATGTTCTTGGGTGGTGAAAGCCAGGGTACCTTTTTGGCTAGGATTATATAGGCCCTAGGGCCAATAGCCTAGTACCTACCTATGAACTTATGATTATGCTTGATCACTTCTGTTTAATAATTGGGATAATAACTATGTTGGAGTAAGTCAGTAGGTCCTTGTGGCTTTATGCCTTGGTCAAGACTATTGCCATAAATAGCATTTGCACTAAGCGAATGTACAGGCCATGAGGATCATTGTCACTTCTGGAGAGGATAGGGACACAACTAATGGTCAAAATCTTTAATAACTATGAATAGGTTGTAATGCTTAATTTGCTAAGGCACAAAAAGTTAAGTTGCTTGGTTATTACTTGATTGACTGGTTATTAATACTAGAGTTTTTATTTCTTCACAATACATGGTGCAGGGCAACGATGCCTAACTAAACCAAGATTTGTCACATCCTGCTATGTATATGTTGCTTTCAGAGTGAGTATACTTTATTGATGGGCTAGACACAGGTTTCATTTTATTATTTAGGGAATTTTAAATTTTGAGTGGGCATTAGCAGTTTAATGGTTTTTCTAGGATAACACAGTGAAGCTGTGGGAGTAATCATTTTCTGTGGTTTGCTTCTTGGATGGGGTGTCTTCAGTATGGAGTATGCATGACATCCCTGTCTTCACGTGAAGCATGGGTAGATGAATTTCATGCCATATTTATAACTTTATATTAATCTTCCTTTTGTCTTTGCTAGAGAGTGCCTCTCATAAAAAAATAAAAAAAACTTAATGTATAATTTTTTTTTCTTAAATAGCATTCTAGAAAAAAGTTGCTTGAATGATTAGTTATTATTTATGTTAAAATTAGACCTTTCACGTTTCACATAATTTCTTCTGCGAAACCGGTTTTAGAGTTATGCCATTTGTAAATGTTTTGTTCGTTCTGTTGACGCTTGAGAAATTTCATCTTGATCATTTGTAGGGGAACCTTACCACAGACTGTGAAGGCATGACTTTAAAACCCTTTCAAGGATTTGCCTTACCAGATCCTTTTATTTGTCTCTCTTATAGTCAATGGCATGACAGTGTGTCTCTCTTATAGTCAATGTCATGACAGTGTGTCTCTCTTATAGTCAATGTCATGACAGAGTGATGAAAGTGTGCAACTGTCCTGAATAAACAGCTTTTATTCACCATTTCCAATGTTCTGAGTGCTCCTTCTCAGTCTACTACTTTAAAACCCTTTCCAGGATTTGCCTTACCAGATCCTTTTATTTGTCTCTCTTATAGTCAATGTCATGACAGTGTGTCTCTCTTATAGTCAATGTCATGACAGAGTGATGAAAGTGTGCAACTGTCCTGAATAAACAGCTTTTATTCACCATTTCCAATGTTCTGAGTGCTCCTTCTCAGTCTATTACATACTAGCAGTGTTGATGTTTTGGTTCAAGTGTTTCTGAACGTTCTGGGCTGTCCATTTTGGTTATATCATGATATAGTGCCAGGTTGGAAATGCTTCTTTACTACAGCCACATAAAGTGCTTGCTGTGGGCTACTTATTTAGACAATACAGAATAAATTGTGACACTGTCTGCAGACAACCTTCAGGATTATAAACTGTAAGGTCAGAACATCTTCGTCTGATTTCAAGCATGCCATTTCACTGCAAATATTTTACTGCCACATTGCATACCATTTTGTGAAGATTTACAGACTTATCTCGGACGTGTCTGTATTGTTCTGCTTTGTAGTGAATGAAAAAGGCATTCAAGGCTTTTTGTCAAAAAAAATGAAGTAAATTGGGAATTCAGCAGGCAAGAGTCACAGACTAGTAAGCAAAACAAATTACTGACATAAATTAAATTAACAGTATTCTCAATAACTCAAACATTGTTTATGCTAAAAAAACAGACACTCTCCTCAAACCACTCAGTTTTCAGAAATGACACTGGGTGTCAAATGTTATGTCATTGTCACAGGAAATTGATACACATTGGATGTAGACCACAAAGGAGAGAGACAGAGAGAGAGAGGGAAGTCAGTTGATGATAGAGAGAACTGGGCAATAAGCTGGTGAGTGAAATGAAATGTGCTGAAAGGCTGGGGTGAGAGCTGACTGCCATTCATGCTGCAGGAGATCTGTGATGACCGTAACAACTGGGCCTAGCAAGTTTTGACCCATTCGTCAGGATCAGGAAAGTGTACAATTCTGCCAGGAGATTGTCATATTACGCACTGATGGTTGTAAACGACTTTAAATAATACTTTAGCAGTTTAACACAGCAGAACTCAGTAATAATGAAAAGTATTAGGAAACTGGATGCCAGAGCTTTCCGAAATCTATCATCCTCCTATTCTAGCTCAGTTAATTTTAGCTTAGAATTCTTATCTGTGAAAACAAAAAGTTAAGAATCAAAAATTAACCATCATATATTGATAAAAAATGCAGAATACTTCTCAGACAAGAGAGTAAAATTGTTTTCTATGACATCATCTTAGATGCTGCTGTTGGAATGAATACAAATATCTCAGCATGGAAAATTTCAAACAAGCTTAACAGAAGTTACTTTAGTTAACGTTTGTCTATACATGTAGGCAACTTTGTAATTAAGAAGGCAATTATTAAATCTAAGCTGTTTAAAATCTGATTCCTTTAAATTTGTAGGCTTAGTTTAAATTTATATGGGCACTTAGATTACTTCCTGGCATTGATACCTGGTTATTTGGATAACCATTTATGTATGAGGAGAAATGATGCCATTTGCACAATGTGATTCTGTATCTGTTGATGAATGCCTGTGACAACCATATGAGTGGCCATGTCAAATGGCAGATAAAAAAACTCAGCACAATAGTCTGTTACTCAAGTCATCTTGATATGGGTACTTGTGTTTGAATGTTTTTAATTCTTCATAATATAATAGTCCATTTTGTTAACAATAAATGTACAGCATGTGAAATCCTACAGGTCTCAGACTGAGATTGCACATCTGCTGAGAAACTTCTGTGCCAGATCCATTAGCAGGCATTCGCAATGGCACTGATAAAACTAATGAAATATCACTGGCATAATTCATTGCTTTACCTCAGTGTTTGAGACTTTATTTTCATTTTTAATAAGCTGGATTTAGGTTTAATTCCTGGTACCAACACTTGCTATTTTTAACAATGAGCATAACATTTCATTTTCCAGTCTTTCTGTATCTTTAGTTACATTCTGTGGCATATATGAATATTTTCCACATGTCCTAATCACTTCCCTGTGCTTCTTTGACAATATAAACAGAAAGGATAATGGGATTATATTGTGCATTTTTCCATAGAGTATCTTTCAGGACATTCAGTTACAGATACATTTGCGAGAGACTCAGGGGCCAGTTCAGAAAGGTTACTGGGAGGTGTTCATGAACCTGCAGTAACCATTTGTTATTCAGAGATAGCCCTACAGTGGTGCTGTAGCATGAATATGCCCAGTGCTCAGCTGGCTATCTCTGAGGCCATGCTAAATGCTAATGAGACATTCTAAAGGAGAGCCATATAGTATGCTGTCTCCAGAAATGCCTGTGGTAAGACATTTATGCAGTTTCAGAGAACCACTCGGCTGCATAAAGTAAGCAATAGGATTCCACCACTCCCAATCACTCATTTTAAGGAATATGGCCAAAAACTCATGTTTACCCATCATGGTATAGTGAAGCGCTATGATCTTTAGCGGACAAGCAGTGTTGTGTATGTGTGTGTGTGTGTGTGTGTGTGTGTGTGTGTGTGTGTGTGTGTGTGTGTGTATGTGTGTATGTGTGTGTGTGTGTGTGTGTGTGTGTGTGTGTGTGTGTGTGTGTGTGTGTGTGTGTGTGTGTGTGTGTGTGTGTGTGTGTGTGTATGCGTGTGTGTGTGTGTGCGTGTGTGCGTGTGTGTGTTTGCCTGGGAGGCCACATCAGGGGGAGTAGATAGGTAGGGCTGGTGTGTTTATGCGTGTAGGTGTGTGTGTGTGTGTGTGCAAGTGTGTGTGTGTTTGAATGCATGTATCTGTGTGGGAGAGTGAATAGGGAGTGTCTGCACCAATGCTGTGTATGGGCCGCCAGTCTTAACTACTGCAGTAAGCACTCATGGTAGTTAATGGCAAATTAGCTGATAAGGAAAGTCTTCCCTCATTGCAGTTAATCTGTCTCGAAATCACAACTGTAAATAGCCATTTTTTTCTGCAGGTCTTTCTGTAGTGGTGGAGTTATTTCACATTCATTGAGTCAGTAAAGAAAATGTGTGTGTTCTGCAATTCAAAACTAAGTAAAGAAAATGTGAATGTTCTACAAGACAGCATTAAATATCATTATCAGTTTACTGATGTGCTATACACCCATTTACAAAACAGTTAAATATTTTCTGAAAAGCAGATAAAGATATTTGCCGACATATAGCACATTTGTTTATGTATACCAATAAATGCAATAAATAACACTAAAAGTGTCATTCTAAAACAAGTTGCAAACTTCATTAAATGTAAAAATAAATATCAGCAAGTGTTTTTGTTCTTAATTAGGTAAGGTCTTAATAATGTTGCTTGATTTATGAAATTGATTCCATTATATGAATCACAGAACTGTTAATGAGGAATAAACATTTGAAAAAGGGAAGTCTGCCATTTCACTTTGGTTCTTCAGCTTTATGAAGAGCATTTAATGTGTATCAGGGAATGACTGTAAATGCAGAATGTATTTCTTTTACATGTAATACCTACTTTAACAGCCTTTAATCACAACTTCAGAAGATGTATAACAGAAAGAAGAAAATCATGGTAAAAATTAAGTGGTGTAGCCTCCAGCAGGATAAACATGCTGTCATCAAACCAAACAAATGAGTTAGAGGGCAAGTATAGTCTACCAAAGCTAAATTTGTGATAAATTTGGCCTCCCAGACAAAGGACAACCACAAGACATTATTTAAATATGTCCATAAACTCAGAGGAAATACACACTTATGTGAAGAGCTGATTGTTGAGAGTGACCTATACTGAGTCAGAAATATAGCAAACCTACTGACAAGCATATTCAGCTGTAACTTTACCCCTCTCTCACCTCAGCCTCCCCTCAGAAAATGTCATCAAATATACCTCAATGCCCACTGCCACTAGGGAATAGGTCCTCAATGTTCTTCCTAAGGCAAAGAACACTGCATCAATGGGTCTTGACAATATCCCAGGCTGCCTTATAAAGAGCAGGAAACATGACCTATCAGGCCCTCTGGAATTACTATTTAACTGCATCCTCCAAACAGGCTTCATGCCTCACAAATGGAGAACAGAAACCGTCATCCCTCTGCACAAAAGTGGCCCATCTACAGACCTTGGAAACTCCAGATACAGAAGTCTCACTAGTCTCATATGCAAAGCCATTGAAATAATTATCATGGAAAATATCAGTAATGACAAAGGAAACCACCAAACATGGGATCTAACCCAGTTTGCTTTTGTCAAGGGTGGGCCATGCCTACTCAGCCTGGTGGACTTCTTTGGGAAGGTCACAAAAGCAACAGACAAGGGCAAAATGGTTCACACTGCCTACTTTGACCTGGCCAAGATATTTGACAAATACTCCTCTCAGGCATTATTGGCAAACTCAAGAATTAGGTGCAAACCTTTTTGTCACCTGATGGTAGCCATATGGCTCACAATTATGACCCAGGAAGTTAGAATTGGTCCACCCCTACAAGAAGCTAGTTGCCAGCAGAAGTTAGAATTGGTCCACCCCTACAAGAGGCTAGTTGCCAGCAGAGTCCCCTAGGTATTGGTCTGGGAATGCTACTTTTTGACACTTACTTTTCTGAAGCCAAGACCAATATCAAGGGCCTCTAGCTGACCAAATTTGCAAATGATTGCAAATTAGGAGCAGTCATAGTATCCCCCACTAACACTAATGTTCTCCCAAAAGGGCTGACACAGACAAATAATTGGTGTCATAGCCATGGACTAAAAGTAAATGCCAAGAAATGTCTAATGGTACTCTTTGGGAAGTCCGCCACCCCTGGTAACTATCATATCAACAACACACCTCTAAATGTTGACCCAATAGACAGGGACTATAAGTAAACATAGATGGTAATCTAGCCTTTGACCATCATGTGTCTATGGTGGTGAGGAAATCATTTGACATTGTACAAAGGTATAGCATCTAGGTTTAAGGAGGTTATTGTTCAGCTGTATTTGGGATTCATCAGACCTAACATTGAGTACAGTGCCCCTTTGATATGTACCTAACCATGCATATCTAACAATTGGAATGTCGACAGAGGTTAATCATTAAAAGAATACAGAGTGTAAATAACATGTCATATGCAGACCACCTCAAAACCCATCCCTGCATTCCATTTCCTACAGCCTGTAGAGGGGAGATCAATACCTGGCATACAAGGCATCGTTGGACCCCACTCTGATGGACCTCTTGCATATCTGCAAAACTAAAAGTACCAGAATTGTCCATTTTAAATAAGTAAACCTTGCCTGTGATATAAATAGGACCTGCTAGAGAGAAGTGCATGCATCCCAGAGACCACCCCTGCTCTGAAAGAGGCTCCCCACCAATATGAGGCAAAGTTCCTCCCTAACCTAATTCAAAAGTAAGTTGAACAACTGGGTGGGGAACAGGAAATTCATACCTGGTTTAGCACCAGTGCCTCTAATGGGGCACAGGCAGCCTGTAAATAGTTCATCTCCCAGGCCTCTGCTTGAATTATTTCATCTCACAAGGCCCTGCTAAGACTTATCAGGGATACCAGAACTTGGCAGAGATTT
>NC_056737.1:1982030015-1982105015 GCF_019279795.1 Protopterus annectens
AGGTTCCTAGAATTTATAAACTCAAATGCTATGGAACAACTTGTTACCACTCCCACAAGAGGGGAAAACATACTGGACCTGATCATCACCAACATGGGGACACTATGCTCTAGACCAGAAGTGTATCCCTCACTGGTAAGATCAGACCATAAACTAATCTCACTGGATATTCACATCCCGACCCCACCCCCTGCCCAGAAAACCACAGTGAAAAACTTCTCTAAAGCAAATTTCACACGCCTCAAAACAGAGGCGAAATCCTTCAAAGCCCCCGGGCCTGTGGAAAATACGGCCCAGACCGCAGAATCTTTTATAAATGCATTCTATGAACACCTTCAGGAATGCATGGATCATGCAATCCCAAATAAAACCAAGACTCAATCCTCCAAAGGCAGACGTCCTGTCTGGTGGACCCCAGCCATAAACAAACTATACAATAGAAGGAGGAAGCTACTACATGATACAGCAAAATCCCAAAATCCCAAAAAGGGAAGGCATCTCTGATCAGTATTAGCAAAAAACTACGGGCACTCATAAAATCGTCTAAGGCCAGCGTCGAGAGAAATATTGCACAGGACACTAAGGATAATTACAAGGCTTTCTTTAGTTATGTTAGGAACCTGGGTGGGAATTCCCAGATATGCTCAGAATTAGTCCAAAATGACAAAAAATACACCGAGCCCACAGACATTGCCAACATCCTAGCTGACAGGTTCAGTGCAAACTTCTCCCCCCTCTCCCCACCAAAAGGGCAAATATCTATCCCAACAGAGTGCTGCCCCTGACATCTCAGATGCTCAGGTAAGAGCCGCCCTCTCCAAAGCAAAAAACACAGCATCAATGGGACCAGATGGTGTCCCGGGCTGCATCCTACATGAACTCCAAGAAGAGCTAAACCCAAACATAAAACTACTGTTCAATCTTAGCCTTACTACAGGATATGTACTCAAAGAGTGGCGTACAGCAACAGTGGTCCCTCTCCACAAAGGTGGTGCCTCAACGGATCCTGGAAACTATCGCCCCATAAGCCTGACTAGCTTGGTCTGCAAAGCTATGGAAAGGATCATCATGGACCTCATAAATAAAGATATTGGAGACCTACAGACACTGGATCCTACCCAGTTTGGCTTTGTTAAGGGCAGATCCTGCCTCTTAAACCTGGTCGATTTCTTTGAAACAGTCACCAAGGCCATTGTGAAGGGAAGGTGGTCCACACAGCCTACCTGGACCTCGCAAAAGCCTTTGATACAATACCCCACTCGGGCATTATAGATAAGCTCACCAGCTTAAATATAAACCCCTATGTCACTAGATGGGTTGCAAACTGGCTCAAGGACAGAACCCACATGGTTGGAATTGCTGGAGCCATGTCAGACTCCAAACCAGTTACAAGTGGCGTCCCACAAGGCTCAGTCCTGGGACCTCTCTTGTTCAGTATATATTTCTCGGCGGTACAGGCCAACACGGAAGGACTGTGGCTGACCAAGTTCGCAGATGACTGCAAACTGGGCGCCATAATCAACTCTCCAGCCGACACAAGCATCCTCCAAAAGGGCCTCATAGAAACAGACAACTGGTGCCAGAGCCATGGCCTCAAGCTAAACGCCAAAAAGTGTATAGTTATCCCCTTTGGCAAAAACAAAGTGCCCACAAATTACCACATAGGTGGTAATCCATTAAGTACAGAAGAATTCATTAGGGACCTGGGGACCCAAGTTGATAGCAATCTCTCATTTGACAACCACGTGGCCAAAGTGGTTAGAAAAACATTTTATATAGCCCACCTAATCATGAAGGGATTCACATCTAGATCAGGGAGGTCATCGTGCCTCTTTACTCATCCCTCATCAGGCCCATAATTGAGTACAATGCCCCTTTTGGGATGTACCTTACCAGACACCTGCAGCAACTGGAAAGACCCCAAAAGTACTTCACCAAGAGGATCAAAGGGCTCAAACAGATGCCATATGCTGCCTGGTTAAAGAAACTCCAGCTCTACTCAGTGGCATACCACCTGCTCAGAGGCGATCTGTGCCTGACGTATAAAGCCATGTCCAACCCAGAATTAATGGACATGCTGCACCTCAGAAAATCCAAATCCCATCGAGCTACGCGCTCGAGACTTGAACCTCAGCACTGAAATAAATAGGACATGCTGGAGGGACAGATTCATAACCCAGAGGCTCCCTTCACTCTGGAATAAAATCCCAGTCCAGGTTAGGCAGAGTCCCACATTGACTCTCTTCAAGAGGAATCTTGATGAGTGGATGGGAGATCGTAGGTTTACCCTGGCTATCACTTCTGTGTCACTGTTAGACAGAGGCACAGTATACTAACCTCAAAAAAGGCATTGCAAAATTAATTTAAAATGGGTGGCGAAAGCCAAACACACTCTGGCTAGGCTTATAAATGCCCTAGGGCAGATAGCCTAGTATGAACCTATGAACCTATGAACCTAAGGATCAACAATTGTATAGTTAGTTTACCCACTGTCTGGGTGGCACAGTGGTGCAGTGGTTAGCATAGCTGGTGTGCCTTCTGTGCAGAGTCTGCATATCCTTCCTGTGTTTGTGTAGAGTTTCCTCAGTATGCTCTGGTTTCCTCCCACATTCCAAAGACATGCTCCAGGTGGATTGGACATTCTAAACTGGCCCCTAGGTGTGAGTGTGAGTGTGAGTATGTGTATGCCTTCTGAGGAAGGTTGGGTGCCAGGATGGCTGCTTGACAGTGTAAAACTCTACTGCCACTCATTCCATTAATCTACTGTGGTAACCCATAATGGGAGCAGCCAAAACAAGAAGTTTATCCACTGGCCACATTACAATGAAAAGCTGTTTCTTGAGTAGTAGAAACAGGGAGGTTACGGAACTCCCTACCTATAAATATAAGGTATATTACTGATTTGGATGCTTTTAAGGGGGCCTTAGATCAATGGTTTAAGGATATTACATTTTCAGCAGAATTGACCATAAGACAAACTCTAGCAAGTTATCTTGGAAACCAATACTTTTTTGGAAGGGGTGAGATGTATCTTCATGTAATATAGAATTCCAATCACCTGTTAATATAGTTTACATAAAATAGAATTTATGAATTCCAGTAGTTTTTTTTTTCTAAGAAATGTTTAAACCTGTAAACAACTCATAATGGAACCGATTATAAATTTACAACTCTGCTTCTTAATGACCATTAGTAATATCCTCACATTTAAACTGCAGTATAGGTCTTATTCCTTTAACTCTGTAAAAACACTTCATAAGAATAGTGTCCCCTGCTGGGTGATGAGTATTTGGATTAAGATAACCCTACTGCACGTTTTTCCTCTTATGCAACTATGAAACATACTCTGGTAGTAGAATGAACTCCTGCACTTAAATTGTAGCTCATTTTATTATGTGTTAATGTATTTATTAATTTACTTTCATAAGTTACCATGTGTTTGTTTTTTCTAGTGTGTTTTACCCCAAAGGGCATTAGCATCAATGCCCTTTTTCTCAGTTTGTACATGGGGTCAGGGTGCATCACTCATTTCAACAATGTCCATCATCTAGAGACAATGTCCGCAAGACCTTGTGAATGCTTATAAAGAATAATACTGAACAACTTATTCATATCAGTTCTTTGGCTATAAAGACATAATAAAGGATTTGACCCTTAATATTTGGGGTAGATAAACAGGTTAATATTAACATAGAGCAGACCAGGGAGCATAAGGTAAAAATGTTTATTCCTTATGGTCATAACCTCTAGAATTTTCTTCTAGTAAGCTATAAATCAAGGTAGCACATTACTGGTTAAAGATTCCTATCAATTCCAGCACCATTCCACCCCTCAGAACTGGAGTCAAAAAGAAAAGTCTACCATTTACAAATCACATTTAAACTGTCTAAAAATGGAAAATACGATTTCAGTTCTTCTGCTGTAAACTTCTCCTCACAGTTGAAAATTGCTTCCAGGCATCTCTAGACATATCTGAAGTGGCTGGGATAGATAATCTACTTCATGATTCTTCCTGGATTCTGAAAGAAGCATATCCTTATCCTTATTAAGTAGGAATTTAGCTATTGTGAATCCCTGGTGGCTGTTGCTTTTTATCTTTCAGTAACCTGTATGGATCGGAGCAATTTGTACAGCAGAAATCATGGCTGTGCCCAACACCTTGGAAGAGGTTTTCCGAATTGTTTATTCAAGGCCGTTTTTACTGCCCCAGTTCTTAGGCAGTCCAAAATATCCCATTTTTTTCATCCTAGCTGTGGACCTCTATTCAGTTGTTTTGGTAGCAACTAACTGTTGTTTTCTTTTTAAAGTTTTCAATTCTACCTTGATCTTCTTATAATGAAAATGCAGCCCACTCATATTTTTTTTAATGAAAATGAGCTATTCCTGCATCTTCCTGTAGATCGTTATATTCTTTCCTCAGCTTATTTATTTTTCCCATGGACACTATGATACAGATGTTAAGATGGATAGAGCTAAACAGCAGGATCTTCCCTGAGCACCTGTCTTCCCTGTCTGTGCTGTCAAGTTTCAAGGCCACTAACTGAACTCGGGAAACTTAGATCGAAGTCAGGGCTTTATCACTGTGTGCCACGGGCATGACATTTAAGGTTATTTATTACCCACTTACATATTATAATGCCCTCAGTTCAGGCTAACTATTAATTATAAAATGTTAGCAATTATTCACAGAATCTCTTCAGATGTTGCTAAACTAAAGGAGTGATTTAGTAAAGAATTGGAAAGTCCAAGTAATCTGAAAGAGCTGTTGGTCCCCTGCATTCCATAATGGTAACTCAGGTCTTCAGATAGGCACTGCTAGCTGTTCCATCTGACCATTTGGAATTGCTTACCTTGGTCCAGCCTTTTCAAATTATCTGCCTTCCCACATCTGGGCTTCCAAGGTCAACCTTTTGATGATTCTGATGTGCATGGCTACTCCATTGCAAAAGCCTGATTGTAAGCTGCATTCCAACATGTATATTTAGTTATCTATTTTATTTATTGTCATTTGCTAACCAGGTTGGCCCAACTGGGTCAGTAGCCCATTTTCAGTGGACACCTGAGCAGAAAAGCTCCAGATTGCAAACAATTTATAGTTTAAAAATTCACACTCAGATAATTTACAGTATATATAAAAAATTCACACTCCAAGATAGTAAAAAATTAGAAGTACAACCAGTCAAAAAGTAAAAAGTATTGGAAATGAACACTATTAAAGGAAGAACTGAAAGAACTGCATCATTATACGTAGCATGGCAAAAAGTAACTGAAATACTGGAAAATAATGACTGCAGCAGATTATAATCAGGAAACAATTGTATAGAAAGTCAATTATATGTCAACAATAGACACCCTTGTAAATACTTTATTTTGGTTTTAATGTTTGATATCTGTTTAGAGGTTTTAGCCTACCTTTTTAAATAATTTGTAAATACTTCATTGTCATAAATAACCTGCATTCATGTTTTCTTGTTTTTGGAAATGAATAAAAGTATTAAAAAAAAAAAAAAAAAGTAAGAAGCATGCACATAGCAAATAAACACGCAGCATTCGTACAAAGAGATATAAAACTATACATCAGACATTTAAGTTTTCAGTTTTTTGAGGTTGAGTTTACCAGGTAAACACCTAGTGGATTACTAGATGAAAATAGGGAGAGAGTATTATAAATACACAAGTGGTGGGAATATGACACAAGAGTGTGCTGAGGTTAA
This sequence comes from Protopterus annectens, assembly GCF_019279795.1. Taxonomy (NCBI): domain Eukaryota; kingdom Metazoa; phylum Chordata; order Ceratodontiformes; family Protopteridae; genus Protopterus; species Protopterus annectens. The sequence goes on from NC_056737.1 coordinate 1,982,035,730, forward strand.
GTTGAGTCATGGCAGGCTCAAGTCTTGGAGCTAAGGAGGTGAAGTTTGAGTTTTTTTTTAAAGTGTAGAAGGTGGGTAATGAAGCAAATGTGTATAGGAAGTGTGTTCCAAACTTGGGCTACAGAACTCTTTTATGTAAAGTTAGCCCAGATTTTTCTTTGGTTGGAAGATATACAGAAGTTGCTGGTTTGAGGTGCGGAGGGTCTGAGATAGGGAATAGCTGGATACCAGGGAAGAGAGAGAGCTGGGCAAGAAGATGGTTTGTATAGTATAGAGTGTATTATTTGAAATTGTGATAGAAGGAGTTGTTGGGAGAGTTCAAGCCATTGGAAAGCGTTTAGTGCAAGGCAGTGGTGCAAGTTGTAAGGAGAGTATATAATGAATTTTGCTATTTTGTGGTATGTTTTTGAAGTTTGGACAATGTTGTGGACTGAATGTTAGTTAGAACTGGGGCAATATATAGAAGGGAGGGGAGGAGGAGTGCCTGTGCCAGGGAGAGTCTGACATTGGAGGTTAGGAATTTTTTGTTGTGATACAGCAAGCCTAGTTTCTGGTGAGTTTTATTTATACATTGGAGTATATGTAGGTTAAATTTAAGTTCATCATCAATGATGACACCTAGGAGCTTTGTGTGGGGTTCGCGTTTTATGATAGTGTTACTGAAGGATATAATAGCAAAGGTGGATTTATGATGTGAGAGAAAAAGGGGGAAAAAGAGAAAGAGTTTGGTCTTTTTAGGGTTAAGGATGAGTAGATTATTGGAGAGCCATTTTTCAGTGGATAGAAAGTTGACTTGGGTTAGGGTATGGAGTTCAGAGATATTGCTGGAGGTGGAGATGAGAGGTGAGTCATCTGCATATTGGATGAGGAGGATTGTTGACAGGATGTGTATAGTTCATTTGAGATAATGTTAAACAGGAAAGGACCCAAGATGGAACTTTGTGGAACATTGGATGGGACTGGAATATAGGGAGAGCAGGATGAGAGACATCTGACAGATTGCTGCCTACAACAGAGATAGCTAGAGAACCAGCTAGGGAGGTAGCAGATAGGTTTGAGATTAGCAAGCTTAGATAGCAATATCGAGTGAGGGACTATGCCCAAAGCTTTGGATAGGTAAGAGATAGGATATGAGTTGGTTGTTTTCATGGGCCTCAGCTATACTATGAGTAAATGATAATGATAGGAGGGCAGTTGCTGTGCTATGGTTAGGCCAGAAACCATGCTGAGTAGAAGTGAAAAGATTATGTTGGAGGAGATAGTTTTGAAGCTGTGAGTGAATGCATTTTTTGAGTATTTTACAGAGAGGGGATAGGATGGAGATGGTTCTGTAGTTAGATGGGTGAGTTGAGTTTCCTCCTTTAAGCAGGAGGATGGTGAAGAAGGATTTCCAAGGGAAAGGAACTGTAGCTTCATGAATTGATCTATTGATGAGAATGGATAAAGGGTAGCCTATACATTCAAAAACTAGTTTGAGGAAGGCAGGAGGGAGATTATCTGTGGAGGGAGAGCAACATTTCCACTTCAGAAGAAGTGTTTTGATGTAGGAAGTGGGAACAGGTTGAAAGGAGAAAAGGTTTTTGTTGAGTAGGTTGGCAGGGGTAGGGGAAGTAGTAGAGTTAATGTTGAAGGGTGTGAGTTTTTGGATTGTGTCAATGGAGAGTTTATTGAGAAGGGTAGCGGTCTCTAGAGGAGATTTATTTGGAAAAGGGTAGGGGTTGGAAAGGCAGCCTGGAGAAAGGATTTTGTTTAGAGTAGACCGGAACTTTCATGGGTTGGATTTGCTATTGAGTTGGGCAGAGTTATAGTAGGCTTTTTTTGTCCTTATTAATTTGTTTCTTGACAGGATTCCATAGTTCTCTATAATTATGTAGCATGGGTAGTTCTTTTGTTTAAACCCAGGCTTTCCAAACACTATCTCTTTTGTGTATAAGGGATTTAGTATCCTTGGAAATCCAGCGAACATAATTTGGTTTGATTCTAATTCTCTGGGAGAGGGCAAGGGAGTTGAGAGTTTTCAGGAAAATGGTATTACATTTACTCAGTGCATCATCGAGAGGGGTCTACCTACAGATGGACCAGTCAATATTAGACAGTATGGAGTTGAATTGAGTCTCTGTATCGGTGTGATTTGGGTGTTTGGGTGGAGTGTCTTTGAATAGAGGTGGGGAGATGATCACTTAAGGAGTAAGTAGGGTAGTTGGGCTATGGTAGAGGATGGGGGAGTTAATAGTATCCAGTCAATAGTAGAGTTGGATGATGAGGTTTTATGGAGGCGGGTGGGAGATGTTATCAGTTGATTCAATCCATGTAGGTTTATAGAAAATTGTGGAGAGTCAGTTAAGTTTGGACCAATCTATATTGACATCTCCAAGGATGAGGGTTGCATAGTGTATGTTATGGGAAAACCAGGATAGGATATTTTCAGGGGTGGGGATATTATTTCTAGGGGGGGTATAAAGGGAAACAATAGCAAATTTCTTGTGTGGGTTAAGGTGGCAATTTAGGATGATTAGTTCAGCTGGGTGGAAGTCAGGGGATAGGGATGGTGACAGATGAGAGATTTAGGCCATCCAAGTAGAAGATGGCTACATCACTCCCTTTTTTAGGAATCTGTCAGAGCAGCAAATATTATAGCTGGGTGGGAGAATTTAGCTGTTTGTGATGTGTGGTTTGAACAAGTTTCAGATAAGGACAGAATGTGAGGGGAGGTATGGGCTATCCAAGTGTGCAGTTCAGTGATTTTGTTAGTGAGGCATTGAATATTTAGTGAGTAGATAGCTAGATGTTTGTATAAAGATGAGTATTGATTTGAAGATGAGGATGGATTGAAGCATGAAGAGAGCGGGAGGAAGAGGGAGTTTTGTGGGGTATGTGGCTGTGGGAAGAGGAAAGGGGCCTGGGATGGGGAGGATGTCTCCAGAGAGGAGTATGATATTAGTAAAAAATGTGAGAGGAGAAAATTGATGGTTGTAGAATTTGAATCTGGATGTGCAGGCAAGAGTGTGTGTCTATATATATATATGTTTGAAAATTCCTGTGATACATTTTTATACAAAATCATATTGCTCATGATGTAATTATTTTGAATTCCTCACTTTATTAAACCACAATGCTCAAATAAGCATGTGCTTCTATGTTTGATGATATGTGTACCTTAATGATATCTGGTTACCAAAGCCAAGTGCACAGACTTACCACACTGTATACTATTAAACATAGTAGGCGAGCGGGCATTTATGGTGCAGGTTGCAGTGTGGGTTTTCACTTGTTTGGATGGTCCTCCACTCATAGCAAATGCATATTTGCTCTCTGCTGCCTTATCATAGCTGTGCATGTGTACTGCATACATGTGGATGAAAGGCATTGTTAGGTAACAGCAGTGAAGGTAACATAACAGTCCAACACACACACACACACACACACACACACACACACACACACACACACACACACACACACACACACACACAATATAAACACACACACACACACACACACACACACACACACACCAATATAAACACAAACAAACACAGGTGTGTGTGTGTCTGTGTGTGTATATCTGCATGTGTGCGTGTGTGTGTGTGTCTGTGTGTCTGTGTGTGCGTGTGCATGTGTGTGTGCGTGTGTGTGTCTGTGTGTGTGTGTGTGTGTGTGTGTGTGTGTGGGTGTGTGTGTGTTTCAACTTTTGCATTTTGTTTCACTATTTTCTTTTTTAAAGTAAATGCTTTAAAATATTCCAGATTTTCACCATTGAATTGCCATGCTGTCACTAGTGTACCGAATCCTTACAACCACATGAACCTACTCCTCTCGTATCTGCAGTTAAACTGTCATCTTTTCACAGGAAGATAAGGGGACCGTTTGTGGAAGTGCATGATTTTGCAGGACAAACCATAGCTACAAGCAATGCAAAGGACTGGAGTCCAGTTTTTTTCCAAAATAAAAATGCACTCTAGGAGAGTGAGTTGTTTTTCATGACATATAATATGAAGCCGTACCAACCAACCAAGCGTCTTGTAAATGTTATTTCTTCATCTTGCAGTGCCAAGGGCGGTGTCCATGTTTTAAGTATAAAGTATTTTTCTGATGTAACTATTACAGGAAATGTAGATTTTTTTGTGCTGTAAAATGTCCGACCATTTACCATTTTACATGTTCTTCCTGTAGGACATAAATGCCTAAATAATGACCGTCTTCTGTCTAGAAAGAGGTCCAAAGCTCTTTCTACAAGTGAAATTCTGAGCATACTTGATGCAGAATTTTGCTTGCAATATCTGTTGGCACTTTAACTGTGAGTGTCCAAATATTGCAATAGTTTGTTGAAGAGCATCACAAAATGAACTGATGGACCTTCTCATCAAAACAATAATACTTGGCAAACTCAGTGCACCATCCTGTCAAAAGGAATTGCATAGTGAGGTCTGACTTATTCTGGGTATTAAACTAGCCATGTTTAGTTAACAAATATGGCTTCTGAAAGATATAAATTATACTGGGTCTCAAGAAAGTGGATGCTGTTGAAAAGTACTATCAGATAAACTCCTTTTGCTGACTGCATTCTTGCTATATGCCCATTTCATATACAATATAATTGAAAAGCCACCCTATATATATATATATATATATATATATATATATATATATATATATATATATATATATATATAAAGTGTGTGTGTGTGTGTCTGTACACACACACACATATATACACACACACACACAGCCTCACGTTTGCACCATCAGTCTTTCGAAAGTGTATAAAGACACTTGCAACTGACATTACTGCAGTCTGATTAAATATGTCAGTGTTACACATTATTTCATTGTTTATTATCTGCTATAGCAAGTCAATTATTTTTATCATGCACTCATTTTTTTCTTTCTGTCTTTCTGACACCACCTTTGGCACTGCAAGATGAAGAAATGACATTTGCAAGAATTTCATTTGGTTGCCAAGGCTTCACTCATGGGATTTAACACTTATTAGCCTAGTGATTTTTCAAACTCTGAAATATTTTGCATTTATATTATTAAGCTTGTTTTGATTTCCCACACGAGACTACTAGCCAAGGCAATGCAACACTGCAGGCACACTTTGCATGATGAATTAACACTAAACAGACTTTGACATCTCACTAAAACAAAAACTCATGCTTTTTTACAAAAGTCACATCATGCTGAGATGCAGGCTGTGTACAAAATGGGTCATCCTGTCTACCAAATAAATTAGCAAGTGAGATCCACACAGATATAGTACTCAATGAGAATGAAGCTTAGCAGGCACATTTTTTCATGTCTCAATCCACCATGACTCATTAACCTAAGAGAAATATAAATTTTATATCCAATCCTTCTTCTTAGTCTTTCTCTTGTAGTAGACATGTGTGCATATGGATCTGTGAGATAAATTTCCATTTTTGTTTTTGCCATTTTATATGGTAAAACAGACCTTATGTTTTGTATAAATTTTTACTTTTTGACTTTATTGCAGGCCTAAGACAGTGTGTAATGATTATATCAGGTAACATCTAGGGATACTTACAGATAAGCTGGGGACCTATGCTGGACATAAGAAAGTGTTTTCTGTCTTGTTTAGGTTACAGCAACAATAACATCTATCAAATCAAGAAAAATAATGGATGGTTAAAATTAATTTTTTTGTTATTTTAGGGTAAGTGGTTGTCCTTTCTGAGCATATTTTAATTGGTTGACATCGCTGGCATTATTTTATTATTATTATTATTATTATTTCTTCCGGAAGCTGCGCTGGTGCAGCGGTAGCATTGTTGCCTCACAGCAAGAGGTTCTCCTGTTCGATTCTCAGCTGGAGTGCCTTCTGTGTAGAGTCTGCATGTCCTCCCCGTGGTCGAGTGGCGTTCGAAAGACATGCGTGAATGTGTGTGCCTTCACTGAAGGTTGGGCATCGGGCTAGCAACTCGGCACCATATAAAAAAAAAAAAACTCTACTGCCAATCATTAGCAGACCGGAGTTCCGCTGTGGTGACCCGTAACTGGGAAAAGCCAAAAAGACAAACATTATTATTATGTCTTCCCTCTAATGGAAAGTCAAAGTCAAAAACCTAAATGGCAACACTCAAGTCTGTTCTGAGCTAGTACAAAATGGAACAAAATACACTGACCCCACTGACATTGCCAACATCTTGGCTGACAGGTTCAGTGCAAAACCCCCACCACCACCACCACCACAACCTACAGGGCCTATTACCATTCTGGGGGATTGTGTAAGTCCAATTATTACCGATACGTTGGTTAACAATGCTCTATCTAAAGCTAAAAACACTGCCTTCATGGGACCAGATGGTGTCCCAGGCTGTGTCATACGTGAGCTCCAAAAGGAATTAACCCCGCATCTTAATACCCTGTTCAGTCTTAGCCTCTCCACAGGATATGTGCCCATAGAATGGTGCACGGCAATGGTGGTCCCGCTACACAAGGGTGGGGCCACAACTGACCCTGGGAACTACCGACCAGTAAGCCTGACCAGTCTGATCTGTAAGGCTATGGAGCAAATCATTATGGAACTCATAAATGGAGAGATTAGGAACCTTCAGTCGCTGGACGCCACAAAGTTTGTCTTCGTCAAGGGCAGATAATGCCTCCTGAACCTGATGGATTTCTTTGAGACAACTACAACATAGGAGGTAATCCCCTGAAATCTGAAGAAGAAATAAGGGATCTAGAGACCCAAGTAGATAGTCAGCTTTCCTTTGATAACCATGTTGCCAAAGTGGTTAGAAAATCCTTCTATGTGACCCATCTGATCACGAAAGGGTTCGCATCAAGATCTAAGGATGTAACGGTGCCCCTATACTCTTCCCTCATCAGACCCATTATTGAGTACAATGCACCAATTGGAATGTACCTGGCTAGACATCTCCAGCAGCTGGAGAGACCACAAAGGTACCTAACCAAGAGGATTACTGGTCTCAAACACTTGCCCTATGCAGCACAATTGAAAAAGCTAAGACTGTTCTCTGTTGCATACCGCTTTCTCAGAGGCGATCTCTGTCTAACGTACAGAGCCATGTGCAACCCAGAATTGTTGAACATGCTCCATCTTAGCAAAACCAAATCTACTCGAGCTACACACTCTAGGGATAATAAACCTCAACACAACAATAAATAGAACATGCTGGAGGGATAGATTCCCTTCGCAGAGACTTCCCTTACTATGGAACAGGGTCCCGATCTACATAAGACAGAGCCCCCTCACTATCGCTCTTCAAGAGGAACCTTAATGAGTGGATGGGTAACAAAAAGTTCACACCGGGGATCACACCAACAGCACTACTAGATAGGTGCCAAGGGTATTAGCTGCTAGTACAAGGGTCTAGGGAACTACTAAAGGGGCGGTGAATACCGCACAACGTGGCTGGGCTAATATATGCCTTCGGGAAGATAGCCCAGTACCAACCTATGAACCTAAGGTTAATGCTTTATAACAAATTTCTTTTCTTTTGGTTTGTAAAACACAAAACTTGTAAAATCATGGAATATACAAAGTGAGTAGTCTCTGTGGTCACTTACACTTTTCCAATACCCCACTAAGATCGTATTCATTCACTAATCGTATCCATTTTCAAAAAACAACAGGCCAGTCATACTGAAGGTGAATTTGTGGTTTGTGGATTAATAATAGGCTACCTGTCCTTGTGGGCAATTTTAAGTCTAGACTCTTACCCAATGTATAAATCAAATCCTGCATTTTGTGTCTGCAAGATAAACAGCTTAAGTATTATGCCAACCTTACACCTTCATTTTGAAGGGAGATAATATGTCACTTTGCTTTATTTGACCTGGAAGTTTGCTCTGGAGAAAAAATAAGTATTGTGTGACAATTATGTCTCTCCATAGAATTGTCTTTATTTACTAAAGCAGTTTTAAACCCCAGGTTCTAGAGCTTGTATGACATTTTGATTTGTTGAATTATAAGAGGTCTTGGAGTACTGGATCCCTAATGGCCCGAAAGGCAAGATACTGGCAAGCACTAGGATAGCTGCCCTTGTGGACCATTTTAAAACTTTCCAATTTCCCTTTTGGTGCTAGAATTAACCTAACCCATTTGGTTTTAGATTGGCTTTACCCATCACATGATTGTGGATAACTGTGATCATCTCATAGATAATTTGAGGGGGCCCATGGGTGGGATAAAGCATTTAGGAGCTGCCTCTATGCATTAGTAATTCAGGGGAGTTCCTGGGGTAAAATTTCTATTGTCTGTCCATAGATCTAACTTGTCTTTGAATATGGACAGGGATGAGCTTTGTTTTATGTGGATGGTAAGTCTGTTCCAGAGAAATGGTATCCTTTGTGAGATACACAAGTCCCTCCAAACTGTTCTGTTGGTGTTGCAGAAAAGGTTTAGATCCCTGAACAAGTATTTCAGATGCTATTTGACTTGCTGATGTACAGTAGGTCCGTCAATACTGGGCCTTGTATGCCTGATACAGGTCTATAGGATACTAAACATACTGACAGGGCTTTGAGACAGTCCATGTACACCATATTGTTCATAGGTTCATAGGTAGGTACTAGGCTATTGGCCCTAGGGCCTATATAAGCCTAGCCAAAGGTACCCTGGCTTTCGCCACCCAAGAAAATTATTTTCCTGTGCCACTGTCGAGCAGAGCCACAGAAGTGATCCCCGGGGTGAATTTCCTATCTCCCATCCAATCATCAAGATTTTTCTTGAACAGTGCTAATGAGGAGCTTTGTTTGATATAGATAGGTAGTTTGTTCCAGAGTATGGGAAGTCTCTGGGACAGGAATCTATCCCTCCAGCATGTTCTGTTTATTGTGGTGACGAGGTTTAGGTCCCTAGAGCATGTAGCTCGTAGGGATTGGGATTTCTTTAAGTGGAGCATGTCTAAAAGCTCTGGGTTTGACATAGCTTTGTGTGTTAGGCAGAGATCGCCTCTGAGTAGGCGATATGCAACAAAGTAAAGCTGCGTTTTTTTGAGATGGTCTGCATAGGTCATCTCTTTGAGGCTGGTAATCATCTTTCTGAGGTATTTCTGTGGCCTTTACAGTTGTTGTAGATGTCTTGTGAGGTACATACCAAAAGGGGCATTGTACTCTATAATGGGTCTAATGAGTGATGAGTAGAGGGGAACAATGACCTCTTTTTTCCTGGATGAGAAACCTTTTGTGATGAGGTGTGCCACATAGAAGGATTTCCTGACTACTGTGGCGATGTGATTATCAAAGGAGAGACTACTGTTCACCTGTGTCCCAAGGTCTCTTATCACACTTTCAGTGTTAAGTAGACTACCACCTATGTTGTAGTTCATGGGTACTGAGTTTTTACCAAAAGAAATGCCAATGCACTTTTTGGCAGTGAGCTTGAGGCCATGACTTTGACACCAGGCATCTGTCTCAGCAAGGCTTTTTTGTAGGATGTCCACATCTTTTGGAGTTTTGATTATGGCTCCTAGTTTTCAGTCATCTGCGAACTTCATTAGCCAAAGACCTTCTGTGTTGGCTTGTACTTCAGAGAAGTAGATACCAAACAGGAGAGGACCCAGGACTGAACCCTGTGGTACTCCACTTGTCACTGGTCTGAAGCTGGATTTGGAGTCTGCTACTTTCACAGTGTGGTTTCTGTCAGTGAGCCAGTTGGCAACCCATCTTGTGACATAGGGATTTATACCTAGTTTAGTGAGTTTATCTATAATTACAGAGTGGGGGATGGTGTCAAAAGCCTTGGTGAGATCTAGATAGGCTGTGTGAACCACCTTACCCTCATCTATGGCTTTGGTGACTGCTTCAAAGCAGTCTATCAGGTTTAGGAGACATGATCTGCCTTTTACAAACCCGAACTGGGTGGGGTCCTGAGTTTGGAGATTACCAATGTCATTGTTTATAAGTTCCGTGATGATACGCTCCATAGCCTTGCAGACCAGGCTCGTTAGGCTAATGGGGTGGTAGTTTCCCGGGTCTGTGGTGGCTCCCCCTTTGTGGAGTGGGATAATTGTCGTTGTGCACCATTCAGTGGGCACATAGCCTGAGGTGAGGCTATGATTGAACATGGTACTTAGGTGGGGTGCCAGTTCGTTCTGTAGTTCATGTAGAACACAGCCTGGGATGTCATCAGGTCCAAAGGATGCTGTGTTCTTGGCTTTGGATAGTGTGTTTTTTACCTGTGCAGCCGTGATTACAGGAAGTTTGCATTCTTCTGGTATAGAGATGTTTAAGCCTTTAATCCTTTTAGTGAAGTACCTCTTTGGACTTTCCAGTTTTTGCATGTATTTGGACAGATACATGCCAAAGGGGGCATTATAGTCCATGACTGGCCTAATGAGTGCTGAGTAAAGAGGGACAATGACATCACTAGCTCTAGTCACAATCTGTTTTTTTAACTGCAAAATATAGAAGGGCTTTCTTATGCCAGTGGACACCTAATGGTCAAAATATAGGTCGCTTTCCACATAAGTTCTCAAATTCTGAATAACTGGGTCAACTCTCAGGAGCGTATTGCCAATGCAGTATTTCACCAGGGTAGATGACTTCCCAAAAGATATAATGCATTTTTTGGTATTTGGAGTTAAACCAAGATTCTGACACCATTTTTTTATATGGGACAAATCTTCATTCCAGGATGACTAAATCATTTAGAGATTCAATGACTGTGCTCCTAGCTTACAATCGTCTGCAAACTTAGCCAGAGACTTTTGATAGTGGCTTTTACTTCATAGAAGTAGATTCAAAACAGGAGACATCCCTGCACTGAACACTGGGGGACTCTACTACTGACTGGTCTCTTTGGGGAGGTAGTGTCCCCTGTTGTGGCCCCCTGCATCCAGTCTGTGGGCCAGTCAGTAATCCACTGGGTGATGTATGGGTTTATTCCAGGTTTATTTAGATGTTCTATTATGCCTGGATAGGGGACTGCATCAAAAGTTTTGGCCAGGTCAAGTTATATACCATTTTATCTTCAAGCATTGTTTTAGTTACTTTCCAAAAACATTCACCAAGTTGAGTAAGTATGACCTGCCCTTGATAAAGTCAGTGTTTGATGATCCCTATTTCCTTATTGATCAACCCCATGATAAGTCTTTCCATGGCTTTGTATATAAGACTGGCCAGACTTATGGATCTGTAATTGCCTGGGTCTGTGGAAGTTCCTCCCATATGCAAAGCAATAACTGTAGCTATTCTCCATTCACTTAAGATGCATCCTGGGATATTGTCAGGACCTACTGATGCAGTAGTTTTTTGCTTTTAATAGGGCTTTTAGGATTTGGTCTTGTGTGATGGCTGGATGCGAGTCAGTTTCAGGTATGTTTTGTGGGATAGATGGAAATGACAAGGGACAAAGCTTGTCCTGATTTTTTGGCCAGTAAGATCAACTGCATTGTAAGCAATATAGGTTCATAGGTTAGTACTAGGCTAACTGCCCTTGGGAACCATTGTAAGCCTAACCAATTATCCCTTGTGAGACTCAAACCCTGAACTTTGTGTTTGTAAGGCAAACACCTTAACCATTAGGCCACCCCCCAACCCCAAATAAACAGCCTTTGCAGGTGTTGAACCCAGGACCCTGTACACTATAGTCAAAGTAGTTAACCACTAACCCATCACAGCATTACATTGTTCACAATCAGCCTAGCAGTTTGCTGTGTTGTACCTCTGAGATCATGAACAAAACTAAAATGCCTTGTGATTGTCTTCGGCTTGAGTAGCTGTTTTAGGATCAAACTTGTTGTGAATTTATTAAGCTCTTGAGTTGTTTATTATAATGATAAGTACTCTATCGGTCTGGGAATTAGTCATCTTACTTTTCATCCAAATTCTCTTTCATTTATTGTAAAACTTGCTGATGCTATAATTCCATCATGGTGGTTTGTTTCTGTGGTTGACTTGCGCTTGTTTTTACATGGTACAGATGCTTCTATGGAGCTGTTTACATGCTGATATAGTATGGTGCTATGCATTTCCATGTATTCAGTCATTTAACCAGGTTGAGGGGGATTTGAACATTGTCAGTGTGTCACTTGGGAGTAGGGAGTTTATCTCAGAGAAATTTCTAACGGTACATTGGGTGAAAATGGGCTATGGTTTAAGTTTTGTTTCAAAGGATACACGTTTATGGTCAGACCTAACAAGTGATCAAAGTACACAAGGAATGGAACAAGATGTCCCTGTATTAGTTAGGACAAGATCTAAGATGTTGTTCCCCCTAGTGGATACTGTGACTAATTGTTCCAGCTCCTTTGAATTGACAATGTCCAGGAATCACCATGCTTGTGCACTAGGGGTGGTGGTGTAGGTTTTCCATTCTATAGTTAGATAGTTTAGATCACATAGGAAAATGGAATTGGGTTTAAGACTGACTGATTCCAATGCCTGTAGATGTGGCTTTCAGGGGTCTTAGAGAAACTCCTATAGCTAGCTAATATATAGTATGGGGCCTTTCTGATGATTATTTGAATATGGAGAAGCCCTAGTACATCATGTTGCTTTACCAGCCTTGGTGTGACTCCCTTGTTGATGAAAATAGAGATACATCCATCTTTTTTTCATCCTGTGCAGTAGCTGGTCTAAATGTGTGGAAGGTGTTACAGCCCTGCACAGCTGGAGTGCTGTCCTATTTTCAACCATGACTCAGTCACTACATGTACATCTGCGTCCTCCATGGTGAGAAGGGCTTGTAAGGTGTGGAGCTGGTTTAAGCTGCTAGCATTGATCAGTAATAGCTTCATATTTTCCTTTTCTTTGTTTTTCCATAATATTTATTTTATACAATAAAACACAATTTTCAAATAAAGATTAACAGAAGCAGAAAACTGTAAGAGTATTTATTAACACAATAACTATTAATAAACTGGTTTCCTATCAAAATTTCAAACCGAACTCCGTCGACTGCACTTTTAACATGGGTTGAGATAGGGGCTTGATGTTTGACATTTCCGTGTTTGAATTTCTGTGTTCGAACAAAGTGCAGTCGACGGAGTTCGGTTCGAAATTTTGATAGTAAACCAATAAACTATGTTACAAATATTTGCAAAAGTGACATTCACTTTAACAAGCAGAAAAAACAAGTGAAGAAATAAGTATCTCTGAGATTAAGAGAATATGCAGAGGGACAATCAAAGGTAAGAGAGAGAAAAGGGGTCAGTGAATCTATATAGAAAATTATTAAAGTACTTTTGAAATAGGTAGTTAGTCATTTGAGAATTAATTATAGGTTAGGGAGATTAGGGGATATCTGAAAAAAGATAATTTAGAAATACCTGAGGTTTAGGTACTTATTACAGAATATGATTGAATAGTGATTCCCAATATTCAGTGAAATGAGATTGATTTGTACTGTTAGACACATGATTGCCATTTGTTTGAACCCTCCTGATGGAAGTGCTGATCTTTCTATCCAATTGGATGCAATAGATAGTTTTATTAATAAAAAAATGATAATCAAAATGCGGGTTTGTACTGTAGTCAGGCCTAGGATAGGGATGTGAAGCATTGTGAATTCCCATGACAGGGTGATTTTTTTGCACCCCATCTTTTGAAGTTAAACCATTACGGAGTTCCAGAGTTTATAAACACATTTGCAGCTCCAGAAATATATGAAGGAGGTCGGCTCTCTGAGACTCACAGTAAGGACAAAAAGGTGGGATTGAGGGGTTCAATTTATGTAAAATTGTAGGAGTGAAGTATGCATTATTTAATATCATGAGTTGTGTAAATGACAGTGTTTTAGGGAAATTAATTTAGAGGTTAGTTTTACAGATTGTTTTATTTGCTAGTTAGAGATGGACAGGTTTGTTTTAACCCAATAGTTTGAGAATAAGATATCATTCTGATATTTGCTGTCAGTAATCAGGTTGTAAGTACTTGACATATTTTAGTTTATCAAGTTGGCATTGCCTAAAAAAGACATTACGGACGAGGATGATATTTTTGCTGATAATCAAAACCCCTAGGGACAGATGCAAGCCATTTATGGTGAATCAGCATAGTCTGTTAATTATTTCCTGACAGGCTGACAAACATTGGGTGCTCATCGAATGATACCAAAAACTAAACCAGTTATTGAACTCAATTAATTTTTGTTCATATTGCAGCATCATCTTTGGAAAAGTTGGAATGCTGCACAGTGCTAGGCTCAAACCTGCCTAGGAAGCATAGTCTGAGGGCTACATGATGTATCTTCACATAGTACAGGGAGGTACATCTTAAGTCATTAACACCTATGTGATGTGGAATGTCACACCTCTAGCAATCTACACAAATCCTTATATTCCAAAGCATTTTCTGGAAAGTCACCTTAAAAATATAACACAAAAAAGTAAATATTCTATAAGCAATAAAAGCTATCAAAATGATACAAGCAACAATGTTATCAGCAGAGTCATCTTTGCATTGATAAGTCAGGACTGTGACAGCCTTTGCATTAATGCTATACTATATTATTATGCATATAAGCCCAAAATGATACTTTTCTCAAATGTTTCACAAATTGTCATATCTTGGAAACTGCACAAAAAATATATTCTCTCAACTTACTTTTGTCAGCCAGACATAAGTTTTTATATGACAGCAAAAAGTTCCTTTCCATGTGCATGCTTATTGAGATATTTACAGAAATAAGAAGAATTATTTTTTGTCTGTATAATTAACAGTATTAACAACTCTAAATATATCTTAAGATGTGCAGCTTAGAGTACAAATTTCAATCACAATTTTCCTCAGCATCATCTAAGGTTTCATCTGACGCCCTTCAATAGTTTGTAAGTCACCCAGTTATACAAATATTAAGTAGATATGGAAATATTTCATATTTTCAATATTTCTGCCAAATAACTGCCAATATCTCCAATATAGTGTACTGTAATTGCACATAGATAAAGTACTTTTCATTCTCCCACCAGGACATTTTACACCATGCATTTCAATAACATGTAGGACTCGTAGTTATGAAAATATGAATGCAGGTATGAAAATATGAATAATAAAGATAAACCCCCAGATTTACTATGCCCTGCATGGCGTGCAGGATCAGTGCAGGAGCTCTAGCAGGCAATATGTCTGCCATGTGATCCAGGAACAGCCTGCAGGGGCATACACGAGAGCTCCTGCACTAATCCTGCATGGACTAAGCCCTTGTATGCAAATTGGGTCTATATTAGATCATCAAAATGGCAGAATTTTGAATGATCTAATATTGAACCCAATATCGCCAATGCTGAAAACAGCGAAGCTGCACAAAACCAAATTCTTTCCTAGGGAAAAAAAATGTGGTTGGCCGTTGTTGTGGCTTCGCTGTTTTCAGCGATAAGGTGGAAAGTTACGGGTTGGGTTAAGGTAAGTGTGTGATTGTGCAGACTTTCAGGTTAGGGCACGGGTTAGGTGAGTTAGGGCGCAGATCAGGTAAGTGTGCGATTGTGACAGAATTTTGGGTTAGGGGCAGGTTAAATGAGTTAGGGTTAGGGTGTGGGTGAGGTGAGTGCGCAATAGTGAGAATTTGGGGTTGGGGATGGGTTAAATGAGTTAGGGTTAGGGTGCTGGTGAGGTGAGTGTGCGATAGTGAAGGACCTTAGGGTTAGGGTCTGGGTTAAGGTAAGTGGAGAGATAGTAGTGTATGTGTAGTGTAGTGTAGGGTTAGATGTAACATTTAAATGTATGTGTGTGGATTGCTGCTTTTTAGTGTGCTTGTGGTGTGTGTGTGTGTGTTTCTCGGAACAGCAAATTTTTTCCCTGGAAAAAAAATTGCTGTTTTGAGGTTTCGATATTGTTAGAGTTTGAGTTTTGCAGTTCGATATTACAGCATTCAATAATGAGCTGTTTCGATGATCTGATATAGACCCTGCAAATCACCCCATTTGCAGGAGAAAGCCATGCAAATGAGGTGATTTTGCGATCCAGGAAGCTTAAGACCATCTGTGCAGGACTAGTGCAATATGTAGAAATGTACTCGGTTAGTAACAGAGTACATTTCTGCAAAATCCAAAACAGAGCTGTGACAGCTCCAAATAAAGGCTGCATATCATTGAATAAGCATACCAATGGCCAAGTATAAGGCCATTGTCATTGCAAACAAAACAAAAAATAAACAAATCAACTTTTAATTTTTTTTAACCAATCTCGGCTGTTTAAGCGTAGGGCAGCAGTGCACAAATGGGATTGGGGGGAAAATAACAAAATAAACCTAAATTACACATTCTAACTAAAATCCGTATTCTGCCATGCAAGTCAATGGCAGGCAGAAGACAACATGGCCAGTGAGTAGTGGTTGCTAAGGGGGGAGGCTCAGTGTGAGACATGTAACTATGCATCAGCAGGCAATTCTATGCAAATGAGGGGAATGATAGTGAATCCTAGTTTTCCCCAGCATATGAGTCAGGTCCCAACAGTGTAAGAGCAGGAATAGCTTGGTGCAAGCCTAGGAGTTAGGCGACATCATGGGAGTGTGTGTCAGGCATACTGTAAGCAGATTGGAGCCCAGTGGCTCTGGTTTGCTCCCAGCTTAGCACAGCTAAGCTATAGGGTGTGTCTAAACCTGCATAGCACTCTTTACAAAGCCTAGGCGGGTGTGTGCGCCATGCACCGGGTTTTACAGGAAGAAAAAAGAAGTTAAACCAGGAAATAGCAGCAGTGTGCACATTTGAGCACTGTGTTTGTGTGGCGCACACAGGGGCTTAAACAGGAAGGCAATGGGAAGGGAAAACAGTGGTAAGAAGGTAATCAAGGAGAACTAGCTTAGCTGGCATGTGAAATGTATCAGAATCAGCCAATTACACAGGCAGCAGACCAGCCCAGCCCAGAACACAACTATAAACTAAGCAAACACACCTTGCCCTCTATTTTTTCCCACACTCTACACCACCAGTGTAAACAAGCAGGGAACTTTTAACTCTCACAACAGAAAATGATAGGGGCTGCAATAGCTATCATACAACTTATGGAAGAGGCTGAGGGTGGTGAGGATGTCAATGCCGTTGACCAACCCTTAGTCAGGAGACGGAGAAGAGTGTATAGACCCAGGATAACCTACCAGGGGCTACATGAGCTGGAGATAGTGGAGCGCTATAGGGTGGACTGGGACCACCTACAGATAATTGTTGAGCTGTGCCGGCCTTGCCTGATGCACAGAACTAACAGAGGGGAAAACACCCCAGTGGATTCCAAGATAATGTGTAGACCAAATAATACTAGCTACAGGTACCATCCAAAGGCCAATTGGGGATATGATAGGGATTTCACAGGCATCAGCATTCAGGGTACTCCACCAGTTCCTGGATGCCATGTCAGCACATGTCGGTGAGCACGTATATTTCTTCAACACCCATGAGGCATTGGCCAGCAATATGCAACTGTTCCACCAAAAAGCAGAATACCCTGAGGTAGTGGGTGCTATAGACTGCACGCACATATGCGTCAAACACCACCCAGTGAGCGGGGTAGGGTCTACATCAACCGCAAGGGCTTCCCCTTCATCAAATTCCAGGTCATGTGCGATGCCCAGAGCATAATAATGAATGTGTGTGCTGGCTGCCCTGGAAGCTATCATGATTCCCACATCTGGCATCTGATGCAGCTGTACCAGAGATTTGCCTATGGGGACATCCCTCACAATCACCTAGTGGGGGATGCCGGATAAGCACTGGATCCGTGGCTGATGACACCCATCATAAATGCACACACACCAGAACAAGAACTTTATAATGAGGCACATGCACAGACCAGAATTATAGTAGAGTGTGTGTTTGGGATGCTCAAGTCACAGTTCTGGTGCCTGGACACATCTGGTGGAGCCTTGCAGTACTCACCAGCTACATTTACCCAAATCATCCTTGTATGTGCCATGCTACACAATATGATCCTGCAGAAACAGCTGCAGCAGGAACAGTACGGGGTAGGGCCACACAGCCCCCTACCATTGCCAAGGCCTGCACAGGCACAGAGTGACTCGGAGGAGGAACAACCTGTGCCTGCCCCAGTAGGCAGAATGAGGCATGCCCAGTATTCCCTGGCCTTGGCAAGGAGGAAACGCATAGCACATACACTGATACAGGAGGGACCCAGGGAATAACACCTCTCTCCGACTCTCACATACAGTAAAAGGGATGCCAAACATTACACTACCTGTACCTAACCATGTGTAGGGAGTGTACTATGTGCATCCAACATAAGCAGCCCTGCAGCACCACCCTCAATACTGGGAAACCCACAAGGTAAGTGACTCACACATGCCAGTCGGGGGGGGGGGTCACATAACCAACAACAGTCACAGCAAGCAGGACAGGTGTAGACAAACACAAAGGCTGTGCTATGGCCTCTGAATGAGGCCTATGGGTAACCTCCCCCCATAGGCCTACACAGACAGACTACAGCAGGTCAGGCAGTGGGATATCAGTTCTGAAGGGTAGGATGTCAGAAACTAATATGTAGGTAATTAAAAGCTAAGATCTGTAGTACACCGGTATGCCTCTAAGCCAGTACGATAGGTAAGACTACAGACTGAAATGGAGTACCCAACATACAAGTACAGTCCTAGCAAATGTGTACACGTGCCAAGTGTGCCCCCCATCCTATGCAGAAATATAGTAACAGTCAGGTGTGCCCCCCCAATCCTGTGTAGAACTGTAGAAATAGGTGTGCCCTCCCCATCCTATGTAGAAATATAGTAACAGTCAGGTGTGCCCCCCAATCCTGTGTGGAAATGTAGAAATAGTCAGGTGTGCCCCCCATCCTACATAGAAATATAGTAACAGTCAGGTGTGCCCCCCTGCCCCCCAAGCCTGTGTAGAAATGTAGAAATAGTCAGGTGTGCCCCCATCCTATGTAGAAATATAGTAACAGTCAGGTGTGCGCCCCACCAGTCCTGTGTAGAAATGTAGAAACAGTCAGGTGTGTCCCCCCCGCTATGCAGAAATGTAGTAACAGTCAATGCAAAATGATCAATGGATACCCTGCAGAGGCAGCATGCTACATGTCTGTGTACAACACAAAGGTCAGCACTGCAGTACAAACTACCTGGACTCTATCCACACATGCAATACAGATGGCCATACTGGGCATGCTTACAGACTTAGAGAAATGAAGGCAATGTCAGTCAACAACATACTGAAAGGTCGTACTGGGCATACTCACACACTTAAACACATGAAGGCCATGTCTGCAAACACCAGTGGACCATACATATATGGCAGTCGCAGTTTAGTGCAGACACTCATCAGTATGCACCACTCATGCCTTGCACACACAGTGGCTAGGGATACAGACATATATGTAAAGACAACACACTATAATAAGCCAAAGGTAGACAGACATAGATATGTGGAAGAGGGTGACTGTGACAAGGAGCCATCCAGGCCTGTTCCACCTACCACACAGCCAAAGGGCCCCAAACACATGAGGTGCAGATGTCACTCACTTCAGTTACTAGCCACCAGTATCTGTCAGCATGACAGACTATGCGGTGCACGTGCCAGTTGTGCAACATGACTGGACAAGGAAGTAGTCATCTAGCAGCTGTATACACGTACCTGTGAAATATGGCCCTGTGTTTGTCCACATGTGGTGTGTCAACCCCTAGATGAATGGGTTATGGCCCATGCACACACACTGCCCTCCCCATAGCCCTACTATGACAAGCCTGCTGAAGGTCATCTAATGTGAAATACACCTTTGGGAGAATTGTAGCACAGTAATCTCCATGGTGCGTCCCATAGCTGTGTACTGCTGTAGTGTGATAAACTAGTTGGGTAAGAGTTCTAATCCCAGACTTGGCGAGTTTGTGTGTCTGTCTGTCTCTAACTGTGTAGAGAGCAATGCTTTTTAGGGTAGTCACACTACCAACACTTCAAATGCTCAACTTTGACAAGGCTGCTGATGTCATCCACCTAGAAATACACCTCTGGGAAGGTTGTAGTCCAGTAATCTCTGTAGCACAACCTGTAACTGTGTAGTGTGATAAAGTAGTGAAGTAGGTGTTCTAATCCCACACGTGGCAAGTGTGTCTGTCTGACTTTGTGTAGAGAGCAATACTTTTTAGGGTACTCACACTCCCTACAATTCATATACTCAACTTTGGCAAGGCTGCTGATGTCATCCACCTAGAAATACACCTCTGGGAAGTTTGCAACCCAGTAATCTCTGTAGCACATGCGATAACTGCATACTGCTGTGGTGTGATTTACAACAGTGGCAGGGTTCCATCCCCACCCATGGCAGTTCTGGATGTTTTGTGTGTGTTTCAATGTCTGTGTATGGAGCAATGCATTATAGGTTAGTCACACTCACTACAATTCAAATGTCCAACTTTGGCAATCCTGCTGATGTCATTCTTTGTGAAATACACCTTTGGGGAAAGAGCTCTCCAATAATCCCAGTGGTACGTCCTATAGCAGCTCCATGCTATAGTGTGATATACACCTCTGTTAGGGGTTCTATACACACACATGTCAGTGGTGGATGTTTTCTGTGTGTGTCACTGTCTGTGTAGGGAGCAATGCATTTTAGGCTAGTCACACTCACTACAATTTGAATGTCCTACTTTGGCAATCCTGCTGATGTCGTTCATTGTGAAATACACCTTCGGTGAAAGAGTTCTTCAGTAGTCCCTGTGGTGTGTGCTATAACAGCTCCATGCTGTAGTATGATATAGACCTCTGTTAGGGGTTCTATATCTGAACATGTCTGTTGTGGATGTTTTGTGTGTGTGTGTGTCACTGTCTGTGTAGGGAGCAATGCATTTTAGGCTGGTCACCTCACTACAATTAGAATGTCCTACTTTGACAATTCTGTTGAAGTCCTCCAATGTGATATACACCTTTGGGGAAGGAGTACTCCAATAATCTCCATGGTGCATACTATAACTGTGTAGTGTAACAAACTAGGTAGGGGGTTTACTCCCAGACATGACAGGTGTGTGTGTGTTTGTAACTCGTATCCTGTGTGGAGGTGGTTGTGACTGTGTGACACCTGTGGCCAATGTGGAGTGGCTTTCGCATAATTCTTATATGGTGGCCCTACTATATATCGCAATGTCCACCGTACAGGGATAACAGATGTGAAATAGCTGGGAGGCTGGGGTGCAAAGCCATACCCATACATGTGACATCAAGGCCAGGCAATCACAGTTAGCAACCCCAGTATTACCCAGAGCACACTCACAACCCATGTCTCATACACACATACATGCCTAGGCAACAGCCAATATGTGAGTAGTGCACTGCATATTACCCACTGATAGTAACTATGGAGTGATAGCAGTGGGCTACAGAGAGCATGGCACCCTGTCCATCTGTCCAATATGCATGTACATGCAGACAGTGCACCCTCCCCATGTTCCCCAATGGACATCTGCAGCACCTGTGGTACCATCACATGTGACCCGCAAAAAACGTATCATACCTGACAACATGCCCTGTATGGACAGATGCCACTGACACCAAGGAATGCTGTTAGCATGCTATCAATGTAGGTGCAGGGTAAACCTGCTGCCCATTACCAATTCCTGCCACAGGTGGGCAAGACTGGCACATTTGATGATCTGTGTTCACAATATGAGCCAGACACCCCAGTTACAGTTCCACATGTCACTGTACATGCATGTGGGAGGTGTACATATCCCAGCCACCATCCATGTCATGGACTAAGGAACACATGCATGGCAAGCAATGCACAGCACTGGCCACACACAATAGTCACCCAGGTGACTGGATGGGAGATACAATACCCACCTGTGTGGGCAAATGCAGAAACCACAGCCCTGAGCCTCAGTGCAGTCCATTGTCTTTTTGCTTGATGCCAAGGTATACCCATCGTCTAGCCTTGTATAGCCGTCTGGCACAGTTGACCACCACACACCCATGCAGACACGCACCCATGCATGTCAGTACTGGCACCCTGTGTGTTTGTGTGTGTGTTGTATAGTGCGTATGTTCACATCCACAATCACTACAACCCCCATTGGCATACTGAAGCATGCTGTCTGATGTCAGACATCTCCCCATACCCTTTGCCCATACAACCTCCATATGACCTGTGTGGTGTATGTGATACCTGCACAGTGATGTGTTGTGGCAATCCGACTACTGATGAGTTTTAATCCTGGCCCTGCCAAGTGTGTCAGTGTGTGTGCGTCCCTGTGAGAGCGTGGCTGTGTTGATGGTGGCACCTGTTCATGCGGACAGGCACGTATACGTCCCCTACCGTATAGCTACCGTATCCCTGTTGCAGTTGTCACTCACCATCACATATATGTTTCGAGGGCTCCACAGCAAGTAACCCATGTGGCACATCCAATAATTGCATAGAATTGTGATAGCACTACATAGTCATCAGGGGTTTGATACCCTGTGCTGGTAGATGTGTGACACAAGCATGCTTAGGTTTTACTCTCCCACCCCTCCCTGACTTGTCTTTGACTTTGTCTGCCTCTCCCACTCCCTCTCTGGTGGATGTGGAGACCTACATCTGCTTTGCATAGGCAGCAGCATGTGTATTTTAAGTGATGCCCATGATCAGCTGATGGCCTCTACACGAATTGCAGCCCTCCCCTAGCTGACTGCATGTGGAACAGCTGTGGTAACATTCCCATAGCCAATTGCATGGAAACACACTCCGGTATCTAGGAACATCATGCTGGTTTTGGCCCTTTTCATTCACTGTGAGCAGGAACTAGATCTGTTGTTTGGCAAACAGCATCTCCAATGGATTGGGGATTTACCTCTAACAACATACACTGTGGAAACATGGCAACACACAGGAGGCTGATGTGCCTGACCTGACTACAGACTGTAAGTGCTGCTATACTGCATTTGGAGTAATGTTAGTTTAATAGTGTGTGTGTGGATATGGCTGTCCTACATGTCTCCATATCTGCCATGTCAGTTCTGTGTTTATGAGGAATCCCCATCTGCAGGGTCATCTGCAGACTGGACAGTGTGTTGTGCCTTTGGTTTCATGTGTTACCCATGGAGCATCTATTTGTGGATTGCAGAAGGTAGTGTGAGGATTGCAGTCTGTAGATGGTGAAAGCTGTAGCAGTTACTGACTTCATATTTTTCATAGGACATATGTTTCAACAAACCCTGTTACACCAGTAAATGTATGAGGTTATCACAGCAACATGTCAATATTGGCCCTGTGTATGTGCTTCCAGCCCCAACTCTGCCAACCTTTGCACATATGTTGTGCATGAAGAGGTGCATATGTGCTCTACATCATAATTACTGTCAACATATCTGATAAGCCAGTGAGATATCAGACTGCTACACGTTATGTACAGTAGGGGTTATATTTGATGACATAACCTGGACATATGTGGTTGTGTGTACAGTACTGAGGTCTGTCTACTTATGGTGAATGTCGACAGTGTGTGTATTGAATATGTACCTTGGCCTGTGTACAGACTGTGGTATTTGTCATTGTCCTAGGTCACGTCCTATCTGATGTTACATGCTGCTCCACTGTATGTTACCGTATTGGCTTGCATGTTTGTAAGGCCATACACACACATGTCCCATACCACAGTCAGCCATCAGACCAAACTGTATAGAGGCCCAGTATATGTAGGGTAAGTGTGAGAGGCACATATGAGAATGGTGTTGAACAGATAGTCCATATACTGTAATATTATGCTAGCTTGCCATATGTGGCTGTGGCTCTGTTCTCATTGGTTGTGGTTATGCACTTTCTCACAGGTATATCTCACCCTGTGCTGTGACATGCTTGTACAGCCTGCTATATATGCAGGTGCATGTGCATTCCCCCATAGGAGATGTAGGCCAGTGTTGAGCCAGTCTGTCTGTTGCCTGCACAGTGCATTGTTACATGCCTAGCAGCTTAGTGTACTTACCCAGTGAGATGTCATGTGCAGATACTTGCCAGATGTATTGCTGCCAGGCCTCCCTTAACAGTCATGTATGATAGAGAGAGTAGTGGGATGCTGTACAGATGTATGTCAATATCTAGTGGGTAGTATGTGGCCATGGCACCCCTGTACCAGCAAGTATTACATGTAAGGCCAGACAGGTGTGTGTGAATGCATAACCTATGGTGGCATATGTCTACCAGTTATGTGCTCTACCCATCTACATGGCTGTTAACATCCATGTTGTCAGGCGTGGTACACATGTTTTGCACTAAGGGGTTCTGTGTATACCTCTGGACTGTACAGAGTGTGTCAGAATGTCCACACATATTGGCCAATATCTCTGCTGCAGTTGTCAGGGGCAGTATGTGCTAGCAGTGATACTTTACTATTAGGTTCTTAGGATGTCTGTCAGTAGCCAATGGCACACATGTGGAAAGCAGATGTGACCCCCCCCATACACACCATGTCTGTGAAGACAATCCCAGTTACAGTAGCAATAGTATATAGCACTGTAATAGTACACAAATAAAGGTTTTCCATTCCTCCAAACCTGTGTGTGGTGTTTTTTCCTATGACCTCTCTGTGGGTATATGTTGCAGGCAATGATTTTCATTTGTATGGGTGGCCTATACAGTGTCCAAACTACCACGTGTAAACTGGCTTTTCCATATTTTGTGCACCTCCTATATATGTATCTTACTGTACATATCTCTGCATGTGAATGTGTAGTCACATGTGTGTATATATATATATATATATATATATATATATATATATGTGTGTATATGTATATCTGTGTCTGCATATATGTGTCTGTGTATATGTATCCTGGGGATGTTGATAGCGTCCACATTTTACATTTGGGAGCCAGACTGTACTGCATGACATGTTACCAATACCAGCCTGACATCATACAGGTGGGATGTAGTACTGTTAACAGCTTGTGCCCATGTCATGTCAGGTCCTGGTTATGGGTTCTGCAACACTTGGTAGTGTATTGCAGGGTGGACATGTTTGGATGGAGCTATGCCTATTCATACAAGACGTATATTGTTTGGGCCCTCTCAACCCCATTAACGGTTCATGTGGACGTATTTGTTTTTGTTAATCTACCATTGCTATCTACAGATGTATGGCCACATATACCTCTATAGATATATATATATCAGCTTACATATGTATGACTATGTCCGTATATACCTACATGGCTATATACCTGCGTACATATATGTACCTTGCTGTGCATATGTCGACATATAGGTGTAGACATATATATGTGTTGATGTAGGCATTTGCATGTGTGTGTATATATATATATATATATATATATATATATATATATATATATATATATATATATATACTTATATAGATATGTTGTATCTGTTTAGATACTAATATATTTACACACACACATACATCTAGATGCTGGTTACATTCATTGTACTGCAGCATGACTGGGCTGGATGATATGTTTCTGAAAACATCAGATTTGTGTATATCTATCATGGCTTAGTAGTAAATCACTTTGCCCTGGGTTCGAGCCTTGCAGAAGCTGCTTATTTTGTTGCTGGGTAGAACACGGGCCATTGAATACAGTGTGATTAAGACACTTTAAAGCAGTTGTAAGCGGGTTTGTGTGGAGGTAAGCACTGCTAACTGCCAGGTTACAGTTTCTTATACTCAGTTAGCTTCTATATTGCTTAACCTGTGTAGGCATAGCTTACCCCCATGCAAACAGGCTTAAACCCGCTCACTGCTGCTTAAAAGTGCTTACTCCCACTTACCCCAAACTAATTTCTTTAAAATAAAGAAAAAGGGGTTGATAGGAAAGTGGTGAAAAAGGGGCACAAAGAGGGCAAGACAGTAGGGAAAATTGCCAGGGATGTGCAGGAAGGGTGTAGGGAAGGTCCATAGCTGCCCATTTCTTCTACAGCAATAGCTGTGCATAGCATATACACTGAATTTGGAGGTAGATTTGGACACTCAAACCCCTGGGAGGGGGTGAGGACAACAATAATTTGTTGTGATGCCAATTAGTCCAGATTACATGTGTCCAATGGACACTTATGCAAATTGGACAGCTATGTATGGGGCAAACTTTTTTTGTGGGAACAGATTGCCCTTTTTTTTTTCAGGTGAGAGTGGGATGTTGGGGAGGGGGTAGTAGGTATATTTGGGGAGGTAGGTTGGGTAGGTTAACAGACAAGACAAGATGCATGCAGGGGAGGTATATGACATGTGGGGGGTAAACACCTTGGATGGGGAGGGGTGTTTGGAAGTTGCAAGCCCATGAGCCCCCAAATGGAAACAGTGTGACTGAGGTCCACACTCATGGTCAGTCACCACTGCACCTTCACGGCCCTGGGGGCTGGGTAGGAGGGGCAGGCTCACCCTCTAATTGTGCCACGCAGCCCTCAAGCTGGCGTAGTCTGTCTCAAAACTCCCTGTCGAGCTCCCTATGCACCCCTGCCCAGACCTGATGGCGGTTGACAGGTACTTCTCCGCCCCCGCTCCCAGGAGGAGCTGAGCCCCATCCCCTATGGCGTTTCCACCTGAAGGTGGTTCAGGGCCAATGGAGGAAGAGGTCACAGGCTGGGCCCCAGACGTGCTGGTGCCGGATGCCATGGCCAGCTGAGGTGGGACAGGTGGGTCCACCGGGACTGGCCTTCCCATACGTGCTATGGTGTTGCAATATTAAGAATGATATGGATTAGTAATGGTCAACAGCATTCAGGTTTAGTTATAGTGGCATACATAGGTATTCCCATTAACCCAAGACACCAGATTTACAACAGTTGCAGAGCAAGCAGAACACATGCATATATGGGACAACAGTGATCATTACAACAGCATACAGGTTTCATTGATGGCAACAGACCACCAGTATGGGGGTATTTTAACATGGCAAATGCATAGAACCAAATGTGAATATTTGTAAACCAACAGGACATATGTCCCAACAAACATATGGAGTGTACATGTACCCATTGAGGTGTGTAATTGGGTTATTGTTGCACATATGGTGGTGGTGAGAAAGAGAGGTCAGTTAACAAGTAATATATCCCTATAGTTTTCACAACTTTCTTAGTCACTGCAGTGATCTGTCCCTTACATGTATTATTACACTACCCAATGGCCTTACTTTATACAATGGTATGTTTGTAGATTAGTATATACATGGACTGTGTCTTACGTATAGTCTACACATCTTACCTGTTATAGCTGTTGAGAAAATCATTGTTAACACTACCTGACAAATTCTACACATACTCCCAGATGCCATGCTTGTAGACAAGTACATGAGTGAACTGTGTTGTACCTACAGTCTACACCTCTTACCTGTTATAGCTGTTGGGAAAATCATTGTTAACACTACCTGAAAAATTCTACACATACTCCCAGATGCCATGTCGATGTTATACACATACCTAACAGTCCATTATTACACTCACTCTGGTCAAGGCTTGACAGGACACAGGTGTTACTGTGACATATTTTGGAATAGCTGTTATACACTTTGGGTGAGACGCTACAATGACAGGTTTGTTTCCATTTACATTCTCTTTTTATGTTCAGGTCTGGACTATCCATTATATGTTAGTATAAGCTGCCTACATTTCTTAGATCATCACACTTATTTGTCAGGGGAAAGGGTTACCTGGCAGCAGATTTGGGCCCGTTATCTGGACATGCTGGACAGATCAGAACATTTGAGGGGTATGACTATGCATAAAGCTTACTACCTGAACATTCTGCCACAGTCTGTAGAGTTGATGGTTATGATAATGCTTACAGCGTACTAACTGAACATTCTAGGAAAGTCTGTACAGTTGTTGGGTCTAATTACGCATACAGCTTTCTATCTAAACATTCTCGCAAACTTTTTACAGTTGTGGGGTATGATCATGCATCCAACTTACTACCACTCCCGGGATTCAAACCTCTGCTGTGTGTGGTAAAAATATTACAGTTGACATCACAGTACACTATGCTATCAGGGAATTGGTGTAAAGCATTCTAATGGTTTCTGTCTAAGTCTCCGTCAGTTGTTCTATATGACTGATCTCTTGGAACTTCCAACATTGTTATACTGAACTTCCTACAGATTTTAACTGCATTCAACAGTGTGGGTAAGACTGCTTAATACAACAGTACTATTTATAGAATGCAACACTACAACAACATATGAAAGCAGAATGTATACAAGCACTCCAGGGGTTATACTTTTAATCACTAGATATTACACCTTTTTTCCATGCAACCTATATGACAGTCTTCCTGCCACACTGTCTGGTTTATTCAGTACATCCCATACACAATACATTTTTATACGGGCACAACACATTCTAGTACTGTTATATATATTTGTTATGACAGTACATGCAAGAATATTACTAACCTGCCTCGCAATGCAGCCTTTGCAGCCTAGCAGCATGGGCTTGCTGGTTTCTAGCCCGCTAATCTGCAGCTGTCAGAGAAATACAGTGATATTTAGCCATTACCTATCCATAGTATACACAACCTAGGCAAGCACTATCTATGTAGTAGAATGAGTACTTACTCAGTGTTGGGGAATCAGCCATCTGCCTGGATTCTTGGATCTACTGGTCCAAGAGATAATCCCTCTGCTGCTTCAGGTCAGCATGGTGATGCCTGACCTGCTCACCAGTCCAGGGGATACCAGTGGCACTGGTAAGGTCACGGGTGAGACTCTCCCAGGCCTCCGCTTTATACTGTGAGCCCTGGTACTGGCCCTGCAATAGTCTCTCCTCATGGTGTTTTACCAGGAGCCATACCATGAATCTGGACTCCTGGGTACCTCAGCACTGTGCTCTAAATCGAGTGCCTTCCCCAACTCCAGGCATTCTGTCTACAGTAGGGAGTTGCAACCAGTTATGGGAATTATTGGTGCCTGTGGGGTTTAAATATGCCCAATTTCCCACACTTTCCTGTGATTGGACGGTTTTGAAAAGGCTAAGCTATTTGTACACCTGCTTACCTAATGTTGGCATTGCTTAAAGGGACATACCACTGGGCAGATTGGGTTAGCCGGCCTACACATTGCTTACACCATGTAAACTGACCTGTGCAATGCTTAGCATTGCTTAATATCTAATTAGCATTATATTTTCCTTTTGACATTGATTTATTATTTGTTACATGTTATATCTGTGATTCATGTGTACGTACACTGTATGGGGTCCTGGGGAATTCAACACTTTATTACAATAATGCCTCACATCTGGCCTTACTGCAGTAGTCCAGTTCACATATTTATGTTATGTAGCAGGTTATACAACATCACACTGTAGATTCTTTTCACATGTTTAGTTTGATTTTCCTATGGTGAGGATTTGTTTGTTGAAATCTCAATCTTATGTACTACTGTGACTGTAGTGTACGGGGTCCTGGGTTCTAGCCTTGCAGAGGCTCTTTATTTTGTTGCTGGGCAGAACATTGGTTGTTGGATACAGAGTCATTATGGCACTTTAAAGCAGTTGTAAGCTGGTGTGAGCATGGTTGCATGGAGCTAAGCACTGCTAACTTCTGGTTACAGTTTCTTATACTCAGTAACCTTCCAGATTGCTTAATCTCTGTAGGCAGTGCTTACCCCCATGCAAACACACTCAAACATGCTTACTAGTGCTTACATAGAGGGATAGGTTCCTGACCCAGAGACTCCCCATACTCTGGAATAGACTGCCCATACATATCAAGCAGAGCGCCTCATTGGCCCTCTTCAAAAGGAACCTTGATGATTGGATGGGAGATAGGAAATTCACCTCGGGGATCATGTCAGTCTCCCTGCTAGACAGGGGCCTGGAGAAGTAAATATTGTGGGAAGAAATATCAAGGGAATTGTTATGGCTAGGCTTGCATAGGCCCTAGGGCCAGTAAAATCAGGCACCACAGAAGCAATGGAAGCCGGCAAATAAAATCGGCAAATAAATCACAACAGTACAAAATAAAATAAAAGAAAAACCTTTTAATGTGAGCGCTTTCGGCAAGTACATTAACTTGCCTTCATCAGACAAACAGTTTTTACAAAACATCAGGTTCTCTTTATATGCTATTAGACCAAGTCAATTAATAAATCAGCCTAAATAACAGAGGAACAATTTTAAAGCAGCCTCGCCACTATAAACATGAAATAATGATAAATTTCAGTATAAGTCCAATACAACCATGTAAAACCTACCTATTAAAAAGAAGCCATTGATAGCCAAAAAATACAAATGTTCCAAAGGAAAAAACTAATAAACAAAAATATTTATATATGCATTCCAAAATCTTATTCACATTAAAAATATAAATGAGCCACTGGTAGGTGTTGTTTATAGACATACACATTTTTGGTTTATTTAGTTGGATATTTAACCTTATTATTGTTTATTTTTTTAAAAAAAAAATGTTTTATATATAATTTTTTGACTTATGTATATTGGTAAGTCTTCAGTTTATTGCTTTGAGAACTATGTGAAGATATATTCAGGTAATAACAACCCTCCCCAACATCCCACTCTCACCTGATGAAGGCAAGTCACAGTCACCAAAGCCATAGATGAAGGGAAGGTAGTCCACACAGCCTATCTGGACCTTGCAAAGGCATTTGACACAATACCCCACTCGGGCATCATAGATAAGCTATCCAGCTTAAATATAAACCCCTATGTCACAAGATGGGTCGCAAACTGGCTCAAAGACAGAACCCACAGAGTGAGAGTTGCTGGAGCCATGTCAGACTCAAAACCAGCCACAAGTGGTGTCCCACAGGGTTCTGTCCTGGGACCACTCTTGTTCGGTATATACTTTTCCGTGGTACAGGCAAACGTGGGAGGACTATGGCTCACCAAGTTCGCAGACGACTGCAAACTGGGCGCCATAATCAACTCTCCAGCTGACACAAACATCCTTCAAAAAGGTCTCATAGAGACAGATAACTGGTGCCAGCGCCATGGTTTAAAGCTAAATGCCAAAAAATGTATAGTCATACCCTTTGGCAAAAACAATGTGCCCACAAATTACCACATAGACGGAAACCCATTAAGTACAGAGAAAGTTATTAGGGACCTGGGAACCCAAGTTGATAGCAATCTCTCCTTTGAAAACCACATTGCCAAAGTGGTTAGAAAGACCTTCTACATAGCCCACCTCATCACGAAGGGTTTCATATCTAGATCAAGAGAGGTAATTGTGCCCCTTTATTCATCCCTCATCGGGCCCATCATAGAATACAATGCCCCTTTTGGGATGTACCTTACCCGACACCTACAGCAATTAGAAAGACCCCAAAAGTATCTCACCAAGAGGATCAAGGGTCTCAAACAGATGCCATATGCTGCTCGGTTAA
The DNA here is from genome assembly GCF_019279795.1 of Protopterus annectens. Lineage (NCBI taxonomy): Eukaryota > Metazoa > Chordata > Ceratodontiformes > Protopteridae > Protopterus > Protopterus annectens. Next base: position 1,982,066,938 of record NC_056737.1, read on the forward strand.
AAAAACTCCAGCTCTACTCAGTTGCATACCGCCTACTTCGAGGCGATCTATGCCTGACATACAAAGCTATGTCAAATCCAGAATTAATGGACATGCTCCACCTCAGTAAATCTAAATCCCTTAGAGCCACACGCTCGAGGGACTTGAACCTCAGCACAGTAATAAATAGAACTTGCTGGAGGGACAGGTTCATAACCCAGAGGCTCCCTTCTCTCTGGAATAGAATTCCAGTTCATGTGAGGCAGAGCACCTCACTGAATCTTCTCAAGAAGAATCTCGATAGGTGGATGGGGGATCATAGGTTTGTCCCAGGGATTACTCCCGTGTCACTATTAGACAGAGGCACAGTAAACTAAACCTTAAAAAGGGCACAGTATACTCAAATCAAGGGGTGGCGTAAGCCATACAGAATCGGGCTAGGCTTATAATTGCCTCAGGGCAGATAGCCTAGTATGAACCTATGAACCTAAGTTAATGTACTTGCTGAAAGCGCTCACATTAAAAGGTTTTTCTTTTATTTTATTTCGTACTGTTGTGATTTATTTGCCGATTTTATTTGCCAGCTTCCATTGCTTCCGTGGTGCCTGATTTTACTAGTTTTAGTGTTTGTTCGTTGTTTTGTTTGGTTGTTTGTGATAGGCCCTAGGGCCGGTAGCCTAGTACCAACCTATGAATCTATATGCTTACTAATGCTTAGCTGTGCTTAGACCTGCTTACTAGTGCCTTATTCATTTTGACACTGATACTTCACATGTGCATTTCCTGCAGTACTCTAGTTCATAACTATGTGTTATTTAGTGGGTTTTGCAACAAAAATATTGGTTATTACATGCTTTGCCATGTAAAATAGACTGTGCTGCAGTGGGACTCAAACCAGGAATGCTTGCTCATTAGGCAAATGCTCTGCCAACTACACTATTGCTCTGCTGCTTCATTTGCATATAACTTCCTTGTTATCCTCTTCAGCCTTTTAAGCTGCTTTAATCGTAGCTAAGCGATGGGCACACCCACACACCTGCGGTTAGCTTTAATCAGATTTTCAAAGAAAAATAATAGGGCTTCTTCATTTTATTTATATGTACTGTTGCTGTTGTACACATGGGGGACTGTTGGTAGGGATATGCAGACACCTATGAGCGGTCTCGCCCATTCCTTACCCCTTTCTGCTGTTCTACATTGCAGGGGCATGTTTATTTTGAGAGCTCTGCTCTCAGACATGCCCCCTGCACTCTTACACACTCCATGTAACCTAAGGAGCTCAGGCAGCGCGCCTTATTAATATGCATGGTGCGCTGCCATCCTGCTCCTAAATGAGCACTTCCGTGCAGTACCAAGCTAGTCCTCCATGGAAGTTTAGTAAATCCGGGAGAAAGTCAGGGGATAATTTCTCTACTGCAGAACATCTGAAATTAACAATCCTAGTATTACTTTTTTAAATCAACCTTGCACTTTCTAATACTGCTCGCAATTAACTGGTGACTCATTTAGTTAAGGAAGACAGACCCAAAAAAATTCTGGACCCCAGAAGGAGATATGGGTGTTAACCGGAATAATACAAAAAAGTGTGATAGGCTTGAATGAGTTAATTCATTGACATTACACAGTATGACAGTCATTCTGGCATCTCTTGTTTAATGACTTGAGTGCATGTGAGATTTGATGGATCCAGGTTCCAGACAAACAACTAATCATCAGTCTTTTTTTGCTTAGCCTAGCAAGATGTACATCTATATGTCCTACAATGGAATCACCTGTGACTAGACAGTTTGGCTGGGTAGATACCTGCCTTATGGGCTCAGCATCAATAATGTTGGGACTCCTCCTGCTGTGTGAGTAAAGAGGCTTAACTTGCTGAGTGTGCTTTGTGCCAGTGATACATTTTAGAGATCTTTGAGGTTTAAGCAAGTTAATCTTTAGAATCTTAGAATATGATGGATTATGTGTATTGATATGGCCTTGCTAAGGTGTGCTGTGTGGTATTTGAGTTTACTGTGTGTATGAGATCTTTGTCTTTGAGGATATAATATATCTATATCTCTCACACATTGTGTTATGTTGTTTGAGTAATCGATGATTGTCAGACAGCATGAGACAATTCTTACACTTTTTAAAGACATCCATCACAGCCAGGCTGGGTAAAGAAATTGTGGGGAACTTCTGGTTCATGGTTTTGACAGCAAAGAATTGGAGAGCAGGGGAGACTATAACTGCTTGGAGTTCAGTTTGTTTTGGATAATGTTTTCTTGGGGATCATACTACTAAGATGTGGGGGAATGTCTAGCTATCTAGCCAGGTGCGCACTGCAGCTTAAGTTGAGTTTATTGGCACTTAGCACAGGTAATTTGAGCCTCGGACTTGATTTCTTAGGTTTTATACATTTTACAGTCTCTTATATGGAAAAAAGCTCTTCTATGGGCAACCCACTATAGACCAAGTCCAACAGTGGCTGTGTGCTGAGTGCAGCTCAGTGCACTTTTTTATTGTCTTTTTGATGAAAAGCTCATTTCTCACAGTTCAGGACTTTCTACACTTCTCAGAGTTTTAAATAAAATATCCTGCATGGGTGCAGCTATGTGCAGGTTGTAGCAGATAAGCCTGAGAGGGATCCAATCAAACAAAGTTAAAAGGAGAGCTTTGTAACATCAGAACCTGTAGCAAATCACAGTTCTCTTAGTCCTGTCCCTGTGAGCTACAAATCAATGACCCCAGGTGAGTTAAAATTTCAGAAATGACAACTTTTACTGTGTCATCAGGAAAAGGTGTAATTTGTGGACAAACAATAGGAAGCAGCAAGGAGAGCCTGGAGATCTGTAGCAACGCGTCAGATAAAGAACAGAGGGAGAGACAGTGACACATTTAGCAACAGTTCCAAATGTAACAGACAGAAAGGTACTGAAATGCAATTTGAAGCAGGCAGATGATAAGCAAAATATAAGACTCTAACAGCTATGCTGGAATGTCGCGCAAATTTAGAAGCTCAAATCCTGCACACATCCTGCAGCAAAAATGATAAAACTGACACTATTGTAATCCAAACCACCAAATAATGTACCAGTTTACCAATAACATTGCTTAAGGAAAAACTGCAGTAATAAATGACTGAGCTTCTGGTCCTGTAATAGTTCACAATTCTTCCACAACTATGAATGAAGTAAGACTAAGATCCCAGACCAAGTTCAAATACAAACTGTTAACTTTTACAAGTAATTCTACTTGTGGAGATAGAAGTGCAGTATAATATACAAACAATGTTCAAATCTTAGAGTAATTCACAATGCTTCTACAACTGCAAATGAAACTACAAGATTAAGGTTCCAAAACATGTTACTTTTTGTTTTGAAAAACAGCCTTTTGTTTTATGCATTCATATGAAGGAAGCAAATCAATCAGTTACATCATTAGACAATCCTCATACATGGTGCCTTATTTTTCCTCTGTCAATTAGCTAAATTTACATCTTCAGCTCCCAGTTTCTTCCTTCTTTCCTTAGGTACAAATATAGGCTTAATATTTATCTAGTGGATACAGTAACTAAATAAAATTTTAATCTTTTCCAGTTCCATAACACATCAGTTATTAACCACTTATATACCATTCCTTGCTATATCAGATGCAGAACCTATTGACTTCCATAAGCATTATCAGGGATCTGATCAAGGTCTAGGCTATCTAATGCATGGGCTTAAATTCTCTTTTTGTTGTGTACCACTCTGTTTCTAAGTTATTACTCCCTCCCTATTTTCTCTTTGTCCTAGGTGGACCATTTCTTAATGATTGCACTCCTCTCATTTTCCCTCCTGTCTCTCAACAATTCAGTCTTTAGAGCTCAACTTCTCTCCAGCAAGTTAGATCAGTCCCTGGGAAAATTTTTGCAAATCTGTCCAGAGCATAGAAGAATTTAGACTGACATTTCTAGCAGAAGATTCTGTATTTTTCTGCTTTAATTGCAACTTGAAGAAGCCACATGATCTTTCCCAAGCAAGAATCAGCCATGTCCTTATTTAATACTCTAGCCAATCTCAGCTTTGCTGTTCACCTTATGTCCTCTTTAGTAAATTGCATTTCTCCATTCTAATCATTCTTCTAGGGCCTTAATTATCTAGACAAATTTCTCGTTTGACTAATATCAGTATAAATTAGTTTGCTTGAACGCCCTCTTCAACCCCTCATATAACAGTATCCTTTCAGGTAGGATAGAATATTTTACAATTGCGCTTCCCATGTCATTGTTTACTTCTTCTCCCCTAACTGATGCCAGCATCTAAGCTCTGAAGTATCATTAACCCAGTATCATCCCACAGTACCCTGCTCATATACGTACCTTTTTGTCTTACCTATTGGTAGCATACCATTTATGCTGGTCTTTAGACTTTTGTGGTTAAATGTTTCTGTGACTTTTCACTTTAGATCTTTCATTATGAGTGCACTAAATTCTTCATTATCTCCTCCCCAGATCAACTCTAGCAAATCCTTCTTTCCATCTAGCTTTATAGGTATTGGACTGGCACCTGGTAGTAAACGTCATTTGGGTAGCTTGTATATAATTCTTCATATCTGGGACTCCCAGCCCTCCCTTCTCTTTAGGAAGCAGCAGTCTTACACATGCTTTCCTTGGCCTTAGACTTTGCTGTAAGAAATATTTCATCTGCCTCTCAAACTTATTCATTTCCGTATCTTCAACCGGCCGCCATAATACTTGTGTATAATAGAGTACACAAGAAATCACTTGCTAATGAAGAACTGGAATACATTGATCAAAGTCGAGATTTAACCATTTCTATCCTTGAAAACTCGGGTCTATATTATGATATTGCATGCTCAGAAGAGTGAATGACACATAATCGACCCCATGTAAGTGAAAGCTTACAACGTCAAAACCTCAGAACAGCGATTTTTTTTCCAAGGGAAAAAAAAATGCTGTTCCCGAAAACAAAACAAAAAAAAAAAGAAACTGTAAAACATTACATAATGTGGAGGGCTTCACCCCCCATACCCCCTGATGTGGGGGGCTGTGCTCCCCACACCCCCCTACTTAAATATACCAACTCTGAGATTGCACTACAGTGCTGAAAAGGCAAAGTAGCAAAAGCGGCCAAACAAGTTCTTTCCCAGGGAAAGAATTCACTGAAAAGCCACTTTGCTATTTTGCCTTTTCATGCTTTTCAGTTCGACAAAGACACATTAGACAACCTGCATCTGCGACAGCATAATAGGGAGCCGAAAATTCCTATGTACCTTCCATTGGATTCTGGCTTATGTATCTTCTGCTGATTTCCTCTCATCTCTTGCCATCTGAATCCCTAACATATCTCAACTGCTTTCCAAATATCTCAGTAAGCATTGTATAATACTCTGCCTGGAATATTTATGTCTATTGGCTACATTTTTTTGTATATTCACCTTATAGCCTTAGTGGTCATTGTATTCTTGTAGTATAGTCCATAATGCTTGGAAATCGTCATTCAAATGAGTCATGGATAGTAAAATATCATACATAAATATTTTTTTTTAGTTCCCCTCTGCCCCATAGGTACCCCCTGGTTAATGTAGATCTGATCTCCTTAGCTACTGTTCTAGATATATAGCAAACCAGGCTGGAAAGATGATCAGCCCTGTCTAGTCCCTCTCATAATTGGAAACTCATTTGATAAAGTTGCTGTTAATTTGTCTAGCCTTGGAGCCTTTATAAATTCACCAAAGTGTTTATCCTCTTTCTTCTATGCCCCCTTCATACCTTCCAAAAGAGATACTTTCCTTCCTGCGCAAATACCCCACTGTAATATCAGGTTGGGAATACTTATATACTGGGACACATCATGGGATAGCTCCATATTTCTTTTAAAATTTCAGTACCCTTTCCTTACACAGTTCCCAATTTTGACCCAGATGAAATTTTTTGAGAAGCTCCATGACAGTATGTGTTGTGCATAAAAAAGTTGGAACAGGAATAAACATTGTGGAAAATACAAATGCTGTTAACTATATAAGTAACCATTAACACATTAATAGAAATATGTAATGTTTTAAGGTATGGGTTGCATTTACACAAGACAGGCCCCCTATTTCCAGCCAAGGAGAGTCCCATCTGTGCAAATTTCCCTTCCTTAGTTGTGCATTATGTACTCCCTGCCAAAGGGAAAAAGGGGGTTTGCTCATCTTACACTGTGTCCACAACTTCCCTGAGAAAGAGAAACCATCACTGAATTCAACGTGTTAATTTGCAAGAGAAGCCAAGTTTTTATGTCTAATAAACTAGTTAACCTGTATATCTGGCAAAACTGTAGACCATGACGTTGCTTAAGTACATTGGGGTGTGCATGCATGCTGTATAATCAAATATCACTCAAGTTTGCTTAGGGTGGGAGCCATTATGTGTTAGATACTATATTTTTATTTTGTTGCAATTTTTCTACCCTCTTCCTCAAGACTTGGCATTTGTTTTTGAATTGAGGGAACAATCTACCTGGTCCTTCATTTGGCTAATTCAGTATGCTACTCCCCTTCCAAACCTCCTGTTTCTGTGACACAGCCTGCATTGGAATCCTGTGCACTGGTTACAGTCCACCCTCCAACCACCATAATGCCTCCTTGTTGTCTTCTATGGTTTTGATACCATCTGATGAATACGTTTTGCAGATGGAATGATATAGTAGTTTAATGTGGATGCCTTTATGCTTTGCCATTCTAATTTCTGGAAGGAAGAGGAATTCCTGTATTTTATATTTGGATGAGAAGTCTAAGTCAAAGAAAGTCTGAGCCTGACTGTACATCTACTTTGCACCTGCCTTCCATAGCCATGATAGTATCTCCTCACCCTGGCTGTAGGTTTCAAAACTGACTCCTGCTTGTCTTGGATTGCTTTGGTTTCCTAGCCAGGCAGTGCGACTAGCCCACTCAACCATAATTAGGTTTTCAGGCATGATCATCCATTTAGAAAGCAGCTGTACTATAAATTATACACAGCCCTTCTCTTCTGCACCTTCTAGAACTCTACTGAATCACAAGTTCTTCCTTGTCACACTCATCTTGTTGGTTACAGACCATTTCTTCCGACATTTCCAATCTTGCTTCCACTTCTTTCAGTCCTCAGACACAGTTGCTAGGTTTTCTGGATGTCCTTAATAGCATCTGCATGGTTGCTGAGCAATTATTCACCCTCTCAGGACCTGTGCAGCATGTCAGATATAAATCTTTCCAGGGTGGAATTATTATTATTTTTTTAATTTTCCCCAGCATGCCTTTCAGTGTAACTTAGTCATCTTCACCTGACTCATCCATTGTGGTGATTATGGAAGTGCTAATGTCTAGCAGCAATGATGATGGATTTGGAGAAGGTTTAGATTTAGTTTTAGGTGTTTTTTGTATTTTTCATCATAAGGTCAGTTTAACCCATAGTCCCAATACTACATCTCATTGTCCCTCTATCTATTTATTTACTTGCAGATGGATATTTAATATTATTTTCCTACATGATGCTTTCTGACAAGGTAAGGGTTAGTTACCTTATGGAGCCATACCGGAAGTCCCAGAACAAGTTACTTTTTATACAAAATAAGACAAGTGGCAGGAAATGCAGAAATAAATGTATCAAAATGGAAGTGATTTTAAGTACAGCTTAAATATGTAATAAAAGACAGATAATTTATGAAATGAAGGATAACTCAAGTTTAACTGTCTAAGGGAATGGTCTTTTTAAATTGTTCTGTCAGTGCCCAATAAAATGGGCAAAGGAGATGAGCTTGGGAGGAGCTTCCAAGGCCAGAAATACAGTAGGGGTGGGTAGGATATCTGTAGTAGTTTATATGTACTTCCCTGAATGCAAAATGGAGGCCAAATGCTTTGTTTTGTTTTAGCTACAGGAGACCTTTCAGCTTCCAAGAGTCTTAAAGACAGAGATGGCTGACTGCTTGCTTAATATAAACTACCAAGAGTTAAAATGGAGCCTGGAAAAGGTTTAACATTTTGCCCAATTGTGTTTGTCTTCTCATAACTGGAGAAATCCCCCACTGTCACTGGGTTTAATGACCACAAGTTCTAGATAAATGCACATGGCTGGCCAAAACTGTCTCTTTTGTCCTAGGTTTGAAAAGTGGCTGAGTCATCCATTTAAGAGCTCAGAAAAATAACAATGAAAACCGTAAAACCAAATCAATTTATAATTGTAGTTTCAGTTTCAGAGAAAAAACAGTAAAAATTAAAAAATATGAGACCCACTCAAAGCTGATTTAAATACCTAGACGCAGCAAAGAATCCACTTAAAAAGCACTGCAAACTGTAAACCACCTTTGATTAACAGTTTTAACTTCAGATTAAGAAGAAATACAAAAACAGGAACCACACAAACCTAATTTAACTGACAGATTTTTTCCCTAGCTTTGGCATTATTTCTGTTGTGGCAGGCCAAATGCTACGAATATAGAACTTCAAAATCTTATTCAGTTCCATACATCATTCATAGACTACGCCATTGGCTAGCTAAATGGGGACTGAGTGATATGATAAAGTAACACATTATGTATATTATTTTTATTTTATTACTTAATATGGTTGTTTACCTTTTGTTATATTCTTTATTGTTTCATGTTTTGATTTCTTTATGTACATTTGCACTTGATTTTTCTTAATAAGTATGGATTAATTACTATATCTGCGTTTCTCCCCGGACTTCCGCTGAAAACAGGCTCTGTGGAACCTAGTCGGACATTCCCGGTCAACAAATGTTAAATAAATAAATAAAAAATATCTAAGTATATAGTACCATTTTGGATAAGTTTTGATCCATGTTGGGTGTTACTGCTTTGTTTCCCAATGTAACTAAAATCACTTTGTAGATGTCTTTAGCTTCTGATGTTTTTGGTTCCTTTGACTGATTTTCAATGTTATCCTTTATTTTTTTCTATATAGTTTAATGAGTTTTTTTCTTTGTGTGGTTTGCTTTTAAACGTCTTAGGTTTTTGGATCTGGTAGGTACTTCCAAGCCAGTATATTTATCTAAGTATGCATAGAGTTTGTTTGTATAACTATTTGACATGTGAATATCTTGGGTAAAACAGTTAAACTTGAATTTTGAGACTTTGTCAAAGAAATGTAGAAGTTTTGTAGATATGAAGTTCAAGAACTTTTTGATATTTGTATCTAATTGTCTAGAGATTTTGAAGGAAAAAGTTACCATTTTGTAATTGGATTTAACTGGAAAAAAGAATACCAGGGAGGTAGTTTAAATTAATGCCATGTTGGTAAGGACCAGACCAAGAATATTTTTTTGTTTATGAAATCAAGGAAGTTTTGGGTGCAACTTGCATTTGAAGTATGGTCACCACGTTTTGGAGTTCTTCTTGATGGGGAGTTCGTATAGGATATTTCAGGTCATAACTTGATTTCCTGAGAGCATAGAGGTGGTCAATAACATGGTATGATCTGATAGTTGGTCATGTTTGTGATCTTGATCTCAGTCAGTACAATTTCTGGGTCTCACTCTCTAGAGATCTGCCTAGAAGTGGTGTGGTCCCTAACAAATATGGATAGTCCATTGCAGTTTCCATTGAGCCAAAAGGCATCACAGACACAAAACTCTGGAAAGGAGGGACTGCTTTCTGCACTGCTATCCAGTTTTCTGTAATAGCACACGTGTGCATTCCAAGTACTGCAAAGCCTGAAGAGCAGGCAATTTGTTATTTAGATTCCTGGAATTGAGCTGAGCCACCTTGAAGTGGGCTGATGCTTAACTTATTTTTGTATGGGTAGGAGAACATTGCCTAAAAACAAACACATACTGAATCAACCTAGAATGACAGCAAAATATCCAGTCAGTAGTTGAAGCCAATCATCTTTTCCTTGAAGCCTGGCATCATCTGAGGAGAAGAAAGGTCTCCACCCATAGCCAAAGTCTTACCTGTATCTGTGACATGCATGGAGAGTCCTGTTAGATTTCTCTGCATATCTGTCCAGGTTCTAAGTACCAGGTCATTCACACCCACATAGACCACTACCATGTCATAAGCATATTTGTTTGGCTTAAGGTTCTTTAGGAATCTGGATATATCCGTTATCTTTGCTCCTGAAAGACAACTCACTGTCACCCTCTCTTTCTCAAGCCTCATGAGAGCAGAGCAGAAGCATAACTGATTCAGTGAAAATGCTATTACTTACTGAGAGCTTTACTATTTCTAGGTCTGTGTTGCTAGTTTTGGCTAGGCCAAAACTGCTTGCACCCAGCAGAACTCACCAGCCAGGAAGGTGAACATATAAGCAAAGGATTACTCATGATGAATTTGATAATCAGGAAATTCATAATATGTTTAGAGTGGACAAGGACATTATAAGGGTCTTAGTGGGTATATTTGACTATCCACAGGAGCACTGGAGGAATGAGTGGATTTTCTATCCCTGTGGACACCAAATTATCTATAGCTCTCACTATACTTGCTACAGGGACCTTCCAGAGACATACTGGGGACAAATTTGGAGTCTCACAGACACATGTGGATCAGTACATTTATTCCCCAGTGTCATCTCAGGACAAAACCAGGACTGAGTGATTTTTTATGAGCTGGCATGTTTCCCTGAGATACTCAGTGTAATAAATTGCACTCATGTTGCAACTAATGCCCCACTTGGTCCACAGGAGGAGCAATATCATAATAGGAAGGGATAAAATTCAGTCAGTTGCCAGGACGTTTTTGATGCATATGGGTACATCACTAATGTCTCGGCCCAGCATCATGGCATTGCACACGATTACCATATCTGGCACACTACCTCACTCTACCACCTTTTTCTGCATGGTAGGATGCCCAGTGGTCATCTTGTTGATAAGTGGAAAAATAATTTTTTGTTACACTGTATTTAAGCTGTTAGTAATTTTAAAGTGTATTGCTCAATACTAATTGTTTTTTATCTGTTTTCTTCCCCCCTTTTGTCTCTCTTTTTCAGGTAATGCTGGATATCCACTGAAGCCATGGCTCATGACTCCAGTGGGAAATCCAAGTGCAGCTGCAGAGGAGACATTTAACACATTCCTGTCCCAGACCTATATTGTCATTGTGAGGGTTTTTGACCTCCTAAAGAGCCATTTCAGGTGCCTGGATGAGTAGTGAGGTTTCCTTCAGTATGACCCAGCTACTGCAAGGATGTTTACTGCATGCTGCTTTTTGCATAATGTGATCACATAACAGTCTGATGGTGAAGTGGCCTATGCTGTCACTGCAGTTCCCAGTTCCAGTCCCACTTTGAGTAATGATGACCAGCCAGTGGCAGTAGGAAGGGACCCCATGCATCAGGCTTATGGCCATGACATTTATCTTGGTGTTTCTTTTACTGTAAAAATGAAAAAGAAAACACATAGAGCATAATTGATGCATGTAGTGATTATCTATGGGCTATGCTGTGAGGTGCATGGTCTGCTCTCACTGTTCATCTGACATTGTCTCTCATCTTAAAAAAAATATATATATGCACACACACACACACACACACACACACACACACACACACACACACACACACACACATATATATATATATATATATATATATATATATATATATATATATACATATATAAATTTTATTATTATTATCTGTTAGAATAATACTCATATTGTTGCCAGGCCTGAGTGCTCATTGATTCTTGTCCAGCGAAGTCAAAAGCATCAAATAGAAAATAATTCACATTTTTATCTATTGTCATAAATAAGTTCTGCTTTAATGATTGCTTAATTATTCAAAAGTAAGGAATGCTGAAGGCAGTGAAATACTTCATGAGTTAACACATTGCAAATGTATATAATGCTTTCTTAATATATGCCATTTCTTCTTAGGTTATTCAGTTGTCCTGCCCATCAGATTAATTTTATCCTGTCATACACAATAATTTCTGACTTCAGAAATTATCATCCTTTGTGCAGTTGGAAGGGTGTAGTAGCAGCAGTGTAAGTTTACATAGCAGGATACTCAATGTAATCTGTCATTTACTTATGATATATTTCTCCTGAAAATGTTTGTTCATTGTTATTTTGATGTTTTAGGTACCTGCCACCTGTAGGAATGGTAATCCATGTAGCATTGTTTTTTGTCAAATGTTCATTGATGGTGTATGTGCTAGTTTTACAGAAATGAAATGCGTACTTTTGCAAACCCCACTCATCCAAACCCCCATTCCAGCTAAACAAACAGCTGTGTCACTGAAACTGATTCAGAATAGTACAAGATTAAACTATTCATACACATCTCCTATTGATAGGCTAGGTGATGGTGCAACTGATTTGGGGGAGGAGCTGCCATGAGGACTGTAAGGTGAGTTAGTCCAATGTCATGACCTACTTGAATCAGATGATCCTCCTGTCACTGACCTTATACTGCTGTGTGACCATGACTGTGATCTTGAATGTGAGGTTCTGCTAGGTGTAGATGAATGTTGACATGGCCTGTGTGAACTGTGTTGTGACTGTTCACTTTGATGTTACTGTCTTGAGAAGCAATGATAGCATCATGTCATCTTTCCTCATGTGTCCTGACAGTACTCTGTCCTCTGTCACTTGCAAGACTGTCTCCAGCTTGACTCTAGTATGTCCTAACTACTGCACAAATGGATGCAGTCACTGATACTTGCTGTGCCACCATACTACACATCAGTGTTACCATGGCATTATTCCTGCTCTCTAGAGCTGGAAATCATCATGCATACCCCAGAGTATTCTGATCACTTCCAGCTATGTCCTAACTACATGGTTCTTGGGGTAGCTGTAAGAAATGTCTGCATCTTGCTTCCATTGTAAAGATGTCACTGTGGACACTGTTGCTGCTGAATGCCAGCCATCATCATCAAAGAATTCCTCTGGATTTGGAGATACTGGTGTAAAGGTGCAGGGATGTTCCTCTGGTATAACCATGAATGGTTTGCCAAGTTCTGCTTGACTCAGTGTTGCACTGTCACTTTCTGCAGAATTACTAACATGTTGTAGGGTGAGAGAACCTGCCATTAAACTTTGGGGACTGCCTGCCACTTACCTCAGGGTGCCTCATAAAAGTAGTAGTAGTAGTTAGTAGTAGTTAATAGTAGTTAGTAGTTAGTAGTAGTAGTAGTAGTAGTAGTAGTAAGCCAGTCATGTGATCTAAACATCAGAGCCATGATGTCTGGACCAGTAGATTCTTTCTATATTTGTGAGACCAGAGTTAATTGCTAGATTTTACATATATAATGTCTTTAATTGCTGTTGTTCCTGACCAGGTGCAAAATCAAAGATATGTTAAACTCTGAGTTTCTGTTAGCCTGGGAACCAGGGAAAAATGATGCAATCTAAAATGAGTCAGCAGTTATTACTTATCAATTTAAAAGCCTGTCTCAGAAAGAGAGCATTTTGGATTTTGTCTAAAGCTGACAACTCACCAGTACTCTGCTTTTGCTGTATATGTAAGTTTATTTAGAACTGAGATTGCTCTTAGGAAAAGATAGAAAATAGTAAGTTTAGTCTAGCTGTTTTCTATATTTATGTCAGAACTATTCTACAGTATTATTTTAAGCATTTTCCTGTGATGTCTGAACTCTTGACTAGCACTGTGTAGTAAGAAGTATTTTCTTGTGTTTTTATTATTTATTATTAAATATTTTTAAACCATTCAACTGTGGCTGTTTTGTGCAGAGATAATTTAAGTCCTGGAGTACATTGCATGTATATAGTGATACGGTACAAAGCCACTCCAATAGTCTTGCTGCTCAGTCACACTTTAATATTTGGATAATAATATTGCACAGTAATTATTGGACACCCGTTGGTAAGGGCCTTTTTAGTAGCTGATATTATGGGTACTGGTGGCAGTGGATTACTACCTTATAGCCTGGGCAAAAGGGGAATACCTAGTGAACCTGTGCCAGCCTTCCACAGGAATGTCTGTGTGTTTGTATATAAATCATATCTCAGTGTGTGTGGGTGTGTATGTCAGCTACTTGGGCAGGAACAAGAAGCACTGGCTAGACAGAGCGAGTGTTGGGAGGACTTGCAACACTGGCTATGGACTCCAGTCTATAGCTGTGACAGTGGGGAGTCTTATTGGGGATCAGGAGATAAAGGGAGAAACCAGCCCCAGACTGACTGATCTCTGTGTGCTCTTAAGGAAAATTGTACGTTACTGTGTATATATATTTGTTATCCTTCCCAATGGGATGCCCCTCACTGGTGTTAGTGGTGAGGACTGAGGCTCCTTGATTACTAGGCTAGTGCACGGGCATCACATATTAATTTGTTGGCAGTAATGGGATATCCATATCACATATTAATTGGTTGGCAATTGGCTTGTAGTGTGGTGTGGATAGTGAATTCCTGTAGCTTGTGTACAGTGATCTCTGAAGGTGTTTTTGCACTCTAAATCAGCCACGCACTGAATATTCAGAGTTCAGATCGCAATTGTTTTATTTCTTTGTAGCTTAGTTGTCAGGGAGACCAGGCATGAATGTCAGCAGTGGAGTATGGCAAGCTGTTAAGGAGCCAGTTGGTTGAGATGTGCCAGGCTAAGGGACTGGTGCATGGAAACCTGAATAAGGCAGACATGATTACAGCTTTGGTCACAGTTACATCAGAAAACAGCAATCGGTAGGACGATCAGCCTGGCCATGGAGATGTACAACACTCAGAGAATGGACAGCTCAACCTTTCTGCAGAGATAATTTAAGCTCTAGAGTAATTGCATTTATATAGTGATAATGTACAAAGCCACTCCAATAGTCTTTCTGCTTAATCACACTTACTATTTGGATAATAATATTGCACAGTAATAATTGGACACCCTTTGGTAAGGGCCTTTTTAGTAGCTGATATTAGGGGTTCTGGTGGCAGTGGATTACTATCTTATAGCCTGGGCAGAAGGGGCATACCAAGTGAACCTGTGCCAGCATTCCCCAGGAGTGTCTGTGTGTTTGTATATACATCATATCTCAAAGTGTGTGTGTGTGTGTGTGTGTGTGTGTGTGTGTGTGTGTGTGTGTGTGTGTGTGTGTGTGTGTCAGCTACTGGGCAGGGACACAAAGCACTGGTTGGGCAGAGGGAGTGCTGGGAGGACTTGGCTTGGAACCCTGGCTAACTCCACTCTATAGCTGTGCCAGTGGGGAGTCTTATTGCGGATCTGGAGAGAAAGGGAGAAACCAGCCCCAGACTGACTGTGATCTCTGTGTGCTCTTAAGGGAAATTTTACTTTACTGTTTGTGTATTTGTTATCCTTCCCAATGTGTACACCCCTCACTGGTGTTAGTGGTGAGGATTGAGGCTCCTTGATTACTGGGCCAGTGCACTGGTATCACAACATCATCCAGATTTATTGCTATAGTTGAACTGTTCTGATGTTAACTCTGTAAAAATATTAATTATTAGAAAACATTAATAATAATAAACATCATACCATAAAGTATGCTTACAAGTGGTGAGTGGGAAACTTGCAATGTATGCTCCCTTCATTTCCATTCTTTACCAATGTACAAGGCTGTCTAATAATAATTAATTGTGGCATGTTTAATTATATCATTCCTTGTTAGCATTACAGATTTTAAACCAACTTTCATTTGAAGATGAGTGTTGCTGGTGTGCAGACATTGGTTAGATGGAGCAGTGTCCACACCAGCTCTAATTATTCCTGTTGCACCATCTTTTATGCCATAGTCACCCCCACAGATGGACAGAAGGTATTCATTATCTAGTAGTAACTGAATATTATTTGGAACCCCCCCCCCCACAGTGGAAGAGTAATTGCATTTAGCCTGGTCTTCCCTCTAGCACGTGCTACCATATAATGTGCCCTTTCTTGCATTGTGCCAGTGCTAGATTTCTGCATCCAACTGCATTGATTTCAACAACTACTCAACTCCAGGCCTTGTTTGTTTCAGCTTGTGTGGGACCCCTTTTACCAAAAATAAGTTTTCTCTTATTTTTCAGCAGTACTACATGTGGAAAAAAAAGGAACCACAGTACGAAAGTGTGATGGCAATGTTTGAATGTAATCGCCTGTTAAAGTACAAAAAAATGGCCAGCTATTCCTGCACAATCCAGTACAATTATCTAACAGAAATTCAATATAGGCATGTAAAATTGTAATATATTACCTACAGCTTGTTCAGGATGTGAATAAGTTAAATCACTAATGAAATTATTTTTAAGTGTTTCATATGAATTAATACTTTTAAAAATATTTCTTCACTGTAGTAGGTCTACAGTATCCTACTACATTTGCCACCTACCTCAGCTATTTCTGAATTAATATGGTAATGCTCAACTTATTGGTGAAAATTCAAGGCTATTTACATGTGTTATATGCAAATTAGGCACATTCATATGCATCTGTATGAATCATAATAATATGCAAATGTGTCCTGAGGTATATCTGCGAATTATGGTATTTTGATGATTGTAAACATGCATCCAAAGTAACATGAATGCATTCAAAAGTGACATGGACATTCTGTCTGCAGCACTCCAGAGATATGCCAAGGTTTCTGCAGAAATGCGTGAATGGCCCTAGACTAGCCAAAATCCGAATGTAGTTAACTCTATTTTTTTTTTTTTTTTTTTTTATCTGTATGTCAGGTTTGCAGCAATTTTAAGTGCAATCCTCTTTCATTCAACATTGTATATTACACCTTAACACCTCAAACAAGTCATAACTTCATAAAGGTTAAAAGTAATACACATTATGGGGTTTAGGCACCTAGGCGGCGTGACACCCCTCTGTGAGACTGCTGGATGTGGACACATGGCAGGTTGGCAGTTTAACTGCAGTGACAAATGCCTGCGGACAATTCCCTGTGGCAATAGAGGAACCCCCTGCACCCTAACCACAGATGGCAGACACAAACCCCCACAGTGATACACTCTGCACCCCCCTAGAAGCCACCATGTGCAACTGTCAGTGGAACATGTGCCTAGCATAGGATGCCAAGTGGGCATGAAAGTAGTAATGTGAAACCTGTGTGCTGTGGGCAAAGCCTTTATTAACACAATATGTAAAGTGATGTGTGTAGTGCTTGGTGCATACTAAACCCAGATATAATCACAACTTGTAGAAATGTGCCACAGCACGGAGAAAATCCTGCACATCACTGCAGTCACACTTATGTTGCAAGATGTGGTTTAGGCGATGCTTCCTTACAACAATAGCCTTCCTACATGGTGTCACAGGCATCCCCCTCAAAAGAGACTCCCGTCGGGTATCTGTCAGGTTCTGTTCCTGTTGCAGAACAGACAGAAGGTCAGATAGCTGCACAGTAGGGTGTCCCAGTAACACCTTCAGCCGACGATGCCATGCCTCCACCTGGTTATTAGTCCGTGGGAAGTCCATGTCAGAGACATCACACACATTCCAAAACCTCAAAGGGTAGGATGATGGCAGTCGTTGCTGTGCAGAGCAGCAGGATGCATACTTGCGTGGTTGGCCTCGCACATAATGATGGTCCAGAAATGCACCAATAGGCTGTGCACAGTCTGGTAAAGTAGCCACAATGTCCCGAAATGCAGGGACAACATCTTCCAGTGGTAAGAATGCCAACGCAATTAGCTTGCGGATGGCAATTGAGAAACCATTGTCCGTACCATAGTGGGCCACAAGGTGCTGATGCTGGATCTGATGCCAAATGATCTGTGCAAAATGGAAAAGGCACCCCTTTGGAATACTCTTGGGGAATGCCTTATGGCTGGCATGGATTGCTGCCTTCTCAAAATCAGTCATAATATACTGGGGAGCCAAGGTGCATCCCTGTCCTGCGGCCATACCCTTCAGTATCTCCCACATATTGTTGTATGCAGACTCTGACTTCCATGTCATGAGACAGTACACCAGGAGGACGATCCTTGCTGAGGTGGGGGTGCCAATACATCCATGTAATGTATACAGCTGGCGACATATATCAGCCCATGTGGGGAAGGTGCCATCCCCAAGAATGATGTCAGACCTGCACAGATCAGTCAGATTCTGTGATGTTGTAAGTAGAACCAAGGAATCAGTCCAATCCATATCAGACCTTTATGGAGGATAAAGCTGCCACTACGGAGTGGATACTGGCTGACATCAATATCCGCGAGTGTTACTGGAGGTGTGGTCATGGATGCCCATGCCCTCTGCCGTACCATGGTTATGCTATGATGCAGGGTGGCACAGCAAGGCATCTCTTGTAGTACATTGTCATCCGCTGTGCCTAGGACACTGCATTACCAGGCTTGGCAAATCCTTGCCGGTTACCACCGTCTGCTGCAGTTCTGCTCGCAGTGTAGCCACTTGGGCTGTTGTTGCATCTGGGCTGTGCTGGTGTGGCAGTGATGTCAGCAGTTCTTCCCCCTCATCCTGATGAACAGTGATGGCACGACTTCTCCAGGCCGTTACTCTCCACTTGATACATGCCTAGTACCATTTAAGTGGTGCTTCATGCTCCATATGGTAGAGGTATCCCTCCACTACCAGCATTGGTTTGCCCCGTTGGCTGGGCACTGTGCTGTATATGTTGCCAAGCTGACCAGGGCTATACAGGTACATAGATTCCATCATGGTAATGCCACTTGTTGATGGCCTCTCAGTATCCATCACAGCCAGTGTAGCTGGGAACAGGATGTAGACACGACCCTGGTACAAGTCACTATCAGACGTTAGAATAGTTGCTGTACACCACCTTGTGTTGTACCCTGTGAAGTAGCGCTGCCTGCCACAGTGGCCCCATGCAGCTGTCTGCACTCCACCTTGCTCTGACTGCCTGTTCTGCTAGGGTTTCACTATGTGCAGTTCACACAGCCATGGGGCTGACAAGTGCTTGTAGTCTGGTAGGTGTCTACACAGCTTGCTTGCAACACAATTTCTACGTGTACTGCACAGGTCCCCTTTAACTCCCAACTGTTGCTGCTGGCCAATCAGGGTGTGGGGCATAGTCTCAGTTTCAGTGACAGAGGTTACATAGGGAGGTTACTCTGTGTTGCACCCTTGTCTGCCAACATGGGCCTGCATACTTGTGTACCCCAGCTGCAGCAACCAATGGATGGGTTTGGCGGCCTCCGCAATACACACATGCTGCTGTGGACTGGGTGGAGGGTTGCTACCCCTGCGTGACAGTGTTCCCCTACTACAGTGTTTATTCCCTGTTGTTGGGTTGGTTGTCTGTGCTTGCCCGAGTTGGCATGTTCCCACCTGCCACTGCAGTAGGGGGGCTTTGGCAGGACAGTTGCTGTCTGTTGCAAGCATGCCTCTCCATCACTTTGGGTTGGTCAAGTATTAGAGCCATTCACAACAGTGGTACTTGCAGAGACGCTGTGTCCATCATGCTGTGACATGCTTGGTTGGTGTTACACCAACAGGTCTTGAGGTAGCATGTACTTTCTGAGGGGTATGAAGTCTGAAACTCATCTGTCCCACTACAATGCTGGACGTCCACATGTGTGTGGTATTTGGGCTACCTATTTTCTACACAGCTCAGGGCTGTCTGTGCTGTTATATACTGTTAGGGTGTATTGGCAGGGATGCTTCTAGTGTTCTTGCTGTTTGGGAAATGCGCATGTATGTACGCTCTGCTGCAGCTACTGTGGGTTTTACTATTTGCTTCCCGGGAATGTTTACTGTGCGGGTTTGTGTGGACTTGTGGAGCACTACAGGTATGTTGCTGTTATTTTCGTTCTTGTGTACGTGCTATATTTATTATTGTGCTTTGTGTGGACATGTGGAGCACTTACGGTATGCTGCTATTTCCATTCTTTTGTTTCTTTTGTTTTACGTTGTTCTCAACTTTGCGTGGCTGTTTCCACTGTCGGGTTGCAGCCCGCGTACCTGCTTTAGGGGTTGTCTCCATTTGTTGGTTTTCCCACCGATGTGGATTCCCAAGGCATATCTCCCTTTCAGCCGCACCGCTCTATGGTCTAGCGGTGCTGCGGCCTTCTAGTTTCGGCGTTGTAACTTGCCGGCATTCGTCTCATGATCTACATGCTGGAACCCCACATTATGACATTTATTCTGCTGTACTAAGTGATGCAGACTGGTGTTAGGGTACAAAACAAATAACTTTTACAAATAAGCATTATCAATACAAATTAGTAATCATATATTTCCATTCTATGAAACATAGAAGGGAAAGGTAAATGGCTTCCTTTAAGAAAAAATCAGTATGTGACAAAGCAGTTTTGAGTACAACAAATATGCCAATAGTATCAATAGCTGTTGTATGACCATGCTAGCACAAAGGGTTTGGTTAAAGTGATGTCCCACCGTAAAGGAAGTGGTTCTAACCCTGATTTAATACATCCCTCACCATACTTATACCCTACAGGGAGTGGTTCTAACCCTGATTAATACATCCCTCAGAATACTTGCATCACACCCTACAGGAGTGGTACTAACTCTGATTAATACATCCCTGACCATACTTACATCACAGGTTCTTTATTAGAACACAAAACGTTCAAAATTTCGAAAATATCGAAGAAACAGAAACCAAATTTTTTCCTAGGGAAAGAATTCGGTTGTCTGTTTCTGTTGCTTTGGTATTTTCAATGCTGTGGTGGAAAGTTACAGGTTGGGTTCAGGTAAGTGTGTGATTGTGTGGACATGAGGGTTAGGGTTGGTTAGGTGAGTTAGGGTTAGGGCGCTGGTCAGGTAAGTGTGCGATTGTGTGGACGTGAGGGTTAGGTTGGGGTAGGTGAGTTAGGGTTAGGGTGCAGGTGAGGTGACTGTGCGATAGTGACGGACCTTAGGGTTAGGGTTTCGGTTAAGGTAAGTGGATAGTTAGTGGTGTATATATAGTTTAGTGTAGGGTTAGGTGTATGTGTGTAGATTGCTGTTTGTTTGGTGTGCTTGTGTTGTGTGTATGTGTTTTGAAACGGAAATTTTTTTCCCTAGGAAAGAATTCACTGTTCTGACTGTTCGTTGTTTTCAATTTTCGATTCATAGGGTTTGATATTAGAACACTCAAAATTTTGAATGTTCGGTGTTCTAATATAGACCCACATCACACCCTACTGGTACTGGTTTTAACCCTGATTAGTACGTCCCTCACCATACTTATATTACACCCAGCTGGTAGTGGTTCTAACTCTGATTAATACATCCCTAACCATAAATACAGTACACTGTACATGAAGTAGTTCTAACCATGATTAATACATCTCTGACCATACTTACATCACACCCTACAGGAGTGGTTTTAACCCTGATTAATACATCCCATCACACCCTACAGGGAGTGGTTCTAACTCTGATTAATACATCCCTGACCATACTTACATCACACCCGAGAGGGAGTGTTTCTAACCCTGATCAATACATCCCTGACCATACTTACATCACACCCTAAAGGGAGTGGTTCTAACCCTGATCAATACATCCCTGACCATACCACACACTACATGTAGTAGTTCTAACCCTGATTAATATATCTCTGACCATACTTACATCACACCCTAGAGGCAGTGGTTCTAACCCTGATCCCTGACCATACTTACATCACACCCTACATGGAGTAGTTCTAACCCTGATTAATACATCCCTGACCATACTGTCTTCATTCTTGTTCCAGCCCTTTGAAAGATGGCACCTCCTGTGAAGGCATCAAGTCACAGTCCTAGCTGATATGATAAGGAGACGATGACTATGCTCTACCTTATGCATGATTTGTACTTTTATAAGATCAAGACATGCAAATGAAATACTAACTGGAAAAAGATCAATATCTGGCAGGAGATGGGTGACCACCTGTTAACCTGACAGGTATAACCTGCTCTGTTCAGCAGTACCTTCACAGCTATGAAGACTTGTAGAAGTGCAGGACTGACCAACTGGCCAAGTGGCTAGACCAGGTTTTGGCAGGAAGGCCAGAGTTCTACAGCAAGTAAAATAAAATATTTGGTTTCTCAAATGAGTCATATTAAAGACAAAAAAGGACAGCAAATTTTCATATATACAGATATTTGCAAAGAGAGATTTATGTACCTGAAAATATTACTTCTAATTCTATAATGAAATGCATCGGAAATCATGAACATGTTATTAATAAACAGGGATCTCAGTAATGTGTTAAAAGATTTTAATAATATATACTAATTTCACATAAATATATTAAAATAATAATCTGTACATGTAACTCTGTAAATTATATACTGGGTTACAAGTACAAGTAATGGTGACCAGTTTTATAAAATAATGAAATAAAAATTGTAATTACACATTTGTAATTTATTCCCATTGAAAGAAAATATAATAGTTGTATTACATAAAGCTAGTTTTGTGTAGGCCATAGAAATATAACTAAAACAGTTGCTTAATAGTCATTTGTTCAAAAGTATTTTTAACTGTACATACAACATGGCTAAGTCTCACACACCAAAACCTAGTTAGACTGCATTTTGAGGGAGAGGGGTGGATGTTGTTGTGTCAAGAGAATGACCAGCACAAACTTTGCTGAGAAAATGCTGTTTTACTTCAGGTTTCCCTATTAAATCAGACACATTTGTACAGAAAAGGAAATGCAAACTTCCATGAATTGCTACATTTCTGTGTCTGTGAATTAGTGATACCCGAGCACAGTGCTACATGTATTTTGAAAACAACATTCCACACACATTTCATGCTTTTTATTTTCCTCTTGAATGACAGGGAATATTGGCACAATATTGTTCTAATTCATAACAGCTGTCTGCCTAGGATGACATGGTCGACAGACCATGATGCATTGCCAGAGATGGCCTGCACCTGTCACCCCTGGGATTCCGGATACCGGCTAAGGTTCTTGCCACCACTATAGTGCCTTTTTTAGGCAAGGTTCAAATGACAAATTCACCACCGTAACAGGAACGGGCAAGCAAAAACTGAGGGTGATGCTACTCAATGCTAGAAGTCTAAATCTCAAAATGCACTCACTCGAGGCACTCCTTAAAATGGAGAACATTGATATCTGTGTAGTGACTGGGACCTGGTTCAATGCTCCACAGAGCACCCCTGCACTACCAGGCTATAACTCATACCACACTTTTCGGCTGGACCGGAACACCAAAGGTGGAGGTGTGTCCATATTCATTAAGGATATCCACACCTCCAAGCTAGTTGCTCAGCATAATGCAGCCGAGGTTATCCAAGTGCAACTAACTCTGGGCAAAACTGCAATCCAAATTGTAGCTTGCTACAGATCACTCACCATGCCCCAGGATTCCCACTCCTCTTTTCTTGATGTACTGGAAAATATTGGGGTTCAACCAAACACACTAATAATGGGCGATTTCAACTACCCCACCATTAACTGGGAAAACTACTCATGTACCAACTCCTTTGCTCAACACTTTCTGGAATTCATAAACTCCAATGCCCTGGATCAACTTATCCACACCCCCTCCAGGAGCAACAATATCCTAGATCTAGTCATTACCAACATGAGTGACCGGTGTTCCACACCTGAAGTCAACGCCTCATTGGTCCGATCCAACCATAAGCTAATTACCCTAGATATCCACATCCTGCCCCCACTCCCCATTAAGGAAACCATGGTAAAAAATTTCTCCAAAGCCAACTTCATGCTTCTTAAGACAGAAGTGGTGAACTTCATGACACCCATGCAGATGGACAGTACAGTTACGACTACTGAATCCTACACAATAGCACTTTATAAGCACTTACATGAGTGCATGGATTGTGCTATCCCAAACAGAACCAAGACGCTATCCTCCAAAAAAGGAAGCCAATCTGCTGGTCCCCTACCATAAACAAACTGTACAACAGAAGGAAGAAACTGTTGCAAAAGAGGGTAAAATCCCATGAGTGGAGGAGCTCCCTGGTCAGCCTCAGTAAGAAGCTGCGATCCCTGATAAAATCCTCCAAAGCTAGTTGCGAAAACAAAATTGCCACTGATTCTAAAGACAAGCACAAAGCATTCTATAGCTATGTCAAGAATCTCAATGGCAACACTCATATCTGCTCTGAGTTACAGCACAATGGCCCTAAATATACAGACCCAACTGATATTGCTAACATCCTGGCATATAGGTTCAGTGCTAACTTTACCCCCCTCTCACCCCCTAAAGAGCCCATTTCTATACCGGAAGAATGCAAAGTTCCTGTAATCACGGCTGCACAGGTAAAAACCACACTCTCCAAAGCCAAGAACACAGCATCGATGGGACCAGGCAACATCCTAGGCTGCATTCTACACGAACTACAGAACGGACTGGCACCCACCTAAGTAATATGTTCAATCATAGCCTCACCTCAGGCTTTGTGCCTGCTGAATGGTGCACAGCGATGGTTATCCCACTCCACAAGGGGGGGAGCCACCATGGATCCTAGGAACTACCACCCCATTAGCCTGATGAACCTGGTCTGCAAGGCCATGGAATGTATCATCATGGAACTTATAAACAAAGACATTGGTAATCTCCAAACTCTGGACCCCACCCAGTTCAGGTTTGTAAAAGGCAGATCATGTATCCTAAACCTGATAGACTTCTTTGAAGCAGTCACCAAAGCCGTAGACAAGGGTAAGGTGGTTCACACAGCCTATCTAGATCTTGCCAAGGCTTTCAACACCATCCCCCACTCTGGAATTATAGATAAACTCACTAAACTAGGTATAAATCCCTATGTCACAAGATGGGTTGCCAACTGGCTCACTGACAAAACCCAAACTGTGAAAGTAGCAGACTCCAAATCCGACTTCAGACCGGTGACAAGTGGAGTACCACAGGATTCAGTCCCGGGTCCTCTCCTGTTTGGAATCTACTTTTCTGAAGTACAGGCTAACACAGAAGGTCTTTGGCTAATGAAGTTAGCAGATGACTGCAAACTAGGAGCCATAATCAAAACTCCTAACAATGTGGACATCCTACAAAAGGGCTTCACTGAGACAGATGCCTGGTGTCAAAGCCATGGCCTCAAGCTCAATGCCAAAAAGTGCGTTGTCATCCCCTTTGGTAAAAACTCTGTACCCATGAATTACAACATAGCCGGTCATATACTTAACACTGAAAGTGTGATAAGAGACCTTAGGATGCAGGTGGACAGTAGTCTCTCATTTGATAATCACATCGCCACAGTAGTCAGGAAATCCTTCTACATGGCACACCTCATCACAAAAGGTTTCTCATCCAGAAAAAAAGAGGACATTGTTCCCCTCTACTCATCACTCATTAGACCCATTATAGAGTACAACGCCCCTTTTGGTATGTACCTCACAAGATATCTACAACAATTGGAAAGGCCGCAGAAATACCTCACAAAGAGGATTACCAGCCTCAAACAGATGCCCTACGCAGACCGTCTCAAAAAACACCAGCTTTACTCCATCGCATATCGCCTATTCAGAGGTGATCTCTGCCTAACATACAAAGCTATGTCAAACCCAGAGCTGTTGGACATGCTCCACTTAAAGAAATCCCAATCCCTCCGAGCAACATGCTCTAGGGACTTAAGCCTTGTCACCATAATAAACAGAACATGCCAGAGGGATAGATTCCTGTTCCAGAGACTTCCCATATTCTGGAATAAACTACCTATCTATATCAAACAAAGGTCCTCATTAGCACTCTTCAAGAAAAATCTTGATGATTGGATGGGAAATAGGAAATTCACCCTGGGGATCACCTCTGTGGCTCTGCTCGACAGTGGCACAGGAAAATAATTTTCTTGCGTGGCGAAAGCCAGGGTACCTTTTTGGCTGGGCTTGTATAGGCCCCAGGGCCAATAGCCTAGTACCTAACTATGAACCTATGAGCTATGCATATGTAAGAGGAAAATAAAAAAGAAAAGAAAAAGTAGTATTGCTTAAACAAGAATAATGCCAGCAGCAGCAACAATGAAGAGAAAGGCTGGTGGAATCTTCTGGTATGTACATCTGAAGTCTGAGATGTTTGTTTTTTGTGTCTTACTAGTTTGTCATCAATAAGAAGCATACGGAAATGATTTAAAATCACAGTAGTACTGTAAAAATAACAGAATCATGTGCTTGTACAACTGCTGTACTCTTTGCAACTGTTTTTTGTATTGGTCAAAAGGAAAATATTTTTTGTAAATTTGCAGAAGAAAGAAATGCAACTGAAGCTATTACAGTTTATGCTAATGTTACTGTTTTTAACCTGTTTACTTTAATTAATTATAGAGTACTGGTAGTACTGTATTGAATGTACCACATGTGAGATACAAACACCCCTTTAAGAAGTCAAAAGCCCTTGCCATTTGAAATCATCTTAGACTTCCATAAGCACTACTCATGTCATTCTTCCCAATTACAAAAGTGCATCCCAACTAACGACTCCCATTGTATGCATAAGCATTTCCCGTACACAAGTTTTGCTTCAGTAAATATTTTAATGCAGTATTTGAATAGTCTATGAAATGGCATGTAAACAGTAGTATGTGGATTTATTCTGCTGTTTCTGTGTTGTCTATCTCCACCCCATTTTTTCTCTGTTTTTCTTATTTTTGTTATGCATTTCTTTCTCCTTTATTGATTTGTTTTGTTTCCCTCCTGTTTGTTTTCCTTTTTTACAGGTTCAAATCCCTCAGGAGCCGATTGGGCAAGTACCTCCAAGGTTACGTACAGATAACTCTATGCCTACCTAGGGACATCCTCGGAGGGTCAGAGTGGAGGTGCCAATCCTGCAGACACTCCAACACATGGCAGCCTGGTAAGCTTCACAGAAAGGAGTCTTCAGAGCTTTTTTAAGAATGCACTGGTGGAGGTAGTAGACAGGAGAAGTCAGCCAGTCAAAGTATCTTGTAGATCAATATGTGTGTATATACCTTTAAGAAGCTATCCAAGGGCTTGCACAAGTGTGTAAATACTGAGCACGTGTGAGCCTGACTGCTATTTTGTAGTTAGCTGTTGAGATGTAAGCATGTATATATGTAAGCTCTGTCTGTTAACTAGTTCATTCATATTTAATGATGATGCTGTCCACCCTAGAGTATTTGTATGTATTAAAGCATCTAAACAATATACCCCAAGCCTTTTTGTTATATGTGTTAGAGACAAATGAGTGACATGGCATCAGAAGTGGCATGTCTAAAGGACATGGTGCCAGAAGCATTATATCTAAAAGGACATGGCATTAGAAGAGGTATACCAAAGGGGCATGAAGTCAGAAATGGCTCGGCTAAAACAATTTAAGGCACTTGTTTAGATGCTGGTGGAATATACAAAAGTGGATCATTCCTAAGTGTGCAAACTTTGCAAAACAGGTCAGAAATGAATTTCAGGTATTAAAACTTGCTCAGCACTATTTCTTTTGCATAATATGAAATGGAGCATACAGAATGTTCTAAATAATATTCACATAAACCAATATGTATATTGATAAAAATATTTGCATTACTACAGAAAATGTTTGAAATAAAGTCTATATTGCATATAAGGAATAAAATAAAGGGAAACAACTGCATTTTTGCAAAGCATATGTATTTTTCATATTAAGCAAAGATATTTGAGTTATCCGAAGTGTATAAAGTGCTTGCATGTTTGTGCAGCATTACAGTAAAGTGATTACACAAAGTGGGCCATTTCAGAGCATATTTCACAAAGTATAGTATTTCGAAGAGTTTATTGTGCATTTGAATGTTGTTAGAAGTTCACAGAACTGTTTGTGCATAATTATAATGGCCATATTTTCAATGTGTATATATATATATATATATATATATATATATATATATATATATATATATATATATCTATATATATATATATATATATATATATATATATATATATATATATATATACTTTTTGGGCAGGGCAGACGGATTTCGAAAACCCAAAGCACTGGTGTTTCACAGTAATATTGCTGAGAACTGCAGAGTGTTTGAGCAAGAGTATGACATTTTCATACAGGCTGCATTTTCTGATAAAGATGACTGTACAAAGGCATTTATTCTACTTAATTTAGCTGGGTCAGAAGCCATTGAAAGGGAACGCTCATTTATGTATGCATCTGCTATCTATACTGGAGAGGGGGGAACCATCATGTTGTTGTAATGGCTGAGTCAAGGGAGGACCCAGAGTGCTTAAAATGTATATTTAGACAAATGTGTAACCCCCAGTCAAATGTTACAATGGAAAGGCACTTATTTTACACAAGGGATCAAAAGCCTGGTGAACCTTTTGCAGCATATATAACTGACCTGAGAAGTAAAGCTAATACGTGCAGATGTGGTGACTTAAGGGATGAGTTGATAAAGGACAGACTTGTGTGTGTTATAAAAGATGATGCAAGAAAGATTTTGTTTCTTGACAGTTATCTAACTTTGAATAAGGCCATTGAGATTTGTCAGATATGAGCTCACAGAAAAGCACACAAATCTGCTTACAAATGAGAATAGCTCTAGAAGGCACAGTGACAAAGCTCATGTTGATAGTATGCAGCACGTAGTTAAAAGATACAGGCCCAAGCACATGGCAGCAACTATAACCTCTGCAGCACTCACTAGTAAACCCCAGAACTTTCTAGCAAATCCCAGCATTCGTACAGTCTCAGTGATGCATAAAAATGAGTCAGCAAACTCAAAGCATGTGCCCCAACCCAGTTTCATTGCCAACTGTCGCAACTGTGGTGGAAGCCATGAATCTAATAAGGAAAAGTGTTTAGCTTTTAGTCAACAATGCCACAAATTCAATAAATGGAATAATTTCAAAAGATTTTGTAAATCAAAAGGCCCACATTATTTTATTAAAAGGGAACAGTTTAAGAAATGAGTTGATCAGTTAGACAGTGGTAAGCCTACTCTTTATGTTGATGGTGTGTCAGTGTTTCATGAAATGGTCAATGCAGTAGATTTAAGGGCAAAGAAAGAAGTATTTTGTACTGTTTGAATAAATGGCGAACCCATAGAGCTCAAAGTTGACACAGGTTCCAAGTGCAATGTTATACCTGCAGAAACATTTGCCGGAGTGTGTAAAGGTGAAAGGCTTGATTTGGCAAGGTGTGTGAAACTTGTTGCTTATGGTAGTGAAGAAATTCAAACCAAATGCTCAGTAGTGCTTTCATGTTACTCTGCTGGAAAAAGCTATTTTTTGTTATTCTATGAGGTCAAGAAGCACGTCCAGTCATTATTAGAGCATAGTGAAAGTTTGAAAATGGGACTGCTTTCATTTAATAAGGAAGTCGATGAGGTTAGCTTAAAAGACCACTGCCCTAATTTTGCCTAGCATGTTTTTTTCTACCTATGCTGATCTTTTCCAAGACAAACTAGGCAAGCTTCCAGTTGTGTATTCCATGAAAATAGACCCAGAGGTCAATCCAGTTATCAGGCCAGCACATAAAGTTCCAATAGCCATGCAGGGCAGAGTCAAAGCTGAGTTAGATAAAATGGTGCGACAAGGTGTGATTTTTTTTTTTTTCAGTTGAAACTCCAACTGAATGAGTATCTTCCATGGTGGTAGATTACAAGAAAACCTCAGATGACATCAGAACATGTATTGATCCATGAGATTTGAGCAAAGCACTTAGAAGACCTCATCATCCAATGCACACAGTTGAAGATGTTGCAGCCTTGATGCCAAATGCCACTGTTTTTTCTGTCTTGGATGCAAAGAGTTCATTTTGGCAAATTCAGCTTGACAAAAAATCCTCATTGCTCACTACTTTCAGTACTCCATTTGGCAGGTACAGATTTTTTCAGAATGCCTTTTGGGATAAATTCTGCAAGTGAAGTCTTTCAACATGAAATGGAGCAAATTTTTTCTCAGTATCCTTGTGCTATCATAGTAGACAACATACTGTTAGGAGGACGTGATGAAGCTGAGCATGACAGCAACCACAGAAAAGTTCTAGAAAGAGCACATCAAGTGAATCTTAAGCTCAATCTACACATATGCAAATTCAGGCTACAAGAAGTTACTTATGCTGGTCATTTATTTACAAATACAGGCTTACGACCAGACCCTTCAAAGCAAACAGCCATTCTCGAGATGCTGGATGCAGACAATGTTCAAGCCCTGCAACATTTTTTGGCATGGTCAGATTGAAACAGACCACCGACCATTAGTCATTATCTTGAGAAAGCCTATGCATTCAGCTCCAGCCAGACTGCAACATATGATGCTGAGATTGCAAAAATATAATTTCAATCTTGTCTACAAGAAAGGCAAACTTCTTTATCTTCCTGATACCTTATCCAGATCACCCAGAAACACCACAGAACAGCATGAGAATGAGAACCTTGATTTTGAAGTAATGGAAGTGAGAAATCTTTCTTCCACACATCTTGAAGAGCTTAGAGATCACATAGCCACAGATCCAGTTTTACAAAGGCTCAACCACTTTATCAATCATGGATGGCCATCAAAGCAATCTAGTCTACCACAAGAAGTACAATCTTATTTTCCATACAGAGATGGGATTTTGTCTGACAAATGTATCATAATGAAAGGTCCAAAAGTAATCGATCCAAAGTCCTTGCAACAAGAGTACATTACTATATTGCATTGTGGTCACCCAGGAACCAAATCTACCAATAGAAGGGTGAGAGAGCTAGTATTTTGGCCTTCTATGTCACAGCACATTGAGAGGGCACTTTTATCTTGTTCATTGTGCAATAGTATAAAGCCTTATCAACAGAAGGAAACACTTCAGCTTAACCAGATTCTGGAACTATCTTGGTTGACAGTAGCCACTGATATCTTTGAATGGAATGGTCAACATTATTTGGTGTTAGTAGACTCTTACTCCAATCGGTTCGAGATTGACCTACTTTCCCACCTAGCATCCAGTATAATCATTACTAAGATGAAGCATCATGTTGCTGTTCGTGGTAGCCCACACAAAGTTATTTCTGACAATGGCGCACAGTTTGAAAGCCAACAGTTCAAAAGATTTGCTAAAGAATGGGACTTTACTCATGTCACAAGCAGTCCTGAGTATCCGCAGTCAAACATTTTGGCAAAATATGCAATCGATTCAAAGTGCAAAACAGTCACTTGAGAAGTCAAAATGAGATAATAGTGATGTTTTCCTGAATCTCTTGAATCTCGGAAATGTTCCTCATGATAAACATCTTGGTTCATCTGCTCAGACACATCTGTCAAGACCAACCAGAACCACATTACCAGCAGTAGTCAGTTGTTGGTTCCATGTGTCAAGAACAGGTTAGTAAAAGCCAATCTGTTGAAGAAGTGCCTAACCCAGTTGTCCTGTTATGATAAGACCAGCAAACTGCTCAATCCAGTACAAGAAGGAGAAGTGGTAAGGATGCAAACATCCAGAGGTTATGATTGGATTGGTGTCATGAAGAATATTGGTCCAGAGCCGAGATCGTACACTGTAGAATCAGAAGGAGTAACTTTTAGGTGGAATTGGAAGCATTTGAGACCAGTGTCCAAGCCTGTACCACAGCAGATAGCCTGTGAGAAAGACTCTCCATCTCAGAGTGAGTTATCCAGTGTTCCCATTCCAGAAGAAGCTCCAGAGGACATTCCTGTTCCTGTGATGAATCCAGAAGTTCATTATAGGAGTTGTACACCGCAGACTCCCTGTTGCTAAATTTGGTCCTAACTGTTATGTCACAAGATATGGTCAAATCTCTAAACCCTGTAACAGATATGGAGCAGCTTGCACATGAACACTGTGTTTTGTTTCCAATGTATATAGTAATGCATGTCTAGCTCTAATATTGTTTTTTCAAAGGGCAATATTTTTAAGAGGGAGGATGTAGAACAATATGTGCGTATGCCTTTAAGAAGCTTTCCAAGGCCTTGCACAAGTGTATAAATACTGACCATGTGCAAGCCTGACTGCTATTTTGTAATTAGCTGTTGAAATGTAAGTATGTATATGTGTAAGCTTTGTCTGTTAACTAATTCATTCTTATTTAATGATGACGCTATCCATCCTGATGTGTTTGTGTTAATTAAAGCATCTGAACGAAACCCCAAGCCTTATTGTTACATGTGTTAGAGATGAACAAGTGACACCTCTCTTCCATTTCTAGAAGACACTCTGTCCTAGTTGGTGCCAACCACTGCACCAATACAGCTCCCTACCCCCTCAACATTATGGTCCTCCACTAAAGCACCATCTGGCAGTGGACATGTTTGAGGCTTTGTAGACTGGAATTCCAACTGGCACTTCCGCAGCCATGGTCCACTTATCCTTTCTCCTTCACCCTTTTCCCATACCTCTCATCCTCTTAGAGCAAGAAATCTGGACAAAGCCATAACTAAAAGTGGGACAAAGTCCCAAAAATAAAGAATTTTTAAATATTGCTCTTACAAACTTAGAAAGTTGATAGAATAACAGGTTGTACATTAGCATGAATTTTCTGAAGGGTATGAAGTCTGAAACTGAAATGTCATTCACTATTTTCTAACTTCAATCTTTCTTAATATTTATAGTGGGGTTTGCCTATGTTTTGGTGTTTGTTAAAAAGTTTGTAAGATTCTTTTTAGTAATATATGTTTTATTGTGTTTTGGTCTCCTTGTGTGTATAGTATAATTACTTTTCTTTAATCGATAAGTAGTTGAACATTTTATTCAATTTTGTTATACACTATTAACATTTGTGTTTATTTATTATGTTTATGTATTTTAATAGGATGTATGTAGGTTTCATGAGACCACATTCCTACATGTGGCAAATTTTGTTGAAAGTTATTTTGTATCATTTCAGTATTCTTTTAAATGACTAAATGCACTGTTCATGTCTACATTTGCATATCTTATCTTTATTATTATTCTTAGTTTTTATGTGGGGAGGGTTTCCTCCCACATCCCCAAAATGGATGTTCTGCACCTACATCCCCATAACTTATGTATCTTTACATCCCCACATATGCAAAAGAAGGAAAAAGCCAGGAAGTATGCTACAGTTAAGATACATCAAAATTATATCATAATTCCTTTAAGTCAATCAATGACAATTTGTGCAGGAGATGCATGAAAATTTGAAAGTAAAGAAAGAAAACTGAGACCATTTGAAAGGTACATACTAAGAGATGTAGCCGATCAAATAGCATGTTCTTAAGAGATATGAAGAAAATGAGGATACCCAGGAAACCCCCACAAACTCAAAGAGAGCAGGCCGAAGACTGTTGTCTCTGCTCCCAGGAGCTGTGAAGCAGGGATGTTAAACTATGTTATCCTGCTGCTCTTTTCTTGTGCTAAATTAAATCTGCCACAGTTAGACAAATGAGCTTTGCAAATAAAAAGGAAAAGCACCTCATTTACTGTGACATTTTATGTTAGCGATTGTCTAAGGAAAGATATTCCCTGGCATTTGGAAAGGATCCCGTACACTCTTGTAAACTATAACCACCACAAGATGCAACGTATGTGATTGTGTAAAATCCAGTTCAGAGACATGTTTAGCCATAATGAGAAATACCTAATAACTGGCTAATTTTCATGTCTCTGAACTGGGTGTAATTAATCCCAGTGCTAAACAGCACATTTCAGCTGTAATTACCATTGGCACTCCACGAAAAGCTTTGGCACAAGCACCCCACCCATTTCTCTCTCTTACACATATGCAGACATTCATACACACATACTCACATCCACGCACACACACACACTGCACACAGTAATAGGGCACCATTTATACCATTGCAGACAAGCATACACTCTGTTACATACTTACACAAACTCACATACATGTGATTAGTACTTCTCTGCTGAACCAATTACTTACATCTCAGTCTGTTTCCCTAGAAATAATGTGTGGGTGCAGCATTTTTGGCCATGTTAATTATCTCACCTGGCCATGCTAATTTACACACCTGAGTACTTCTCTGAATCACCTGTCTATGTAAATCCCTCCCCCTGGTATTTTCAGTAAAGAGTACATGACTAATTATGTGCTTAACCAGAATGTCTCATCAGCACGGAGCATGAACGTGGAGATAGCCAACTGCAGTGATTCAACCAGCTGCGTTAAATCATTGCACTGGGCCTGTAACTGAACCTGAAAGAGCGTTTGCTAGTGGTCGTCCATTTTTGTTAGAGCTTGCCACTTGCAATATCCCATTCTGAATCCCAGCCATTATTTGAACTATTTTGTAACAAAAGCTGAATCACCTGGATCAGTGTACTTAAATGGGGATGAGAGGATTAAATAACAGTATTCCACAATTTATTTACTTACTTGCTGTTTTGTGAATAAATGCACAATTAAGAATGCATACTATTTTTGTAAGCTCTGAACTCCAAGGATGAGAAAAGAATGATTCTTTACCTTTACGTCTGCATCAGTTTTACTGATGATTGCTCTTCACTGGCTCCCGTAGTTTAAATTAACATTCTCAAGTGTTTTTATCTTGCAGAGCCAAAAAAATTATAAAACAGAATCTAAGAACAGAAATGGATGGTAGACACAGTGTGCAGTGACTCATTTTAACTGTGCTCATACATCAGAACCTCTTAGTACAGGAAAACTAGACAAAGCCTAAAACACTGGGGGACAAAGGACCAAAGATAGGGACATATTTTAATATCAGTCGTAAAAACATTGAAAGTTGTTAGAATAATAGTATTTGTGTTAGCAAGCATTTCCTAAATGATATAAAGTCTGAAATCAAGTGTATGTCATTTTTTAAAGAATTCAGTCTTCAGGGATTTGCTAGAAAAAAATGCAGATTTTATGAGGAACTGACAAAAATTTGATGGGAAAATATGGACATTCTGTGAAAATCTGGACAGTTGTGAGGTCTGACGTTCTGTTTAGAACTGCTTTTTCAGTACTTATTTTAACACAATGCATATGAGATGTGCAGGTGGATGAGAAGAACCTTCTAAACAGCTGATTTATAATCACACAGTTAATCAGAATGGGAACATTTCTCCAGTTAAAAGACTGAAGACAGCTGCATGCAACATTATCTTACATGAGGCAAAAATCAATTATTTAGTCAGTAGAAAGTAACTGAGAAAAACAGACAGAGATAGACAGAAAAACAGACAGATAAAGACAGACATAGATAGAGGACAGAGATAGAGGAAAAGACAGATCGAGACAGAAACAGAAAAATGAGAGAGAGAAAGACAGAGAGAGACAGACAGAAAGAGACAGAC
Organism: Protopterus annectens; assembly: GCF_019279795.1. Taxonomy (NCBI): domain Eukaryota; kingdom Metazoa; phylum Chordata; order Ceratodontiformes; family Protopteridae; genus Protopterus; species Protopterus annectens. Next base: position 1,982,101,926 of record NC_056737.1, read on the forward strand.
AAACAGAGAGAAAGATGCAATGGCAGCCATAGAGACAGGAGATGGGGCTGGCATTTTTTAAATTTATTTTTGATGTGTTAACTTGACAATTTTATCTGTTATCATTTATATAATGGCAAGGGCCTTTCTAAAGTTTTTTAACAAGATATTTCTTAGAAAGTGATACAATGTATCATAACATATGCTCTCTTGTAGTGTAAGTAGCTTACTTGCACATTGGTGCACCTTTATTTATCAAAGGCATTAAGTGAAAAACTGAAATTGAATGACTTTTACATGCTTAACTATTATACAAAATTTAAGACAGACAAAAATGCATAATGCAGTCATGTGTGATATTTCTGAAATGAGTACATCTCCCATTACCCCTATGTACGCTGGTAGGCTGGAAAATATACTAGCAGAAATAAAATATACATTCATGGAGAAACCCATTTCATGGTTCAGCTATAAATGTATGCTTCAGACTACTTAATTATCTAATAAACTCAATGTCATCCACCAGCCTACATTGAAAACAGACTTACTCAATTCAGTCCCATGTTTCACTGGCAAAGAGAGCCTGACTTTACCCCAGGAATCTCATATTCTACTAATGGCACAGGTACTGGAAGGATTGGGTGGTACAGAATGAGAATGAGCAACTGATGCCAACTCACCCATTCTGGGTGCAGGAAGGCAGATTGGATTGCTGCACTAGCACCACCACCAGGAATGCAGATGATTCACCTGCAACAATGAGCATACTTAGGCTATAACAAAGTTGCGTACCACTTACCAAGGGGTTGGCATGTGTGGTTCAATGTCTACACCCTCTATGGGTAATAACTATGGATCTCACAAGCCTCCACAGGGAGGGATTAGAAAAGGGGGACATGGCTCCAATTCTTATTTTCTTCTGCTCCTTTCTCCTCTAGGCAATGAATGTGTCACAAGAGTGGAAATACGTATGGCTAGACTGTCAAGCACAGAGATCAGGAAAAAAATGACCTACCCATCACCAAACCATACACATCATCCATCCATGCAGCCATCTGTAGCTCATATTGACTTCTAAGCATCTCTCCAGACCTTCCATGCTTTAGGTTTAAGATAGCAGTCAGACAGTTCACACGATCATTCATACTGGACTTTAAAAGTTTTAAACAAAAAGACAAAGGTAATCATAACACAGATGATACCCAGCAATTAAACTTCTAGAATGATAGCAGTTTCTGTAAAATAAATATTCAAGAAATAAAATGATTCATTTCTCTGGCGTTCCAGCACCAAAACTATTTTTTTCATTCCTTTCTATTCTGCATTATGCTCTATCTTTAAAAATACTGCAATGTGAAAAAGCAGTATTTTAAAACGACTGAGGAAGGTAATAGGAAGTGAACAATCTATTGCAGTAAAATAGTTTCCCGATTTAGTCTTCCTCCTGAAAGTAGTATACTGTTAACACTGGCAGTCATGGGATCATGGGAGTAACCACTCCGGAAAAGCACTGGAAACATGAGCCACAAAGCATCATAGAAAATGATGAAGTTTATGTCACACCGGATCGCCCATTACCAACAGTTCAAAAGATAGATGCTAGAAAACCAGATATAGTGGTCCTTGAAAAGAACACAAAAGTAGCATTGAGCATTGAAATCGCTTCACCCAGTGACTACGGTGTCTTGCATAGAGACAGACAGAAAGTCATAAAATTTCAGGATTTGCAAGCAGAAATGAGAGCAATATGGAAGAAAGATACCCAGACAGTTTCAATAGTTGTATGAGTGCATACATCTCAACTGTACAGATTTCCACATAATGCCCAGATTTTTGTTTCATATTTTTCGTCTGTTTTTCATAAAATTGCGTTTTTTCTGGCAAATCAGTGGCAAATCATTGAAGAGTGAAGTTTAAAAATAATGATAGACATTTGAGATTCAGGCTTCATACCCTTCAGAAAATTCATGCTAATTCAAAACCTGTTATTCTGTCAACTTTCTAAGTTTGTAAGAGTAATATTTAAAAATTGTCCCTATTTTGGTGCCTTTGTCACACTTTTGTTAATGGTTTGTCCAGACTTCTTGATGTAAGAAGTTGAGAGGTATGGCAACATGTCTTATAAAAAATAATCTACAATCATATTTAGATGTGTTACCAATACACGTAACTCCGTACAAGTTGCAGGAGTCATTACTGGGCACATTGTGGGTGCTGCAAAAAGCACTTCTGGCTGACATCAAAGACTGAAACAATACTAATTTCATGAACTTCAATTATACTTTGATTTAGGAAAAGGGCCCATTCCTGTCATGGTATTAGAAACCCAAAAGGTTTGGAGAAATTAAAAAAAAAAGAAAAACAAATCTCATGAGTTGGTTTTTAAAAAATAAAGATATCATGGAAATTCATGGTTATTAAGCAGTACACCTTGTGATAGCTTTCTTTTTTATTGATACTTTTGTGAAGTATTTTTTTTTGCTAGGTCATTATTAAAATGACCTATATGGAGAATTAGGGACCCATTCCTGCTACATGTTCAGACATCCGTGGCTTTACTTTGCTGAAACTCATTTTCTAACCAATATAATATGTGTTGGGTGCTGCACACGCAGATACCAAGGACATTTTAACATTTATATAATCAACTACAACAATGATGGGGACATGGTTTTAGAATCTCATTTGAAGGGTGGGAGCTCTTGGGAACAAAATCGCTTCATGTTGAAGCCTTCAGATATTAACTGTGTGCTTGTAGCCTGCAGAACTACTAACAGTATGTTGAGATTATAAGTTTGCGTCACTGAGTTTGACTGACTGACATTTATTTCAAATATTACTGTTTATATGGTTATGCCCATCATGATCAACCAGCTAACACAATTTGCATCAGCAAACTCAAATATATTACTTGCTTGCTTTTGATCTACAAAAACTTCAGGATATTAATGTATTCTTGGTGAATTAACACAGCAACTCTAACTCTCTGTTTGGAAGGAGTACTTTCTAGGTACTTGCAAGGCTGACTATGCCAGAAGGTGGCTGTCAAACAATGAACATCTTCTGTATTTTCCCTTTTTTTTTAATTGCTATTTTATTAATTTATCCATG